>NC_133621.1:183039957-183639957 GCF_048593235.1 Sminthopsis crassicaudata
AGGCACTGTGATAAATAGTGATGAAGTGAGAGAGAAAATGTTCCCTGACTTCAAGGAACTTGAAACAAAGCCTCTTTAAGACAATATCTAGAGCAAATGGTTACTATATTTTAAGATATTGCTTATCACAAGCTTTATAAAATATTTGACCCATGACTCTTGTTTATTAAATGTCATTAACATAAAATACAAAAAAATTTCTCTAGATTCTTGAGAATAGTCATTTCCCAAAGATCAATAAGTAAAGGAACATATACCATATATTTCCAATATAGCCCCATGAAAGTTCAATAAGTATTTATTGACTAACAGTTAACTTCAGAAGCATTATCAGTCACCAAGTGTTTCAGCACGCTGCCTGGCCATTATAATGATGGGTATCTTGGCAACTAGATAGATAATATATCCCAATCAGAGAGATTAGATGGATGAAATGTAACCTAGTCAATCTCAAATCATAATATTCATTAACATTTTCAACTGTAACTTTCCTTCCAATATAAATGAGCAAAATGATGGAAAAACTAATGGCCTATTTTCTTCTACATTAGCGGAAAGGGAGAGAAGCAGGATGTAGATTTATTATAATTGCTACTGAACTGTATATGTAGAGGAAATTACAAATGAAGTAATAAGTTCAAGAGATTCCCATTCCTAAAAATTCTTCATAAAAAGTAATTGCTCAACAGAATGAGTAATCCCTTGAAATTTCAAAGCATCGTTCTTCAAAAACTCCCTTATGTACACTATTTCAACATCATACTAAGCTATCATTTCTATTTTATAGATGTAAAAACTGAAACACACAAAGGTGTAGGACTTGGCCAAGATCTCATCAATGGGCAACAGCAGAACAGAAATCAGGACTCAGGTTTTCAAGACACTGAGTAAAACCTTATGGCTAAACCAGTTTACTTCTATCCCCCAAAAATACACATACACTCTCACAGAATTCATATCTACCTCTACAATCACTTTTTCCCTTAAAAGTAAGCAACCTGCAATACTAAGAACTAGATTTCTTCTGGAAATTTAAAAATTGAAAAAAAAAAGCATTTGGGTTGTTATAGACCATAAAAAATATGATATTGATCTATATCTTTCAGATGAGAACAGAATAGGAAAAACATGCTAAAAGGAAAAGGATTGCAAGAGTGAGGAGACTCAGAGCCTAGTTTCAGACCTGCTTCTAATTAAGTTGTATGACCTTTTAAAAAAAAGTCACAAACTCTCTGTTCCTTGGTTTCTTCATCTGTAAAATGAAGAAGCAGGGAAAAAATAACTGACAACGTTCTTTTACTTATTAAGAAGAATATGATTTTATGAATTAATTCAAAGGTGATTTTTCATGATCAGGAAAATCCTTCATAGTTTATTCACTGGAACCCACTCAGATATACACAGTAGATTTGATAAAACTTCAATGAATGCAAGATGTTCAAATTTACTACAGAAAATGCTCACAAGCACCTCTTGTTGCCAACCTGAAAAGAAAATCTCGCCAGTAACAAGATAAATTAGAAAGCTACTGACAATGACTGACAAATAAAAATGAAATTCCAACACAAGGGTTATAAATAATTTAAGATATGTACCTAATGTAAAATTAAGCAAGAGTGATATTAAAAAATTGAGAAATGTCTAGGATATAGATGATGCTTAGAAATAAATTCTTGCAATAGATGTTTTTAATGTTATAAGATAGTGTATATATGTATGTGTGTCAGTGTATGTGTATTATACACACACACACATACACACATATCCTTTATCAGTCCCTAAAATATAATAGAAAGAATTAATTTGGAGCCAGATCCTGGCTCTGTCAGTTGCTACCTTTTGACTTTGGGAAGTCACTAAATGTAGTAAATTTACAATAGTGAGCTCTTCTCATAAGACTTTTAGGATCAAACAATTTCTTGCAAAGATAAAGTAAAAAAATCATCCCATTTCTCAATGAAACTGAATGAAAACTGGCACACACAAACACAAATCAGTAGAGAAGATACTGAAAAAGACAAGTTGGGCTTATAAAGAATTGCCAGCTTGGTATATGATGCCCCTACTTCTTCTGTACCAAGTCCAAACCCTTCACCATGCCATCATCCTTAATAAGAGTCACTACCCTTCCAAGTTTGGAAGTTGTTCATTAGGGTGTAGAGACAAAAACATTTGTTGTTGAAGTCACTATTCCCATTCTTTTGTTTTCGTGCACTGTTTCAATTGATTGGTCCAATAATAAATGACATTTAGACTACTGTCAGAATCCTTGTTTGGATTCTAATTTTATAATTGAAAGGTAGCACAAGAGAGGGAATGTCTATAATGAAAAAAGTACCAGTCATGAGGGCCTCAATATAAATCCTGCCTCAAACTCTTGATGTATGATCATGAAGTAGTCCCTTGAGTTCTCTGAATCTGCTTCCTCATGCATTTGTCTCCCCGGGTTGTTGTGGGGATCAAGTGATATGATGCCTAATACAATCTGCAGGCTTTAAAAGTGCCGTATAAATATCAGCTAGCTTACTCAGAGGATGTATGGCTGGTTCTACACTAACCATACACACAGTCAGGAGAGTTTACTGGTGACCTGCAGTTGATTTTACTGAAGATAGGTTGTTTGTTTCCTTTTGTGGGTGACTTGTGATTCCTGGTGTAGGAATTTCATAAATAATTGTACGTTTGTTTGGAAAGCTCAGTTCCTATGGAGACTAGATTTGGTGCAGGAGAGGTGGCACAGCAAATCAAGCTTCAGGTACTAATTAGTGATGTGACCATAGGCAAGTCACTTAATCACTATCTGCCTCAGTTTCCTCAAGTGTAAAATTGAAATAATTGTACCCTACCTCATAGGATTGTATCAGGTAGGTGTATCAAGAGAAATCTTCCTGATTCCAAGTCTAGAATTCTATGAATTGTGCCATCTCGCTGCCCCTACTTGGCACAAAGTAGGTGCTTCATAAATGTCTGATGCCTTCCCTTCTTATTTGCTGAAGACTTAATTCTGCCAATAAGGGAGTTAGGAGGGGAGGGAAGAAGGAAAGAAAAAGAAAGAGGAGAGGAAGGAAAGAAGTTTAGGTAAGAGGAATGAAAAAGAGGAAAAGAGAAGGGAGGAAGGAAAAGGAAAAAGAGACATAGGCATATAAGGGAAGAAAGGAAGAATGGGAGATTGGCAAAGAAAGAAATGAAAAGAGGGTGAAAGGGAGAGAAAAGAAAAAAGAGAGAAAGAAGAAGGCAGGAAGGAAAGCAGAAAAGAAGAAAGGAAGAAAGGGAAGAAGGAAGGGAGGAAAGAGGAGGAAAGAAAGGTGAGGGAAGAAAGGGAAAAAGGGGAAAGGGAAAAAGGAAAAGAAAAATGGAAAACAGAAAGAGGAGAGGAAAGGAAAGGAGAAGGGAGGAAAAGGAAGGGAGGAAAAGGGAAGGAAGAGTGGGGAAGGAAGTGAAGGGAAGGGAGGGAAAAAGAAAGCGGAAAATAGAGAGGAGGGAGGAAGAGAGGAAGAAGAGAGAAAGAAGGATTCATTCACCCAAATTTTATTTTTCAGTAACCTCTAAATCTGTGATCTTATGAAAATAGGTATGGCAATCTAAGGTAATTATATTATTGGTGTTGAAATATTTTAATTATGAAAGTTATCAACTAGGTATCTCCTACCTAACCCATCCCAGAGAAAGACAGGCACACAGAAGATTTTATCTGTCAAGTGAACTAACAACGCCTGTTCCCTGAACTTTTTATGTACTTATGAGAGAGTATGTCACAGGCTTGTGACCACTGTAATAGCACTATAGTAAATAACTATTTCTGAATATTAAGTCTGACTAATGAGTTGTTATCAACTAATAATCGTAGGGGAGAAAGATTTTAGCATTGTCAGGACTCAAAAATTGTTCTTAATAATTAAAAGACAAAGAATTCAAACAATATCCATCTCTACTGCTACAACTCTAAAGACAAGAACAGTATCATTGGTAAACCTGTATATTTGTATGTTAAATATGTCATAAGCCACTTAACCTGTTGGAGGATTTGGGATATTTTTATCTAATAATTAAGATAATTACATCCCAAAAGTAAATTTTAGACTAACTCTTCCACTAACAAGCTGTGCAACTTTGGGCAAACCATTTAATTGTTCTTGACTTCAGTTTCTCCACCTATAAAGTACAATAATGATCTCAGGTGCTTTTGAGTTCTCAATTTATCATGCTATGCATTAATAAGTTTATTTCCAACTTATGTGCACTGCATCTTCTCTCTCTCTCTCTCTCTCTCTCTCTCTCTCTCTCTCTCTCTCTCTCTCTCTCTCTCTATATATATATATATATATATATTTTTTTTTTTTTTTTTTTTAATTCTGGCCCATATAATCCTTTGACTGAAGTTTCTATATAATAATCAACCAATAGAACTTACAGGATACACATGAAGTCCACCTAAAATAAACATTAATTTACAGTGTGTTTCTGTAGATTTATCTATTATATGACTTCATGAGAGACAATATGGCATTCTAGAGACATAGTTGGTCTTGAAGTCAAAAAGACTGATCTAAACCTGGCCTTTGATACCTACTGACCATGGGACTCAGGTAAGATATTAAACTTCTCAGTGTCCCCAGGCAACTATCCAAGATTTTAAATTTTTGGTCAGTTGCTGATCTTATTATTAAGGAATTTATTCATTGGAAGTTCCCTATTCCAATGAACTACCAGTCAGGTTCTTTCTAAAATAATGATTTTCTAAGACATTTTGACTAGATCCAACAATGTATTGAAATGATTCTTTCAAGGTAAGTGGCTAAACAGGCAGAGAATTTGTATTTGTTTCTTATCTATCAACACCTTCTCATTTAGTCTGCATAATAAACTCAGGGCAAAGGTGAAACCTTGGTAATCCCTTTAAAATTGAATTGTAACAACCACAGCATATTACCAAAATGACAGGCTACTTTAGCACCAATTCCACAATGACCTATTATAATCTGTTGAAGTAGCAAACAAATCTCAAGGGTGAATAAAATATATGTATATTTTAACATTCAAATTTGAACTCCGGCTTTTAGGAGCACCAAAAAGAAAAAGGGAAATGCATTTTCCAAAATAAATGCATGATATTAATAATTCTAAATCCCTAAAAATCAAGACAAATTGATAAGAACAAAACGAAGAATTTCTCTCTTAATTATAGAGAAAGAAACAGCTGGACAGATAGTACTTTCCTAGAATGAATAATGTTTTATGCTAAAAAGTAGTAAAAGACTACTGGGAAAAACTGTAGATTCACACATGCAAAATACCACTTCACCTAGAATGCATGAAAATTTCATAAAAGTAGGCAACTTGATAGGCTTGTGAGTGGTTTCAAGAGGAAAAAATAAGACTATACTAGCTATGTTATACTTTTTGATTCCAATTTAATTTTAATTCCTTCTTTTTCCCTCCCCCAACATTTCCTGCTGTTTTAGAGTTTTGTTTTCAATGATAATAAATTCATGTAAAGTCTTTTATAGCTCAAAATTGTTATTCTATAGTACAAACTCAAAAAACACATATATACTCAAATTTGGAGTGATCATGGTGATAACGTAATTACTGCTGTCTCTCTTCTTGACCAAGGAAAGAAATATTAGGATCAATGGGTACAAGCTATAGGAAGGCAATTTTTTTTTTTCTCAGCAAAGGAATTAATTATCCAAATGCAAAACATTTTAGTAGGTAGTGAATTCTCAATCATTAGAAAAAAGACTTCCTCGATTGAAGAAATATGTGCTACAAGCAAAATTTGGACTAAACAATCTTAATCTTTTTCAACTCTAAAACTCTTAATTTGCCTAAAATTAAGTCCCATCTTAGCCATTAAACAGTTCCCAATTTTTTCCACTTCCAATTCTGATAACTTGCTCAATCACTGGCCTCAGAAAAATCATCTGTATCTCATATTTTGCTGACTGTTTGTTATTTCAGTTTCTTTTTCTGTTATTCTCAGTACCTGTCTGATTCATAACTTTCCACCCTTCTTATAAACAGCAGCAGCATCTCACAGAATTCTACCAAGTAGCAAAATAAATAAATAAAGGTTAGATAGTGACTACAGCAGAGAAAAAACATTTTTTCATGTTCCAAAGCAGTTTCCAAGGGATGGAACCAAGATGAAGGAGACAAGATAGTGGAGAGTATACAGGTCTTTTGATCTGAAGATCAAAACAGATTAAGTTTCTGAACAGGTTTTGGAGTGTAGCAAATTTCCAGCAGAAGATATTTTGGAAGAACTTTAGGAAATGTCTGTCTCAATTGGGTAGTAGGGGAAAAGGGGTGGGGAGTGGAGGTGGGGGGTTGCAACACAGCACAGTGCAGGGAGACCCAGGGCAGGGAGGCTTTTGCATGCTGGGGAAGTCTAGTGGGAGACTTGTAGCCAAAATACAGCAGCATTTGCTACTCTCTCCTTGTTGAGAAGCCAGTGGATAAGCAGATTAGCTGTGAGACCTCCCTCCAATGCAACTACAGAAGGCAAACATTGAGCCCCTGAATCCCAGCATAACACAGGACTTATCCCCATTCACCCAGCACCAGCTGGAAGCCAGAAGTACTAGCCCCAGGACAGTATGAAGCCACTGTAGCCTGTAGAGGAAGCTTGAGACAATCTCCCTTTTGCCCTAAGAGCAGACATTAACTTTTAAAAATGAGCAAAAAAGGAAAGTGAACTCTGACCATAGCTGTTATGAAGGCAGAGAAGAACAGACCTCAAACCTTGAGGACATTAGTGTCCTTTAGAGGCAAAATATCTCTAAGGGAAGTCTCAAAGAGTGATATAAATTGGTCTCCATTTCACAAGACTCTCTTGGAAGAATTAAAAAAGGATCTTAAAAGAGAGTTAGAAGAGAAATGGAGAAAGGAAATGAGAGCTCTGGAAAAGAAACCAGAAATTATCCGAAGAAAATCACACCATAAAAGAATAGTTTTGGGGGCAGGTAGGTGGTACAGTAGAAAGAGCACCAGCCCTAAAGCCAAGAGGACCTGAGTTCAAATCTGGTCTCAGACAATTAACACACCCTAGCTATATGACTGAGCAAGTCACTTAACCCCAACAGCCCCAGCAAAAAAAAAAAAAAAAAAAAAAAAAAAAAGTTTTAGCAAAATGGAAAACTGTTTTCAAGAATGCAAGTTAAGACTCTCTTGCTGCTTACTTCTCAGGAAGCAATATGATATGACCACAGAATTTGAATGCTAAGAGACAAGGATTCTACTACTGCTTTTACCATTAAGTAGCTCTATTGAGCAAGCAATTTAATTTCTTTCAGTCTCAAGTTTCTTTTTCTATCAAATGAGATTACTAGAAGACTTCAAGTTAGATATTCAATTTTGGAGCCAGGATGATATTCAGAAAATTTCCAGCTGTGTAATCCCAAATCACTTAATCTCTGTCTGCCTATTTCCTCAACTGTGAAATAGGAATAATAATAGTTCTTATCTGATTAAGTTGTGATCAAAAGAGATATATGTAAATCACTTGATCTCTCTGCAGTTTTTGATGCTCCTGCTTATTGTCTTTTTCCTCTATAGATTTTCATAACTGCTTTCTTCTGTTTCTTCTCTCCAACTGTTCTTTCTCAGTGTCTTTTGCTGGCTCTTCATCAAGGTCACACCTGCTAATTGTAGATGTCTTCTTTCTCCCCAAAACTTCCCCTCTTGCTAACTTTCTTATTGCTTTTGGATCATTGTATTTCTAATTAACCAGGCTCAAATCCTAGATATCATCCTCAACTCACTTTCTTTCAACTTCCATATCCAATGTGTTGTCAAGACTTATTTGAGCAGCTAGATGGATCGTCAAATCAGGAAGACTCGTCTTTTTGAGTTTAAATCTGGCCTCAGACACTTATTAGTTATATGACCCTGGGCAAGTCACTTAATTCTGCTTGCTTCAATTTCTTTATTTATAAAATGAGCTGGAGAAGAAAATGGCAAACCATTCCAGTATCTTTGCCAGAAAAACCCAAATGGGATCACAAAGAATAATAACTAAATCACTAAAGTAACTAAAAAACACCTGGAATGCTTACTTTTCTCATCACTAGCCCCTAGCTTCCCAGGCTTCCTTCAGATCTCTACTAAAATCCCACCTTTGGGGCAGCTAGGTGGTGCAGTGGTTGGAGCACCAGCCCTGAAGTCAGGAGGACCTGAGTTCAAATCTGGTCTCAGACACTTAACACTTCCTAGCTGTGTGACCCTGGGCAAGTCACTTAACCCCAACTGCCTCAGCAATCAATCAATAAACAAACAAATAAAATCCCACCTTTTGCAAAAAGCTTTTGATGATATTTCTTAGTATTTGTTTTCCCTGTGAGATTACCTCTACCTTATTATATCCTTAGTGTAACTGTTTCCCCTAAACTGTGAGCTCCTTGAAAGCAAGGATTTTTTACCTTTTGTAGTAATTCTAGTATTTAGCACAGTATTTGGCACATAGGTATTCCTTAACTTGCTTGTTGACCTAAACCAAGACAAACTTTTCTTTCCACTCACACAACCAGAGTTTGAGAACTTGCTGTGTCCTTTTGAAAAGGATATCAAAAGCATATTTAACTTGAACCTTCTCTATGACTAGCTCTCTCAATATTTCTTTCATAACTGCATTTGTTTTTGTCCATTTCAATGAGCAAACCTTGGGAATTTAATTGAAATGGGATTAAATGTGTAAATCAATGTTGGTAACCTGGTAATTTTTCTTATATTGGCATAGTAAAACTACTGGCAATAACTAAACTATTCCACTATTTATTTTTCTTCACTTATTTTTTTTTAAAAGAGAGAGTTTTATAAGTCATTTCAAGGGACTCTTTGATAGGTAAATCTTAGCTATTTTGAGCACTTTATATGTATTTGAAGTGAGATTTCATTTTCTATCTTTCCCCCAGGTTTATTACCACATATAGACATAATGAAAATGTGGATTTTTTTTGTCCTATATTTACCAAAACTAATCACTTAATTATTAATATTAATTATTTAATTTACTAATAATTAATATCACTACAAATAATTTCTTTGCTATCTCTCTAAGGTTTTCTAAGTTAACCATCATGTGATGTTCATTTTAATAAAATTTTATCTTCTCTTTGCTAAAATGTATACAATTCTTTCTCTTTTGCTAATATTAACAATCTTAAAAGTTTGTCAAATAATAATGCAGAAAGGAAGCATCCTTGCTGTTGGGAAAGTTTTTAGTATTTCTTCTCATCAAACAATGTTATATTTTCAAAATATACTATATATAATATTTTAAAAGGCCTTTTCATTTCTATGCTTTTCAATATAAATACTATATTTTGATAATTTTCCATCTACTTATATAATTATATGTTTTTATTATGATTAATTATACTGTTTTTTTAACATTGAACCACTTTCAATGCTGGTATAAATCCAACACTCATAATGAATAATTATATCGATTACTACCTTCAGTCCTTTAGGTGTTATATAAAATTTTTACACCATTTATACATTAGAAAAATTCATCTAAAATTCCCATTCTCTGTTTTATTCTTTCCTGGTTTAGGCACTGGGACCATATCTGTCTTATTAAAGAGCTGTGTAGAGTGACCGCTTTCTCAACTATTTAGAATGTCAGAGATGGCATTACTTTTAAAATATTTCACTTAATTCATTTGTAAATCTGTCCAAATCAGGAATCCTCTGCCCCCTCCCCACCTTCTGGTGCTTTACCTTATTTATGCCTTAGATTATTTATGGTTTGTTCACTTTCATTTTCTGAGATGGAATTGTTTTAAACGACTATTTCTTGTTTTGTTCAGGAATTTTATATCTCTACATATACTACCATCAATTTCTTTTATGCTAGTTATACTTGCTAAATAATTATAGCAGTTTATGGAAATTGTTTCTATTTCTTCTCTGTTCACTGTGAATATTATGCTTTTCTTGAATTTAACAATTTGCTTTTTCTACTTAAAAAACTTAGGTTAGTTAAAGGTTTATATTTTTTAGTCCTTTTTTATAAAACAGCTTTTAGATTTATCATTTCTTCATTTTGTCTTTTTCTCCCCAGTTTGAAAACTTTATTCTTTTGTGGTAATGCTATGCTTAACAATGACTTTCTAAATTAAAAAAACATTTTATCAATATGTGTTTTCAGAGGAAATTTGTCTTCTGAAGACTATTTTAGTTATATCACAAATTTTTTTTTATACATTGCCTCATTGTGATCACTCTCTTTTGCAAAGTTATTATTTCTACAATTTGTTCTTTCATTCATTTATTATTCAAATATTTGATAATTAGTCTCTATGAGTCTTTTTTTGTTTTTGTTGCCCATATTAATGATTATGTTTAATTATATTATAATCTATAAAGAATGTATTTAATATTTCTTTATATTTATAGATAATTTCTCTATTTCATTCTTACTGTGGCATCATGGGGTTCTGAGAAATGTATTTTTTAGTGCTTTCATTCAGAGGGAGTCACAAGTTTTCCAAATCAAACTTTTCACTTTGTTCCATTATAAATACACACATATATAAATACATACATACATATATATACACATACATATTACATGTTAACTTTCAGATAGATTTATCTAGCTTTGAAATAACATTAAAGTCTCTATAATAATTGAATTGTGCTCCTCTTTTTTTGCACTTCAGTTAGCTTTTCCCTTATTTGTCATTTGATACATACATTTAATAATGAGACTGCTTCATTTTCTCTTGCTTTTAAGCACAATATAACCTTTCTATTTATCTCCTCTGACAATACAATTTTTTTATTTTTTTTGTCTTGCCTGATAGCATAATCACAAATCCTGCTTCTTTTAGAATACCAAGTACATATTAAATTGTATTAACATTCCTTATCCTGTGCCTGTTTCTGTTATCTTTTAAAATTTTTAACAAATAGCAAATTATTGGATTTTGTTTCTTATCCATTCTGATATGACTTTTTATTAGGGAATTTAATCCATTTACATATAAAAATTATAACTGTTCAGATTTGCATTTTTAAAAATTGATTCTTATTCCTCTTTTAAGTAACTCCTTATAGTTTTATTTATTAGTTTTATTTATTAGTTTTATTTATATTAGTTTTATTTATATTAATTTGATCTGAGTCTCCTCCTAAATAAATAAATAAATAATTCCCCTCCCCCCTCCTCATCCCAGCTCATATTCATTTACCTTATCACAGTTTCCTGAGTTTATTAAATTGCTAATGTCTTTATTTTCTCCTCATCTTTAACCCTTCTCTCTCCCTGCTGGGAGAAGTATATGATTCCAAAGTTATTCCCACATTCCCAGTTCCATCCTCATGCAATCTTTAAACTTGAATAACATTTTTATTGTAACTACTTATGCTCTTTTCTAATTTGTGCCCACCTATTTTGTCCACATTGCATCTCTAAGTTATTTTTATTGATACTCTCCTATTTAAATATTATATACTTAAGCAATCCTTCCCTATTTTCTAATGTTCTTATAATGTAATACCCTTCAGATAATGTTAAATTTCCAGGGCTTTGCTACCACACCAGGATGCCTCTAGTACTTCAGGGAAATACAGTATATACATGATTTTTGCCCCCCATACTGCTTTGACCTAGAGATAAAGAAAATACCCGATGTCAGGGTACCACTTATAACAACATGGCTGACCAGATTTCTTATGTTTTCATTTGTGGCTGAGTTAATTGATACCATAAGAACACCCAAAAGTTATTTAGAAATTATTAAGGTAATTGTATTTGAGGCAAATTTCCTTGTTTCTCAAAGAATCAGAGAGATAATATGGGATGCTCCCTTTTAAACAAACAAGATATAGATGTGATCACAAATGATGAAAAAATATAATTTGTATTATACAAAATTATAAAACTTTATTATATGAACAAAAGGTAAGCAATTGAGATAAGAATAGAATTTTTTTTGGGGGGGAGGGATATCTTTGAATGAAACATATTAGATTATTGCCAAGGATATAAACAAACAGTTCTTAAAAGAACTACAAATCTAACTATATGAAAAATTGCTTCAAATCATCATTACTAAAAGAAATGTAAATCAAATAACTACATGGCTTTGTCTCATACCCAGAAAGTTGAAAAATGTGACAAAAAACAAAATAATGAACATTGCTGCAGAAAGACAAGATCAGTAATATACTGCTAAGGAGTTGTGAACTGGTCCAACCAAATCCAAAGTGATTTGGAAGGGAAATACAAAAATACCTAAAACATCCATGTCCTTTAACCTATTGATCCCACTCCTAGGCATTGGCCTAAGGAGGCTAAAGATAGGGAGAAAAGTCCTATATACAACAAAATGTTTTTAGACAGTATTTTTTGTAGTAGCAAAGAATGTCAAACAAAATAGATTGAGAAAACTGAGAATTGCTAATTAAGAAATTGCTAAGTAAACTGTTGTAAACTAGTATTTTTCATCATAAGAAACAATGAACATGAAGGATTCAGAGAAATATGGGAAGATATGAATTGGTGCAAAGTATAACAAACAGAACCAAAACCATGTGGTTATAATAATTAAGAAGGTTGACTGTTTTCCTTTCTTTGTAAAGATGAGGGACTACAGGTGTGAAATATTGCATAGTCAGTCAGCAAACAATTATTCAAACTCAGTTGGCATATTGGTTGATTTGTGCATTTTTCTTTTTCTTTTTAAATATTGTTTATTAAAAATAATGGTTCTCGAGAGTAGAGGTAGAGAAGGGATATATAGGGTATGCCAAACGCTGCAGTGCAATTTTAAGCTTTAACCTATTAAAGCTTAAAACCTCACTAAGATCTTTGGGACATATGGATTTGGAAAATATCTTTCTGTAGAAATAAATTAATTTTTAAAAAATGCTATACTCTAAGATAACATTTGTGAGCTAGAGTCTGTCTTTAAGCATAAAGTAATCATTTTAAACAACAATAACTTAAATCATTTTTTAAAATATATTCACAGATTTGGTAAAATTTAGTTTTTACAACTATTTGAGGTAGGGAGGAATTATTATTCCCACTTTAAAGATGTAGAGAAAAGTTCAGTGATTTGTACTAGATGATAGACAAGGAAAAAACCTAGAAATTCTCATTATTAGTCTTGTGCTACCATATTGATTTTCTAAGTCAAAGAGGCAAATTTGTGACTCTCAACTTAAATAGACATGAACATATACCTTTCCACTGACCAGCAAGCACCAGAGATCTATTAATTACCACATCAATTTCTTTAGCACCATCTTCAACAGCCAATCTTATCTCACCCAATCGAGTTTTCAAATGAGTCTGCCCAGCTGGAAAGCCAGTAGCCACTATTAAAGGAAAACAAACAAAAAAGTTAACAGATCTATCTGAAATTTTACAACTAAAATCAGCAGAAGAAAACTAAGAACATGGCTAAACTATCATCCTAGAGATAGAATTTTTTTAAATTTCATATTCATGTAGTCCTTGAAGTAAATTTGAAAGGAAAAAAAATTTCATTAGGCATTTTATTGATTCTAAACATCTCTTGAAAAACCTAAAATTTTACTATAATGCTCTAATCAAATAGTAGTGGGGGGGGTGTCATATTAAAAAATGTGTTCATTTTTTTTTAATAATTATTGCAATTCATAGTCAATAACTTGGGCTCTTATCTTGGGTCAAGTTGACCAATCTTGTATGACTACATTTCCTGCCTTACACCTCTTCAACTTGCTCTTATGAAACTTTTAAGAATGCTGTTACCATTGCTGCAGCAAATAATCACAGCAGCCTGCCAAGCAGATACAAGATGTAAAGAAAGAAATTATTCACGAAAAAAGAAAAAATGAATCACATACTGACTCAAAATTGTAGAAGGAATAGGAAATAAAAAAGAGGAATATGTGAATAAATGCAGCTATGTGGGAAGATACAAAGTGCCTCTAATATATACATCAAAAAACAGTGTGTTGCAAAAATACAGAGAACATGTAAAAATTCAAATAAATTGAGGGAATGGGGTGGTGAGGGAACCTGGGAACTTCTGTGCATTTTTAGTTCTCCTGTATTTTGACTATTTTCAAAGTTAATTCATGGTGTTTACTTCAAAGCATTAAATAACATTGGCTTGCTGCCTTAGAGGAAAGTATGCTTTTTCCATGAAGAAAGGGAAGAATTTTTCAATAGGTAGCTTATTTCTTATTTTACACCAGATTCTAAGGAAGTTGGGCTGAATGAAGAGGCCTGAGTCAGGCTTCCAGGAAATCCAGCTGCACAAGGGTGTATAACAAAAAGAGAAATGAGCCCTTAATTTCAGGGTGCTTGGGACCCCTTGAGGAAAAGGCGATCCTATACAAATAAAACAAATTACTCATATTGTGATAACATCTCACAGAACAGGCTCAACTGGAGTCTATCATACAGAATTCAAACTTGACAACAATTTGGATTTTTCTTTCAATTATACAAAAAGCTGATACACATCTTCAAGATTTTTTCAATTATGTATGATATGCCATCTAAGAAATACAACCCATATAATAAATGGTATGTCACACTGCATTAACACAACTTTGAACATATCAGGCAAATAATCCTATCCATAGTTTGCCTTGTGGGTAGAAGGAAGGACGAAGACTTGATTTTATCAGTGTGAGGAACTCCAACCATGGAACCTACTTCTATTGATATGGATTATTAACTCAACAGTAATTTATAATTCTAGAGAGTTGTCCATTGCACTGAGACTTTATGTGACTTTTCTGTGGTCAGATATATAACATGTGTTATATGATAATATATTATATAATATATATAATAAAATGTGGATTTATATCTGGGTCTTCCTATTTTAAGACCAGCCAGCCTTGTAACCATTATTCTACACTGCCTTCACTATAACTATATGGCTGTATCTAAGTTTTGCACATCAGATATTTTTATATCACACCTGAAGCCACTGGAATGTCACAACCTGCATCTTTCAGGGCTTTTACAGCATCACACACACGAGCAGGATAAACACAAACAGCTGCTGTGGTAATACCTAAAAAGGAA
Organism: Sminthopsis crassicaudata; assembly: GCF_048593235.1. Classification (NCBI taxonomy): domain Eukaryota; kingdom Metazoa; phylum Chordata; class Mammalia; order Dasyuromorphia; family Dasyuridae; genus Sminthopsis; species Sminthopsis crassicaudata. The sequence continues at coordinate 183,055,001 of NC_133621.1, forward strand.
AAAGTCAAAATCTGTAAATTTAAGAAACACATTCTAAACCAAGTTTATGAACTCTCCTTTCAGAATCGTTTCAAGGATTAGTCTGGACTTGATTCTGATTGAGTAATATCAGTAGCTAAAAAATAGATATGAGAGGAATCTTGGGAGCAAGTGATCATTTCATCTTAGCCTTCTTTGGGGAAACATTCAAGAGAAATGGAAAGTTCTCAAGAATGAAATTATGAAAAGACAAACAAAAATGTTCCTGATGAGAAGAAAATGGAGCCACCTAGAGACTAATGTTTGCATGGGAGTTCATGAACAAACAGATTTGAAAAGGATATAGATTGAAAGAATATGTAAAGAAGACTGATGTACTAGAGCAGAAGATAAGACCTAGAGCACTTAAGATGCAATAGCCAAGAAAATTTTCTGTTTTTCCACAAAGATAGTATTTGATGACTCCCAACTTATCCAGCTGGGCTGGACAGTTATGTAGTTTTTCCCATACAGCTCCCTATGTGGCTCAGGGGCTTAGGGGAGGAGGAAAAGGAAAGAGTTAGAGAACCTGCTCTACTATTAATTCTTACTTCCTGACTACTTCATGGGACTTAGATGGCCCAGGAAATGTGAAGACTAGGGGATAAACTGCCCCAGTAGTATCTTCTCTCTGGCCAACTGTTTCAGTGGTATCTGGATATCTTCTCTTCTTTCAGATACCTTTTAAAATCACTCCTCAATATCTTCAAAATTTATCATTTCCTGTGCAAAAACTCTATTTATACATAGTCTGCTCTAACTTTTTCCATTTTTTATTTCTAAAGCAAAAAAATATCCATATCTACTTCTACTGCCTCAGTACATAACAAGTCTGTGATGTTACAGTTCTGAAAAAGTAAGTGTCAATAATAGCAAAAAGAAAGTTATAGAAATCTGTAAAAGTCTTTTTTTTTATCTATTATCCAATTTTCAGTTTCATTTCTAGACACACCTTCAGAATGGCTTTATTTAGATGAGTGCCTCATGAAGTTTTCTATAAATTTTTCTTTCTTTTTGTGGACTCCATCCTATTTTATTTTTCTACTACTTTACTTCAGAAGATCTTAAAAATGAATTTATACTCTAAACCAGTATTGCCCTTCACTTTCATTTCTCTGATTGCTGAAGACATCAAATATTGGCTTAATGAACTAGTTTTTAGACTCATTTGTTCTTTTTATTGTAGTAATCAATAAACTGGTTAAATTTCCTTAGGAAATGGAAGTAATCTATATCAAAGTCTGCTCCTTATGCATTTCCTATTTTTCAACATCATGAACTTGTCTATATAGCTCTGGATAGAGTTATCTCAATTACACATATTTTTTTCATATTAATTTCTTCTCCTAATTTGATTGAGAATTCCTGCTATCAATGGTAAAGTTAACCACATGTAATCAGTATGTTAACTGCAAGCAGGAGTGTCAACCCCGTTAACACTGAAGAGTCTCCTAAATGAAACTCATGATTTCTCACAAAAGTTCAGTCTAGCCCTCCCACACTAAAAAAAAGTTTAATGAATAAAGACTGTGTAGTGTTCAGATTTTTACATGCATTTGGATAGGTAACTCAATGTACTGATTGGTCTGTTAGTACATTGCTTCTGGACAATGAGCTGAGTTCAAAATTGAACAGAAAAGAAGGAGTAAGCTGGTTTGCCTTTGGTAAAATGGGAAATGATTTTAATGATCCCAAGGTTGTTCCTGAAACAAAGGCTTACATTTTCAATGATATTCTTTAGATGATGCTATATGCAACAAATTATAGATTACAATCTTTGAAGAATGGTTCAATCTTTTTAATCATGTCCAACTCTTCACAATTTCATTTGGGATTTTTGAAAGATAATGGGGTAGTTTGGCATTCTCTTCTCCAACTCATTTTACAGATGAAGAAACTGAGGCAAATAGGATAAAGTGACTTGACCAGGGTCTCACAATTAATGTGTGTAGGAGACCACATTTGAACTCAGATCTTCCTGATATCAGGTCACCCAAGTCACCAGGATTAAGTGAATTACATTGCCCCTTCCACTTTGTGACTTTTGATATACCGCCACTCAGCATAAAAAATGAAATAGAAAATTTGGGAGAGTTTTGCAAAAGCTGCAGATAACACAGAGTCTGTGACCAAATACTTAATCCAAATTTTACAATAAGATACTATAAATAACCCATAAAAGAAAAAGAAAAAAAATCATACTTCTTTTCTGCTATGAAGGGAAGGTAAAAAAATTTTATGAAGATGTTCCAGATCATGGTGGTACTGCACCCCTAACTACTGCAATGCAGAAAAGATAATTATATTCTCCAGCACACTGAAATATATGCTTTAACAGATGTGATTGCTAAGCCAATCTGATAGATCTCTGAAAGATCATGGAGAATGGCAAGAACCACGGGATTAGAAAAGGGAACATTTGCTTTTTTGGTTAGTTTTTTTAAAGACTAAAGGACTCTGAAAAGTGTAGTCCCTTCACTTCAATTTCTGGCAATATTCTGGAAAAATAAATATATAAGAAAAGAAAATAGTAATGGCAAAAAGTCAATGACATAATCAAAAATAATAGGTTTAAGTTAGACTAAGCTTATTTGTTTTTAATGACGTAATTAATAGAATAGGAAAATAATGTAGACAGAACTTACTTAGATTTTAGCAAAACATTAAATAAAATCTCACATGTCATTCTTAAAGAAAATATGGAGGAATATAGCCTCCATGGCAGTGCAATTAGTTTGATTTGGAATTCATTAAATGGCCAGGCCCCAAAAATAGTCAATAATGGTTTGATGTCAATTATGAAAGATGTTTCCAGTAGCGTATCTTTTCCCAAACCCCAAGGGATCTGTACTCGGCCCTTTTCCAGTTAACATTTTTATCAATCACTGTGATAAAGTCATAGATGGCATGCTTATCAAATTTGCAAATGACAGAAAGCTGGCACACATAGTGAGCAGACTGAATGAAAGTCAGCATCCAAAAAGATTTTGACAGGCTATAATGTTGAGCCAAATCTAATAAATTGAAATGCAAGTGGAATAAATGTAAAATAATATCCTTTTAAGTTTGAATACCAGAATGACACTTTGATTCCTCAAATGAAGCTTGGAAGGAATTTTAAACTGTAAACAACTATAATGGAAATAATAATAATAATTCATCACCAAAATGAATACCCCCTGGAAAATTTTATAACAATAAACCCTAATTTTCATTAAAAATTTTTGAAAATTATTTATAGCATTATATCTAGCTTAATTACAGCACTCTTCCTCCAAATTTTACAATTCTAAGGTGACATTGCTCTCATTAAAACATTGTGACAAATTAAGCTTCCAAAAGTCCTGGGTCTATCTAAATTATATTTAGTTCATAACAACTCAAAATTTCCAGTGCTGCCTAACATGATAAAATTTTATGAAGCCAAAAAACATTCGATGGTTTGAATGAAAATCTATCCTTAACATCAATTCTACATTTTCTAGCTAAGAAATCTTGGGTAAGTAATCTCCCTGTGAAATCCCTTCCAGTTCTAATTCTCCGAATTTATGGCCTTACTATTGTTATCTGAAAGCAATTAGGTAAATTCTAAAGTCTCTTAGAATAGGGTTTTTAATTTGGGGTCCATGAACTCTCTTAGAATAGGATTTTTAATTTGGGGTCCATGACCTTGAAGTTATTTAATATTCTAATAAGTGTCTATTAATTTAATTGACTTTCTCTGTAATCCTATGTATTTTACTTTGTATATTTAAAAAATATCATTCTGAGAAGTGCCTAAGCTTCATCACACTGTTGAATGGATTTATAACACTAACACACGCAAAAAAAAAAAAAAAGGCTTAAAGGGATTCTCTAACTTTATGGATTCTTTAAAAGTTCTTTATATAAACCATGGGAAAAATATGGCTTAATATCATTTAAAGAACTGACATATAAAGTGACCAAATATTTCCCATTGGTATTTTATACTTAAAAGTTTACTGTGAACTTAGTCTTTAAAAAAAAAAAAAAAAATACTTTCTTTATCTGGGTTATGATTCATTTTCTGGCCATTTCCCAACCATGATTCTAAAGTCCTCCCCTTCTCATTTTATGTTCTTTTTTATCTGTTCTTTTCCCTTGTTAGAATGTAAGCTCCTTGCTTGCTTGTATTTCTATTCCCAGTGCTTAGCATAATAGTTGGATGTAGCATTTAATAAATACCTTATCCTTTATTTATAAATAAATAAAAATGATTCTCATGTGGCTACAGAGACCTCATTAATGCCTTGATTTGTATGAAAATAGGAAATAAAGAGATTTAGGAATTGGGAAGCACAGAAATTTCCCCTGTGACTTCAAATCTCTTTGGAAGAAATTGTCCCTAAAAATCAAAAAGCAGTATGAGAGCAAACGAGGAATAACAAGACTAAAGTTTCTAGTCCTGACTCTACCACTGGTCTCTAAATGTTTGAGGAAGTCATTTTTTTTTCTTTATAGATACCTCTGTTCTCATCCATAAAATGTGCTATGACTTCTAAGATGTCTTCTTAGAAGCAGTTAGATAATAGAGTGAACAGAGCATAGCACCTGAGATCAGAAAAATCTAACTTCTCGGATGTCCCTTAAGCACCGTTTGCCTCAATTTCCTCAATTATAAAATGAGAATAATAATTACACCTCCCTCCCAGGATTACTGTGAGGATGAAATGAGATAGCATATCTGAAGTGTTTAGTGTAGTATCTGGCACATACTATTTAATATGTACTTATTAATAAGTGCTTAATTCATTCCTTTTGTCTTTCCTTTCTTTCCACTCTTAGATATTTATGGTTCTATGAGTTTTTTTGTCCCACTGATTAATATATTTTCCAATTATATGTAAAAGTAGTTTTCAACATTCATTTTTTATAAGATTTTGAGTTCCAAATTTTTTTCTCCCTGCGTCGCCAATAAGTAAACAATTCAATATAGATTATGCATGTTATAACATGTTAAGCACATTTCCACATTAGTCTAATTTTTACATCACAGGATTATAGATCTGAAAACCTCATTAAGTCATAAAAGAAACACTGGTATGGATGTTTTTTTTTGTAGCTACTTTGTTAAGACATCAAAATGTCATCATCTATGACTAAATCTTATGACTATATCAACCAAGCTAGGATTCCAAAGTGAATTATGTCCCCTTCATTCCTTACACTAGAAATCCTGTTGTCTTTTAGGGAGATGGGGACTAGAGCTGTGATTTCTAAGTAAGATCCAATGCAGATCTCTAATGTTCTCTAGTCGGTTTCTTGGGGGTCTCTGGGAGAAGTTTTCCTTTCAGTTCAGTAATGACCATAAGTACAGCCAGGTGTTAAAGTCCAAATCCTTTATTGTCTCTTTCAAAGTCTTGTCTCCTTTCCTGGGTCCCGGTTAGCTTTCTTAGAGGCCTATCTCTCTCCTGGATTCCGAGAGCTTGAGCTCCTGCCCCAGTCCTTTGTGTTCTCTGCCTCTGCCAGCTTCTCCGAATCTCTCCTAATCCAAAGGTTTGTGTTTCAGCCTCCATCCACCACAAAGGTGGACGATGGAATGAATCTGTCTCAGCCTCCGAGAGCCTCTAGTGTGCTTGTCTCTGAATGAATCTAGCTGAGTTTGTCCGAGCTTATATGCTCTCTCACCATAGATGTGAATCTTATAGAACTATATTAAGTACTAAGTACATGTACTGAACTACTGTTAAGCACCATGCTAAACAATCACTGTCTTTATCAATCCCACTGAGTTAGCACCTTGTAAGAATCCTTACTTCAAATTCAGAGTTCTGGCCCATAACACAGATCAGTAACCATTCACAAACTCACAAAGAGGTCATCTGATCTAGTCCCCTTATTTTAAAGAGGAAGAAACTGAGGAACAAAGAGATTAAATGACTTGCTCAAAGTCACATGGCTAATAAGGGTTTCCGACAGGATTCAAATTCTTGATGCCAAGTGCAATGCTTAAACTACTACAATAATCTATGTATGTCAAAGGTAAAACTTGAAGCCAGGTTTTCCCAACTCTCAGGTTCCTATCCACCATGCCAAACTTCCTCCGAAGCAAAAATTTCCCAACAAACAGATACATGTATTAGAGGATGCCACAGGAAAAACCATTGCTCCATTCTTTTTTTTTTCCTTTCAGTTTCCTCATTTATTTTAATAATATTTTAAATAGTATTAGTTTTCCAAATACATGTAAAGATAGTTTTCAACATTCACCATTACAAAACCTTGTGTTCCAAATTTTTCTCTCTTCCTTCTTGCCCCCTCCCCATGACAGAAAGCAATATGATAAAGGTTAAACAATTCTTCTAAACATATTTTCATATTCATCATGCTGCTTATACACAAAAAAATCAGAACAAAAGGGATAAAGATAGGAAAGGAAAAAAACAAGCAAATAAATAACAATAAAAAGGTGAAACTACTATACTTATACAGTATCCTATATACTGTACATGTATACTTCATGAAAGTCTGCAGCATTCTCTGGGTTTAGCACCCAATAAGAGTGATTAACCAATCCATTATTTATGATTCACATTATTGTATGATTCACATTTAGTCTCCATATTTCTCTCTCTGGATGTAGATAACACTTTCCATCACAAGTCTATTGGAATTACTTTGAAACATCTCATTGTTGAAAAGCGCCAAGTTCATCACAGTTGATCATCACATAATCTTCTTGTTGCTATGTACAATGTTCCCTTGGTTCTACTCACTTCACTTAGCATCAGTTTCTATAAGTCCTTCCAGGCTTATCATTTCTTATAGAACAATATTCCATTATAGTCATATACCATAAACTATTCAGTCATTTTCCAGCTGATGGGCGCCCACTCAGTTTTCAGTTCCTTGCATGGCTCCATTACATCCATTTAGATGAGCCAACTAAACTATTTGCTCAAGAAACAAAGTAGTAAAACTCAGCCAGACAATATATGTTAGAAATTTTTACCAGAGTGGGCTGGGAATTAATATTAAGACAGGCAAAATACATGAGCACAGAACTTTCTGGCTGGGTAGGATAATATAACAACAGTTTAGACCTAGAAGAGACCTTGAAGATTATCTCATCCAACCTCCTTATTTTACAGAAAAAGAAACTGAGGTTCAGACTAAGCATCTTGCCCAAGGTCATGGTGGTTTTAAATGTGACATATGAGATTTGGACATACATCTGACTTTAGAATTAATGCTCTTTCATTTCTTCATGATGGTTGTTGAAAAGGAATTTATCATTATTTATAATTTATCATTTTATAATTCATTTGAGCCTCATGCTTACTCATTATAAACTATATTTTCAGGATCATTACCTTTATCTTGCATATTCAACGCTTTCAAAAGATCTTCCCGAATTGGATACTTGGCTTTATAACAAAGCCTCCGAACATTTGAAGAAGTGTCATCGCCTGAAAGTGTAGTGAGATCAATAAAGGTAACAGCTTTCAGGAGCCAAGCAGCCTATATTGGGGGGAGGGGAGGGAAGAAAAATTTATAGAGAAAGAAAAATCACTTTCACTCAAATTATTGCAGTAATCAGATATAAACAATGAAATTTAATTATTTCACTTTACAAGAAGATTCAGATGTATAATATATTGTCTGGCTAAAAGTTAAATTTTGAACATTGTTATTAAAGTTAAAAATAAAGGAAAACAAATATATAAAAAGAAAATACAATAATCTGGATAAAAGCAAAAAGTCATGGGATCACAGATTTAGAATGATAGAGACCTTAAAAAGCCATTTAGTTCAATCCTCTCATTAGGTCAACTGATTTTCTACAGTATGGAGGTAACAAGAGTCAGAGTCAAAATTCAAACCCAAGTCCCCCCAAATCACTTCTCTAAATACAAGTCTTAGATCTCCAGATCTAGACTATATAATTCAATCTAAAACCTTTCTAGGTCAAGTATCCTATATCCTATGTCTTCCTTATCACCAATAAATCAATCATACTATGTCCATACTCATCACTATCCTAGAATATGATATTACAATAAATAGAAAAATTTCTTCAATCTTATTTTAATGTTGTGCTTTTTTTTTTTTTTTTTTAAACAGGTCTATGGGATATACAGGGAGGAAAAAGCAATGGGTTTGGAGTCAGTACCTATTTTTAAAACCCACTAGTCACAACTACCTCTATGATTTTTAACTTCTCTAAGCCTAATTTCTTCATTCATAAAATGAGAAGGTTGTATTGGATGATCTCTAAGGTCCCTTCCAGATATAAAATTCTATGACCTCTAAAATGACAAACGCTATAAAAATGGTTGAACACAGATGTTCAATAGGTTTTCCATTTTGTTCTATTTTGACTTTAAAAATAAGTCATATTTTATGACTAATTCCAAGTGAATAATTTCATCTCAAGAACTTTAAACTGAGCATGGTTCAGTTGAAGCATGAAATGCTACCCCAGAAGATTCTAATATAAACTTCCTAAAATGTACACTTCATGAAATTAAGTCTACATTCTCTGAGCTGAGCACCCAAGAGGAGTGATTAACCAATCCATTATTTATTAACTATTCCATGAAATTGAGCTCTTTGAATTACAAAAATTATTTGTGAAAAAAAGCAGATTAAAAAAAAAAAACAACACATGTGCTTAAAATCCTTAAAATTAAATGAAGATGGTCAAAGGCTAATTCTTATACCTGACAGCCACAACAGTAACCAGAAAGATTCAGAACTTACTGCTATGTAATTAAAATATAAAACAACCAATGTATGTATGTTTGGGAAAGATATATTTTATGATAAATCTATCTCAAAGTCATTTGCAGTTTTGCCACTAAAAAGTAATAAAATATTAACTTTGCATAAATATATTATTCTTCTCTAATCTAAACATCTTTTCTTTAAACCAAACATCATAAACTAAGGATAGGTAATTCTCAAGAGGATAAAAAAGAAGACTGATTTAGATTCTTCTAAAGTTTCCAAAACCCTTCGACTTTTACTAATGAGTCATAGACAACTTTTTTCTAAAGTCTCCAAAACCTTACTCTTAACACGTGTGTGTGTGTGTGTGTTTAGCTTCAGAATCAATCTTGAGGAAAATTTAATATCATGGCCTTAAAGGAGTATTTTAAGACAAAAAAAAGCAGAATGTTCAACAATATTTACTTGCCAATCCTTTTTGACAGTTCTTCGAGTTTGAATTTGCTCTGCACGTCTTAAAACTGCTGGTTGGTTCACTTGTACATTAGAAATCCAGGTAAAATCTAAAAAAGGAAAAAATATAGATGTGTGTGTATGCATACACATATACAAATGAATAAATCCTACATATATGACTTCTTAAAAACCCAAAGTTTTTAAATTTATGCAAAGTACTTAAATTTAAATGTATCACTTCATGAATAGGCTACAATTAAATAACCTTAAATGAGTTATTCATTGCTCAAAGGATACTCCCACAAAAATCCTCCAAATGTGCAGTGTTTTTTTTGGTAGGCTAGACTGCATCCACAAAACTGTCCAAGGCTGGAGAGATAAGCTAAAGATAGAGAATTTATGAAAAATTAGAATAAATTATAATAACTCAAAAAATGCTCTTTCTATCCTCCAAAAAAACTAAAAGAAATTAACTCCACAACTAAAAACTCAAAGGAGGGTCGCTAGGTGGCGCAGTAGATAGAGCACCAGCCTTGAATTCAGGAGAACCAGAGTTAAAAATCTGGTCTCAGACACTTAACAATTAACACTTCCTAGCTGTGTGACCCTGGGCAAGTCACTTAATCCCAGCCTTAGACAAAAAATAAATGAATAAATAAATGAATGAATGAATAAACAAACAAACTAACTAACTAATTAATTAATAATTAAATAATTGGATGTTTAAATGATTGAATAATTAGATGAATGAATGAATGAATAAAATAAAAAAAAAATAAAAACTCAAAGGAAAAAGGGGATTTTCTACAAGAAGTATGGAAGAAATGAAGCAAGAGACAAAGAATGAAATCTTTGGAGGAAAGACTTGGAAGGAAAATCAATAGCTTAGGAGAAACAGTAGGCTTTATCCAAATAACAGATTTCTTAAAAATTTGAAAAGACCAAGAGAAATCAATAACTCTATGAGACAGCAAAAATATTAAAACAAAATCCAAAAAATTGAACAAATAAAGAAAAATCTAAGACATTTGAGATCAAAAACAGCTGATCTGGAAAAGAGATCAAGAAGAGATAATTTAAGAATCATGGAATGATGATTTTACCTAAACTAATTTATAAATATATATTTGAATACAATGTCATCTTAATTAAATTACAAAAAAAATTTATTGAATTAGAAAAATTTTTTAAATTCATTTGGAAGAACAAAAAGTTAAGAATATCAATGGGAAAAAAAAAGTAAAGGAAGGAGATTTAAGAGTACCAAATCTTAAACTATATTATAATGCAATAATTAAACTAGTGCTGGCTAAAAATTGGAAAGGTTAGTAAATAGAACAGAGTAGACTTAAAATTTACAGTAGCAAATAAACACATTAACCTTGTATTGAGATTTTGATATAAGAATTCATTATGTGGTTAAAAAAAAATTATTGGAAAAACTAAAAAGCAGTTAGTAGAAATTCAGCATAGATCAACATTTTACACCATTTACCAAGATAATGTCAAAATGGATACATGACCTAGATATAGAGAGATACAAGAAAATATAAAGAACATGGAACATACTATTTATCAGATTCATGGATAGGCAAACAATTTATGAATAAACAAGAGATAGAGAGCAGAGTGAAGTGTAAAGTGGACAATTTTGATTATCTCAAATTAAAAGGGATTTGTAGAAAAAAACAATGTAGTCAAGATCAGAAGTTAAGCAAAAAATTAAAGAAAAAAATTTATAGGCAGCTTAAAGTCTCATATCTTAAATATATAAAAAACTTTGTAAAATCAATAAGAATATGAGTCATTCCCCCATAATAAATGGTCAAAGAATATAAACAGGCAGTTTTCTGATGATGAAATCAAAACAATTTATAGTCATATAAAAATACCCTAAATCATTATTGAATAGAGAAATGCAAATTCTTGAGTTATTATTTTACACCTGCCAGATTGGCTAAAATCAGTCTCCTTCAGTCAAAGGAAAAGGAACAAATGTTGGAGGGAATGTGGAAAAATGAGACACATTGTTGATGAAATTGTGAAATCATTCAACCATTATGTAGAACAATTTAATATTACACCCAAAGAGTTATTAAATGTCTATACCCAACAATATCACTACTAGATCTACTTCCAAAAATGATTAGGGAGACAGGGAAAGACTTACAAGTTCTAAAATATTTATAGCAATTTTTTTTGTGGTGGCAAAGAACTGGAAATTGCAGACATGCCCACTTATTGAGGAATGGCTGAAGAAATTGTGGCAAATGGTTGTGATAAAATATTACTGTGCTCTAATAAATGATGAGTTCAATGAACTTAGGAAAACATGGATAGACGCATGAAATAGTGAAAAACAAAATGAGCAAAGCCAAAAGAATAATTTATATGGTAACAACAATATTGTTTTAAGAATAACTTTGGGTGTAAAATGTATGGTATTGCCTGTCGTCAGGGGGAGGGAATAGAGGGAGGGGGGGTAATTTGGAAAAATGAATACAAGGGATAATATTATAAAATATATATATATATATATAATAAAAAAAAAAAAAAGAATAACTTTGGGCAAATAAAGTCATTTTGACTATTATACTATTATGCCCAAATTAAGGACATGCGAAGGACATATGAGGGATTTGTGTGTAATGGTAGTCATCTTTAGGCAGAAGGAAAAGGAGAAATGTACATAATAACTTTATCATATATTTAAAAGGAATCGCAAAATTACAAAATAGATTTACAATTCCATTTTATTATACTGTTATGGAAATTTTTTTAATAAACTAAAAATTAAATAATTATTTTTTTAAAAGAATTGCCAAACTTCCGAAAAAACTTGATCAAAAAAAGAAGAAAAGCCTAATATATTTATTGAAATTATATATGAAAATTTCCTAGCTCTATTAGAACAAAGAAACAAAACAAAGGAAAAAAATTCATCTATCACCTTTTGAAAGGCAGCTCAAAAGGAAAAATCCCAGGAATGTCATATCTAAAATCCAGAGCTCCTTCACAAAAGGAAAAATTCTATAAGCATCTAGAAAGAAGTAGTTTCAAGTACTCAGAAACAATCAGGACCACACAAGACTTGGAAACTTATACTATAAATGAGAAAAGTTCTTGAAATATAATATCCCAAAAGGCAAAAGAGATTGGTTTCTGACCAAAAGTAACTATAAATATAAATATAATCCTACAAGAGGGAGAAATGCTTCTCTGATGAAATAGAAAACTTTCAAGCATTTCTCACTGAGAAAACAGTTGAGTAGAAACTTTGAAATGCAAACACAAGTCAAGAAAATCTTAGAAAAATAAATTGTATTATATAATTGTATTATATAAGTTGACATTCTAATAAGAGAAAAAACAAGTATTCCTTTAGAATCTTGATATCTTCTAAATATATTTAATTAAGAAAAACAAAAGTCAAAAGGAGTATGTTTTCCCTTTAGAAGCAAGTTCTCTCTCTCTGTCTCTGTCTCTCTGTCTCTCTGTCTGTCTGTCTGTCTCTCTCTCTCTCACACACACACACACTCTCACACACACACACACACACACACACACACACACACACACACACACACACACACACACACACACTCATTCACTCACTCACTCTCCTCTTTAGTGAAACATTGTTGCCTTCCTCCTGACAAAAAAGCAATAGGCTCAACAAGAGACAATTTTTGGCTATGACCACCATGTGAATTTGTTTTGTTTGACTATGTTTATTTGTGATAAAGTAGACTTTTGTTGATGTTTTTCTTCTCAGATTTTAATTGAAGAAGAGGGGAACGAGAAACAGAATAGGAGTCAGTAAAAGTGATTGGTTATTTTTCAGTCATGTCCTACTCTTTATGAACCTATAGGGGGTTTTCTTGGCAAGGATATTTTTATGTGGAATTTATTATATACTTTTTAAAAGAGCAAATGGCATATAATATTCATAGTTCCACATGCAATTCTTTCTTTTTATGTTGCTATGTATATGGAAATGCTTATGTCAGGGGAGGGTAAGTTTATAACAAAATTAAAAAACTGAAATGAATTGGGGAGGGGAGGGCAAAGAGAAATAGTATATTCCAGAATTTCTAAAAATAGATAATTCCCTTATCTGTGATCTAACCCATATCCTTGTTTAGAAGATCTAACCTCATTCATGATAAACTGAGCTAATTCATGGGATTGAGATAATTTATTTTTTTAATGACGATGTGATATATTGAAATATAGTTTTAAAAAAATCATAAAGTAAGCAAGTACACAGGAGTGTGACCAATGAGCTAGAAGATGTGAATTTATTAATAAAAGTTAAAGGAGTTGAAATTTTACAGCAAGTAGAAGAGAGAATTTTACAAGAGAAGAGTTACCAGATCAACTTTTGTCTACCTAAAACTCTTTTACCCTGTGCTTCTGAAATTAAAAGTGTAGAATTTTACATTTAGCCTCAAAAAGGCCATTGAATTTTGTGTGGCCAGTTGTCCCAGGATATAGAAGGATCCTGATTCAAGCATTCAACTCATTAGCTCTTTGTTTTAGCTTTTGTGTTATCTACAAAATTGGAAGGAAAAAATACTTTCTATATTACAATCTAAATCAAATGATAAAAAAACTGAACAGCATAAAGCCAAGGAGAATTCCTGGGGTAGTCCACTGGAGACTGCCCTCCAAGATTGTCATCAAATTCACTCATTTAAAAACTCCTTGTGTTTAGTCAACCAGTTATAAATCCAATTAATTGTACAATTAAGTGACTTAATCAACAAACATTTATTAAGTGCCTCATATATTCCATATACCTTGCACTAGGGATAGAAAAACATAAGTGAATCAATTCTTGTCTTCAAAAAAATGGATTAAGGTATAAGGTGAAGAAAAAAATTCTGATAATGTCCATTACAGTATTACAGTCAGATGCAGTAACTTTTTTTCCTGTGTTGTAAAATTTTTTTTATTATTAAAACAATTCTTTTCATTAAGAAAAAATGTTTCTAGTAGTCTCCAGACTCAAATACATTCCTTTTCTGTTTCTTCTCCTTAGAACCCAGTGGAGAGTGTCTCAGGAAACAGGGAACAGTGGAAGGGCAGATGGAAAGTCTTGGAAGTTCTTAGGGCATTGAGAGGATGGGGTGAGGGGGCAGGAGGAGTTTCAGATGATTAATGCCCAGTGGTTTTCCATCTTATTAGAAGGACTATAGTTAACTTCTTGTTCAAAGAGTTATGAGTAGCTAAGTCTGTCTTACAGCCAGGATGGGTGAAGTGGCCAAACTAGTAGAGTGAAGGGAATAGGCCCCAAGTCAGGTTAAAGAAAGCACTAAAAAAGGTTAGAGGTAGAGAGGAGAAATCCCAGTGGTTCTAGGCAGGTAGTGGGCTAGCATGGGAGAAAAGGATTTCTGTGGTCTATTCCCCTGGACTCTCCTTGAAGGAATCTGGGAATTATAAGAGGCAGAGAGATGAAAAGTGATATACATTACAATATGGGATTGACCTATCCAAAAGCACAAAGGTATTGGATAGAATGACAAGTTCATAGTCAGTCAATAAACACTTATTAAGAGTATGTCTAAGAGTACAGGCAAGGAAGCATGATATTCATAATATAAATAAATATAAATAAATAAATAATATAAAATAAAGTTCAAGGAAGAACAAGTAATCCGTTTCATAGAAATATGAGTGCATGAAGAGGAGTAATATAATTATCTCAGTTTGAGCCAAATTACAGAGAATATGGAATGCTAACTAAGGAGTTTGTTTTTTAGAGAGTTTAACTTTAGAGTTTGATGTTTTTATTTTTAAACATTTTGATAATTGTATATCAATTCAACCTAACTATCCTTAGGTTTCACCAGACAGCCAAAGAGATCATGACACACACAAAAAACCTTCTGTGAAGTTCAAATAAGAGCATGCTTTGTTTTTAATATTCATACTATATATGTGTTATTATTATTAATCATTTTAAACAATTTCTTTAGTTCTATAATCCCACCTTTTTTCATATGGCATGTAATAGAAAGAACTTTGTATTTGGAATCAAAAGAACTGGATTTAAATTTCTATCTATGCCACAATAAGCAAGTTGTTTAACTATTCTGGGCCTCAGTTTCCTTGGCTTTAAAATTAGATAAACTTTAAGATCCATTCCAGCTCTAAATCTATAAATTGACTTGGAAAATATGTCTGTTTGTTTTTTTCTCTTGAGAGATTTAGGCCACATTTTTTCTTAAAGATTACAGGGCTCACACTGAAAAAGAAAAATCATACTTTATCTCAAGGACATTATCTTTTTGATAGGCATAGAGGAAAAAGGAATAAAAAAAAAAGTCCACAAGATATTCAGAAGAGACATCCAATAATTGACTTTGGTATTTTGATACTTAGAGTCGGAATCATTTTAAAGCTAAATCACTTAGTCCAAACCTCTCAATTTACAAATGAGGAAACTGAGGCCCAAAGAGAGTAGTTGATTAGTCCAAAGTTAACACAGATAATAAGTACAAAATTAATTCACAAACTTAGATATTTTAACTTGTAATCCAAAATCTTTTCACTATGTTATCATTTCCATAATGAAATGGAAAAGCCTGCATGCTTGAAATGGCATGTTCTCTTGAACATGCATCAACTTAAAATATTTTGTTTCAAAATTTTCAGAAAAATCAATATCTTAAGCACACTTTTAAAAGGAAGAAACTTCCTAGACTACAAAAACTTCATTACCAAGATGCCAATGTTACTGACAGACTTTCATGAGGAGATACCCCAAAAGAATCCCTGAACAACATCTTGATTTCCTGAACTATTACACAGTCTTTCAACATGATGTACAGGGAGAAAACTATCTGATGAAAGTGTTTCTCTAAGCCTCCATGTGTGCCAAGTGTTCAGGAAGAATCATTATACCTGAGTGAAATTCATTAAGAAGCCAGATAACTTTAGTCCCCTGTTGAGTACAGGTCCAACCTTTCAGTCCCTTAGGAAGACTTGATCAATTATTCTAGGATCCAAGTGCCTCAGGGAAAACCCATTTAACTCTTCTTGATAAGACATCATAAGACTGAAGGAGTTGCCTAAATCCAGATGTGTGGTTGCTTTTCTGACTCATATGCCAAATGCTAGCTAATATTATGGAACCAAATTAGTTACTCTCTCCACAGGTGCTTATATGCCCAGGGTAGTCATCAATGCAGA
The DNA here is from genome assembly GCF_048593235.1 of Sminthopsis crassicaudata. Classification (NCBI taxonomy): domain Eukaryota; kingdom Metazoa; phylum Chordata; class Mammalia; order Dasyuromorphia; family Dasyuridae; genus Sminthopsis; species Sminthopsis crassicaudata. The sequence goes on from NC_133621.1 coordinate 183,071,363, forward strand.
CCTACACATAATGAATCTGAAACAAATAAATAATATGAAGATATGAAACAAAACTGAAATAAGGTCAAAGCAATAGCTGTGAAAGCCCAAAACTGACAAAAAGAACAAATGAATAACATCAAAATGTTTAAATAAAGGCAACACAATTAGAAAACTGAAAGAAAATTCAATTTAATTCACACAAGGGGATAGAATACTGCATAGAATATCAGGCTTATTGAATGTGTTAGCTTTCCTAAATTGCTTTTTCTTCTTCTCATTTTTATTCTCTGTTATATGGGATAGCTCTGGGTGGAGAGGAAAAGAAATATAGTTTTTAGGTCCTGATGAGAGCCAATAATGAATCTTAAGTAGTAGCATTATTTGAAGTCATACTACAAATTTCCACAGAGTTTTATATAAGATAAAAATATTATATTTTCCATAATTATAACTTCATAAGCATCTGAATATGTATAACCATTTCACATAGTCCTCATTGATCAGAACCTAATCTTATTAAAAAATGATGGTGGAAAAAAAACAAAAACTATCACCAAAAAAACTTTTAAAAAATTAATGTGGACTGCTACTGCTACACTCAGGATAATTTTAAGTCATATACTTGATAACAAGACAACTACTGGTTAAGTTCTAAAGTATCTTCAGTACTTCTATCATATTTGGATTCTCCCTGAAAGAGTAGTATTGCATATATGATTCCATTGACTTACCAGTTAGCTTGTAAAGTATGTAGATTGTTGCTGGCAATGCCAGCCTTATTATAATTAGTAACCAGTTTCTTGGTGATAGAAATCATACCTGAAATTTTACCATTAGAGATTCTATCATTTGACTTAAGGGTTTTCCTCTATTAAAAGGCAAAGATCAGAAAGAAGAGAAGCATATCAATTCTTATTAGCAATAAATTGATATACACAATGTTGTTAATCAATTTGTTTCCCTTAAGATGAGTTTTGCAAAGGGTATATGAGAAAGGTAACAAGAAAACACAGGGTTGGACCTCAACCTGAAAAGTAAAAGAGTTCTTTAAAAAAAAAAAAAAAAAAAAAAAAAAAAAAAGATTTTACCAGCTTCCTTATTTGGCAAATTTGCCTTTCTTCCCCAGGGGCAGCTATGACATAGAGTAAAGCTTCTTCCCCCTTTACTAAATATGGGAATTGGGAAATTATGATTTGTTTTCAGGAAATGTTTGATTTGTATAACTTTTTATATACCTGGGGATATGTAAAAGTTTTTCAGGTGAAAAAGGGTAGTGAGTAGAAAATATTTAAGCCTTGATAAACAGGAAATAGCTTTGGATGTATACTCAAAAAGTAAGCTTGAAATTAAGCTCTGCCATTTACTTAATGGTTGAGTGACTTCACAAGTGAACAAGTGACTTCACAACTCTGAGATTCAACATTTTCATCTCAACATTTGATTAGTTGAAGATGAGGTAAAGAAGGCTTAGAGAGGGAGTAGGGAATTTGGAATGTGATAGCAGTCTTTGATATTGGCTTGTGGAAGAAGAATTAGGATTGATCCCAGAAGAAAGAACTAGATGGAAACAGTGGGTAAAAGTTGAAAAGAGTCAAAAACAAATCTGTGATAAAGAAAAGCTTCCTAATAATCTGAACTGTTCAAAACTGGAATAGGCTACCTTGGAAAGTAGCCAGTCTGAGGTTTTCACGCAAAATCTGTACAACCGTTTTTAAGATGTGCTATATAGCACAGGGTCAAACCCAAATATAGATTGAGCCCAGATAACCTCAGATGTTACCTCTATCTCTGCTATTCAGAGGACTACTTCCCTCAGGAAAGACAAAGGTATTGGGAATTTAGCTCTTAGAATAATTAGACAAATTTAAAATTTTTGAAAGGGATTGATTGGTCAGTTCAATGCCCTCTTTATTACTAAACTTAGTTTCATTAATGACCTTTGCTCTCTCATCTTCCCAACTAATTTAAATCTATTCTTAGGACAGGAGCTGACCTCTCCTACAAGTACTTGCATTTTGAAAATTAACTGGGAGGCAGCTAGATGGTGCAGTGGATAAAGCACCATCCTAAAGTCAGGAGGACTTGAGTCCAAATTTGACCTCAGACACTTAACATTTCCTAGCAGTGTGACCCTGAGTGAGTGGGGTCAGTAAACCCCAATTGCCTCAGCCAAAAAAAAAAAAAAGAAAAAAAGAAAAAAGAAAAAGAAAAGAAAAGAAAGAACGAAAAAGAAAATGAACTGAGATTAAAGTTGAAGTTTTATGTTTAATTCTGGATCAAACAATTTTAAGAGAAGTATTTTATCAATCAACTACCAGGATAGTTAAGGAGTCTAGAAATCATGTCAGGTTAGGAGTGATTTTAAAAATTGGGAATATTTAATCTTAGGAAAGATTTTGAAGGACTTTCAGATTGAAAGTGAAGCTAATTCAGAATAGTTGGGTGGAGGGGGAACACAATTAGAATCACTGACAACAAAAACAAGAAATAAAGTGGCCTATAAACTATAAATATAATAAACTATAATAACAAAGATAATTTTAAAATATAAGACTAAAGAAATAAATACAGAAAAGGCTTTTGACAAAATATAATACTCATCTATCCTATAAGAAAGAAAAAGCAGAGAAATAACTGTATTTTCATTAACTTGGTAAATAATATTTATCCAAAATCAAAAGTTAACATTTTATCAGTCAGACAATAAACATGTATTAAGCCTTCTATATGTCAGGCACTGTGCTAAGTGTTTTACAAATATTATCTCATTTGAATGAATGAAACATATGTTTTCAGATATGGCCAATGATTTCAATTAATCGACCCATAAGTTTTTAGTATGCCTGAAATGTGCTGGTTTCTGGGAGCTAAACAAAGGAAAATCCAAGTTTCTTGGCTTCTTTAATACAATTTCTTGTAAACTGTATTTACAATTGAATGAGAAAAACAACATGCACTTATATGAGAATATACAAAATACGTACAAAGCAGATATAAGATAAGACAGAAGAGATATTGGGAAGCAGAGACCAATAAAATGAGGTCAGTGCTAATATTATACTTATTTTACAGTTGAGGAAACTGACACACTCTATCTATTATAATACTATTTCTTCCTAAATTCATACATTTTGACCTATGTCCTATTATAAAGTATATGCCCCAAGCAGAACAAAAACAGAGAGACCCATAGATAGTAAAATATTCATTCTTGAACTTTTTGTTGTAATAAAGTGATAAAACAAAACAGGAACAAATTGGGTGGCCACAGATATTATGCAGTGCTATATGAATGGAATGAAATATGATTGAACTCTAGAAAATAATAAAAAAAATTAAAATTCAGAGTTATATAAGAAGACATGTAGGCTGATACAGAGTAGAATCAGTAGAATAATAAGAACCAAGCAAATAATATACCCAATGATTATGATGACCTAATTGAAAAGAATACTTAAAAAAAAAAAAAAAAAAAAAGCTAATCTCCAATTTACTTCCAGAAGATTATGGCAAGGCCTGCTTTAAACTATGATTGCCACAATTCACTCTACAACATTTAGTCTATATTTGTTATGATCTTCCTTATATTTTATACTTGCTATTTAAGGTTTCTGGGCCACATGTTTTCCTTTATGAAGGTAAGCAAAATGACACTGCATGCTAGAAAATGTATGCATACACATATTAGTAGCTACAGTCCACTTCATGAATACAAGATACCCCAATGTAGGAAACATTGAACAAGGGAAACTCAGTTTGAATATCAATCTGGTTAAAGTACCTATAGCTTGCTTCAGAATATACAGACTAATTCAAAAGTGTTGAGTTAAATCACACTATGGACAAATGTCATGATGTCTGGATTCTTCATTTTGCCATAAAGTTCTTTCTGAGTTTATGGATACCTTTTACAGATGGAGGAGTCTCCCAACTCTAGAGTCACAAAGAATTGTATATGTGACTGAAACAACTGAACAACACAGTAACAAAGATCAATGATGAAACACTTTCAACAGGAATAAGAGGGACTCTGGTATAGAATGTTGTTCATGGAGTCAATTATAGTTACTATCTCAGTTCTTTGAGTTAATTCTCCATTTATGATAAGAAAGGGTTTATGTGGGAAAAATACCAAGAAATGGATGATGCAAAAATCAAGAGGCACCAATAAAACATTTGAAATAATTTTTAAAAAGTAAAACACAAAAATTCTTGACATCTTCATGATAATTTTATTCTTCAAAACTGTGAAAAATATACATCCTCCTTATCTTAGACAACAGTCTTGTCCCAAATTCCTCTCCTCATCCCTAATTCCCAGAAATGTACCCCAAGAAGAATCTTTTTTTGTGTACAGTTCTATGTATGGAAATGTTCTCCTTTTTTTGGTGTTTAGGTTCAAAAAGGAAATGTTCTCCTTTTTTTTGGTGTTTAGGTTCAAAATTTTTTTAATTAAATATAGTTTAAAAAGTTACTACAACAGAAAATTTAGGGAACCAAAAAATTTAAAGGAAGAACTATTTTTCATAACATTATTTTCACCTGAAAAAGTGAAGGCACTCTATTCTGACTGGTCCTTACCAGGACTGCCATTTCATGAGGAACTAAAATTTTCTCACTTTACTCCTAGCTCAATTCCTCATTTTCTATATTTTTCCACTTTTTCCTCCTCTGCCATCCCCACTCCCACCAGGTCCTTTTTCCCCTCCACTTTCAACCTTCTTTTATATATTATCTTTCCACTTTAGCATGAAAGCTATTTAGGGACCTTCTTTTATTCAGTTTTAGTCTCTCTTCCATAGGCTTATAAGAAAGAGCCCAGTACCTACTCAGTTTTCCTTAGGGAAACAATTCTAGTCTTTTTACATCCCTGTCAATACCAATAGTAACCCAACTCCTATCAACAGAAAAGCAAGTCAACCTAGCAGAAGCAGAAATGTAACCCACAGAAGACATAGGAGATGGCATTTGCCAGACTGGGCAAACCAGTGCTACTCCCCTCTCTTCATTCCTCCATGGAGGCAATGGAGGACCAAAAGCCTTATGCATGGCTATGTTTCTCATGTGACCAGCCATGCTTTCAGCCCAATTTCCATAGACACCATCTTGGGAAAAAATTTTTGTAGTGAGACATTTTCTCTGTTCCTTACGTCTAGAATGTTCTTCCTCCTCATCTCTACCCCTTGGTTTCTTTTAAATTCCAAATAAAATTCTATCTAATACAGCAAGTCTTTAGCAGTCCCTCTTAATTTCAGTCCCTTCTTTTTTAAAATTTTTCCTATTAAGGAATTTATGACCAGAGGAGAACTAGAGATCATTATTGATCACAAAATAGAAGATTTTGATTACATCAAACTAAAAAGTTTCTGTACAAATAATACTAATGCAAACAAGATTAGAAGGGAAGTAACAAATTGGGAAAATATTTTTAAAAACAAAGGTTCTGACAAAGGTCTCATTTCCAAAATATATAGAGAACTGACCCTAATTTATAAGAAACCGAACCATTCTCCAATTGATAAATGGTCAAAGGATATGAACAGACAATTCTCAGAGGAAGAAATTGAAACTATATCCACTCACATGAAAGAGTGTTCCAAATCACTACTGATCAGAGAAATGCAAATTAAGACCACTCTGAGATACCACTACACACCTGTCAGATTGGCTAAGATGACAGGAACAAATAATGACAAATGTTGGAGGGGATGTGGGGAAACTGGGACACTAATACATTGCTGGTGGAGTTGTGAAAGAATCCAGCCATTCTGGAGAGCAATCTGGAATTATGCCCAAAAAGTTATCAAACTGTGCATACCCTTTGACCCAGCAGTGCTACTACTGGGATTATATCCCAAAGAAATACTAAAGAGCGGAAAGAGACATATATGTGCCAAAATGTTTGTGGCAGCTCTTTTTGTAGTAGCTAGAAACTGGAAGATGAATGGATGTCCATCAGTTGGAGAATGGTTGGGTAAATTGTGGTATATGAAGGTTATGGAATATTATTGCTCGGTAAGAAATGACCAGCAGGAGGAATATAGAGAGGCCTGGAGAGACTTAAATCAACTGATGCTGAGTGAAATGAGCAGAACCAGAAGATCACTGTACACTTCAACAACAATACTGTATGAGGATGTATTCTGATGGAAGTGGAAATCTTCAACATAAAGAAGATCCAACTCACTTCCAGTTGATCAATGATGGACAGAGGTAGCTGCACCCAGAGAAGAAACACTGGGAGGGGAATGAAAATTGTTAGCACTAATATCTGTCTGCCCAGGTTGCATGTACCTTCGGATTCTAATGTTTATTGTGCAACAAGAAAATGATATTCGCACACATGTATTGTACCTAGACTATATTGTAACACATGTAAAATGTATGGTATTGCCTGTCGTCGGGGGGAGGGAATAGAGGGAGGGGGGGTAAATTGGAAAAATGAATACAAGGGATAATATTATAAAATATATATATATATATATAATAAAAAAAAAATTAAAAAAAAAAAATTATTTCCTATTTATCCTGTATATGACATGTTTGTCTCCAATTAGATTACAAGTTCCTTGAAGACAGGAACTCTCTTTTCCCTATTTGTATTCCCAAGGCTTACCAAGGTAGGTGCTAATAAAATGTTAATAACTAATTAACTGCTTCAACAATTCCTATAGTTTCAATATCCATAGAAGCCAGAGCTCCTGAAGAGATGTTGGTTCTACCAAATAATCAGAAAAGACTATTATTTTACCAATGAAGTAACATGAAATAGGATTAGAGAAGTTGGTTCAACTACTTCTGAGGGAATGAATAGACCCCAGAAAAATACTACGCTCCTGGTAGCAACCCAATATCTGAGTGGACCTTAGTAAAGAAAAAGATGACCCTATAGAATTATCTTGTATTGAACTTATCATGTATAGACAGAACTATCCTGTACTGATGCCTAATCAATATCTCAAAAGGTTATTTAAAGATACCCAGAGGTTGAGGCAGATGGACAAAAGAGTTCCATCAACACAGTTCATAATTTCATTCTGTATAAACAGGATAGTCTGGGAATTTTATTATATCTGATAATAGCTGGTTGGGCTTCGTCCTGACAGGGGAAGAAAGTAAGGGACACCAAAAAGGCTCTGGCCACAGTTTGCTTAAAATTGGTTATATTACATTCCTTATAAGGGAAAACAGTAACCTGAACCTGAAGGAAGAAGTGGGGCTAAATAAACCCTATAAGAAGGCTTGACCTGGCCTTTGTAGGTATGTCCCCATCATACAGAATTGGGATACACCCATTCTTGCAAGAATGTAAAATAAATCTTTCCTGCATTCTTGGGTAAGTCAGTGGAGTTCTTCATAACATATTTTGTTTCTTACAGAGGCATATTAGCACATTTGGATGTTTGGATGAATAACATTTCCTTGGTTCAACAGCAATCATACTTTCATCAATAATTGCAAATTTCAGTTTTGTCCCCTTTCAACTTCACGCTACCTTGCACTTGGGAACCCCACCAAGCTCTTTCCTTAGGTAGTATCCTATGTTCTATCTAGAGAGAAGGTATGGGTCCCAAATGGCAATGAAACCAAGGGTTTCTGTTAAAATCTGTTAAAAACTAGATCAACATTAGACTTAAGCAAAAATGAAAAAAATCTGATGTTAATTGTCTACTCTGTATATTATTTTCACATATCTAATCCCTACAAATGTGAAATTTTAGAGCTGGAAGAGGTATTACATATCTTTACAGCTAAATAAACTTGAGATTGAACAGTTAAATGATTTATCAGAGTTACAACTATTTAGTGGCAGACCCAGAACTAGAACCCAGTGCCAATTCTTCCCCAAATGATATAACTTTTCATTTTTAATGGCTGACAGCATATATCATATTAGAAGTATCAGGAAATGAAGCTATAGAAGAAAGACCCCTCAAGCATCTTCCTGATGTACTTGAGCAGTAAGCCATCCCTATGCACTAGGGATGGAGCCTTCTGTTTGGGAGCAGTGTGAGATGGATCCATATTGTCTCACACACCTGTTTCTCTATTTTCTACTATTGTTCCCTTATTGCCACAATCTCTGGTTCACTGGTAATTTGTTTTTTTTTTGAGAGAAGTGTCTGGGAAAATGTGTGTACTCCATAAGCAGCAGGCCATCTAATATGCTAAAATATCTCTAACTATAGGAATCAGAACTTCAGGTTATATGTCCTCCCAAAACAAACAAACACACCAAATCCCTATGCCATATTATGAAGCACAGTGATTGCCAGGCAATCTTGGAGTATCCGTCAAGCACTGAAATAGAGTGAAAATTACCACCTGCTGAATGTCGATTCAAAACATAGCTTCCAACACCTGTTTCTCTTGTGTGGTTCCTCCTTAGGAAGGTTTCAGAAGAAAGGATTTAGAGGTTAGTTTTTAAAAGTGTCTGTGTGGGGGTGAACTTTTAAATGATTTTTAGCGGCAGATTTATAACTCAACTGGGAAGAACTCCTTTTTTCCATTACTTTTAGGTGATTTGCGACATCATCAAAAACTTAACTGTGTTTTAATAAGACCATGATGTGCCAACTCAGAAGGTAGTCTATGATCTTTACAATTATTGCTCAATGGGGATGATTTTTTTTTCAGAGAAACATCTCCATCTATAGTGTATTATATGAAAAGAAACTTCTTGCCATGCAATTTCCCTACCCCAATATTAACTTCCTGGAAAAAGTAATACTAAGATAGCTTCCTAAAGTATGTATCTGAGTCTTTTCATCAGTCTATTTGGATCTTCAAGGTATTAATGAAGAAAATATGGAAATAAAGAATTAAGAAGCTTTCTATGATTCCTGATCCTTAATCCTAGCAAACAGTAAGTGTTCCCTTATCTGCTCTGAGAGCATTTTAAATTTGTAGCACTCTCTTTGGGATATATCCTTAACTTGTCTTCAAAGGGCAGCTGCTGTTCCAGTGCACCCTGGGATTCTCAACTCTGCTAAATAGTTCATCCTTTACCAATGAGCAACAACCAACCAGTACACAAAAGTAACTCAAAACAAAGAAATTCACTAAAATGGCACAGTAATAAGAACAATAACTACAAAATACTTCCCCCTCAATAAATCTGATATGCACTCTCCTACAGTGATCCTTGGGAAAAGTAGACACGGGGAGAAAGTAATGGTAATGAAGCCAAAGTAAATCATTCTTCCAATATTTTAGGACCAAAAAGTCCTTTTTTGTCTCATGAAATTATCATATTACTCCCCTATTCCCATCCCTTAGCAATTTTGTGCCTCTATGAGTGAGTCCATCACCTGGACTCTTATTAGGTCATCTCCCACGTTTAAAAAGTCTCCCACTGGGGCCTGAATCTCCCTTGAATTCACCATTGTCTCTCTAGGCTATAGCCAGAGGTCCCATTCCTTATATATACTTCAAGTCCTCAGTGTTTGCATTTCACTGTCTATATCTGTCCAGAGATAGATGTCTCAACTATATACATCAATGGTCCTTGATGAAATATGATCTTGAAATAAGGGGGAAAAAAAATCCCTCCCCTCCCTTATAAGCATAGGGATCACAATCCACAAATTCACTGGATAACAGAACTAGTGAACTCAAAGACATCAAGGTATCACTAACTTTCATCCAGCCAGTGGATTGCTACTCACAATGCAATCAAGACATGTTTCATAAAAGAAAGATAGGGCTAAGCCTATCAGTTGCCTCTCTAATTCCATTAAGGAGAAATTTTTTCATATTTCATAAAGAAATATTAAGGTTTCAAAGGTCTCTGGTCTTCATTAACACATCAAAAGACTATTCTCCATCCTTCATTTTCAGTGATTAAAAAGTGGAAGGAGAGGAGATTTGGGTGGGAAGAAAGGGTTACTACATCTACTGATACAGGTTGTAAAACCTGTGTTATATTAATAACAATTTGCATATTATAATTAATAATAGCTAGCATTTACATGGCACTTTAAGATTTATAAAGCACTTTAGAAATATTATCTCAGTTTATCATACATTATTTTATTATCTCAATTTATTATCCAATTGCCAACCTTTTGAAAAAGAATCTCTCAATACTTTGCACAATTAGTCCTTAGACAGCAGACATACAGGCCTTCATTGGATCTATATTTAAGGCTGCTAGCATAGACCTATAAGACTTAGTCAAGAACCTTTAGGCACCTGAATGTTTCATGTACCTACATACACTCAGATATCACTCTATATACTCTATGTAATTATATCTTTAAAATCCACATATAGAGGCATATGTGTGTATATTTTTAAGAGTTAAGACTAGTATGTCAGAAGTTGATATGAGCTTCCCTGTACAATCAACCAGTAGAAAAAAGTAATTCAAAGCAAAAGAATTTACTAAAAAGGTGCAGTAAGGAGAGTAGCTACAAAACACTTTCCTCCTCAATTGGAGAGACTCAGCACTCTGATTAATAGTCTTTCCTTTTCTACCTCAGATTTCTACAAAAGGTTTTTATTATTGATGTAAGGTTTCCTTTGATCTAGTGGGAATGGCTATGTAAAGCAGAATGCATTCCTTTCCTTTGTAACTAATAAATATCCTCTTTTGTTTACTTCTATTACCTTTCCTCTGCCTCACTCAGCCTAACATAATGTGAAGGGTAGAATTGTATAAATGTCACCTATCGAATTATGACAAACAAGTGTCCATCATTTACTGGTAGAATGCATTTCACTCTAAGTGAATAAAATACAATTTTTCCTGTGTCTATCTCTTGTGCTGCTTTATGGTCAGTGGTTAATCAGGATCCAAAGAGAATTCATATAAATGCACACATAGCATAGGTATACATATGAATGTGTGGTATACATATGTGTGTATGAATATACTGTCGTGTATATACACATGCAACATTTACATACATACACATATGTATTGTAACTTCCTCTAGATGCTCTCCAGTTTATAAAAATCCATCTGCTCTCTAGTTTATCAAAATCGATCTAAAATCACAGCACCCTAAGTAGTACTGATACAGTCAGACATGAGCAGAGCTGAAAAAAAAATGTAAATTTCCTAATCAGAGGAACAGGGACATTCAAAGTAATGTAAGAATGCATGGACTGTTTGGACAACTGTAATCAAACTTCCCGTTGTTTAGTCATTTCAGTTGTATCAACTCTTCATGACCATTTGGAGTTTTCTTGGCAAAAATACTTGAGTAGTTTGCCATTTCCTTCTCCAGTTCATTTTGTAGATAAGAGAAAGTAAGACATATAGGGTTTAGGGACTTGCCTGGGCTCATAGTGCTAATAAATGTTTGAGGTCATAGTGGAATTCAGGTCTTCCTGACGCCAGGTCTGGCTCTCTATCCACTTCAACACTAACCTTCCCTAGTATTCACACTAGTGTATCACACTGAGCTTGAAGACCATTTAAACATATGCAAACAGCTATTTACATCTGCCCTATTTTGAGCCTGAAATTGTTTTTTTTAACCCAATATTTATCTTTTTAAAAAATATTTTATTTTATTTTATTTTTGCTGAGGCAACTGAGGTTAAGTGACTTGCCCAGGGTCACACAGCTAGGAAGTGTTAAGTGTCTGAGGTCAAATTTGAACTCGGGTCCTCCTGACTTCAGGGTTGGTTCACTATCCACTGCGCCACCTAGCTGCCCCTATATTCATCTTTTACATTGCATCTTAAGTATCACGATATAGGCAGAGCAAGGAAAACCAAGGTTCAATTCTCACCTCTAACACATACTGACTATGTGACTCTAAACTGACTACGTGATACTTCTCTAAGACTACTGGTTGAAAAAAAATGCTAACTTACATTGATAGAGAAAATGTCCTCAACTGGCAGTTTTCTATACCAAACATTATATCATAGTGAAATCATAAGTGTAGTTCCTATTCCTAAACTTCATCTTGTTAAACTTGGTCCATAATCCTAATCTCATATAGAACTAATTTAATGTTTAACATATATTGGATTACTTGCTGTCTAGGGGAGGGGGAGGAAAGGAGGTAGAAAAATTTGGAACACATAGCTTTGCAAGGATGAATGTTGAAAACTATCTTTGCATTTATTTTGAAAATAAAAAGCCATTATTAAAAAGAAAGAACTTGACCAGTGACCCTGGGCAAGTCAATTAACCGCAATTGCCTCAGCCAAAAAAAAAAAAAAAAAAAAAACCAACCTGGTTTAGATCCTAATTGTGTCATCTAATATGTTAAACTCCTTAAGCTAGGTTTCTACTATGTGCAAAACAGCAGCCTCAAAATAAATAAATAGATAAATAAAATTAATTAATAAAAAAAATTAATAGAAGGGAGAGAGGAGGAAGGGAGTAAATAAGGGAGGGAGGGAGGGAATAAGGAAGGGAGAAAAGAAGAAAGGAAAATAGAAAGAAGGAAAGAAAGAAGAAAAAAGAAAGAAGTAAGTCCAGATACTTGGAACACTCTATTAAACTACTTCCCTTGGAATTAAGATCAAACAATTAATGACTATTTTCTCTTCAACCAGTTCAGAATCCACCTGACTATATTATCACCCAGCCTACATATTTCTATCTTTTCCATAACATCAGTACGAGACTTTGTCTATAGAAAATCTAGCCAGATTCTATCTATGAAAAGTCTCCTTTGATTTATCAATCTAGTCATTCTATGAGAAAAAAAAAAGAAGTTAGTCTGGCATAATGTGTCACTGATGAAGCCATGTCAATTTTCTGTGATCATTCCTGTCTTTTTTAGATGCTCAATAACTATCCCTTTAATACTTTCCAGAATTTTGTCAAGAGTTCAAATCAAATTCTCAGATGATGAAATTGAAACTATTTCCACTCATATGAAAGAGTGTTCCAAATCACTACTGATCAGAGGAATGCAAATTAAGACAACTCTGAGATACCACTACACACCTGTCAGATTGGCTAAGATGACAGGAACAAATAACGATGAATTTTGGAGGGGATGTGGGAAAACTGGGACACTGATGCATTGTTGGTGGAGTTGTGAAAGAATACAACCATTCTGGAGAGCAATCTGGAATTATGCCCATGAAGTTATCAAACTGTGCATACCCTTTGACCCAGCATTGCTGTCATTGGGATTATATCCCAAAGAAATACTAAAGAGTGGAAAGGGACCTGTATGTGCCAAAATGTTTGTGGCAGCTCTTTTTGTTGTAGCTAGAAACTGGAAGATGAATGGATGTCCATCAATTGGAGAATGGTTGGGTAAATTGTGGTATATGAAGGTTATGGAATATTATTGCTCTGTAAGAAATGGCCAGCAGGAGGAATACAGAGAGGCTTGGAGAGACTTAAATCAACTGATGCTGAGTAAAACGAGCAGAACCAGAAGATCACTGTACACTTCAACAACAATACTGTATGAGGATATATTCTGATGGAAGTGGAAATCTTCATCATAAAGAAGATCCAACTCACTTCCAGTTGATCAATGATGGACAGAAATAACTACACCCAGAGAAGGAACACTGGGAAGTGAATGTAAACTGTTAGCACTACTCTCTATCTACCCAGGTTACTTATACCTTCGGAAGCTAATAATTAATGTGCAACAAGAAAATGGTATTTACACACATATATTGTATCTAGGTTATATTGTAACACATGTAAAATGTATGGGATTACCTGCCATCGGGGGGAGGGAGTGGAGGGAGGGAGGGGATAATTTGGAAAAATGAATAAAAAAATTAAAAAAATTAAAAAAAAAAAAAAAAAGAGTCAAATCAAGATTGGGGGGCCTAGAAGTCACAGGCTAATCATATTTCCCTTTATTAAAATTTTATTAAAATTGGGATTTGTCTCCAATACTCTGATATTTCTCCTATTATACAGTCTTTCAGAGATCACTGATAGTGGCTCATGATTCAAACTTCTCATTTTTTTAATGTACCCAAGGATGCTCTTAACATCTCTCTAATTATCCTTGGTATTAAAAGGGCAGTAATTTTTTTTTTTTCAATTCAAAGATCATTCTTCTTCTTTTTGCTGAGGCAATTGGGGTTAAATGACATCAAGCCATGCTTTCTCATATTTGTATTCCATCACTTGCCCTCACATACATCCTCTGTATATGTCTTTTTAAAAGAGTGGATGAGTTCTCTGTGCACTCATGACTGAGTGCAAATTGAATTTTTTTTTAATTTCTAAATAAACGAATAAATGGTATATATGGAGAGGGAAAATTTCCTGTGACTATCGCTGCTCAAATGGATGAAGGATAAAGATTCCCCTTACTTTTACTAAAAATTATATCAAGTATCAAAAGAAATCTACTTTTTCCCAACAAATAGACAAATAATGTATTTTTAATTACTCTCAAAAATACAAATGTGGGATAGGGACTAGACCTATTATTTCATTGGTATTAGGAATACCCTGATGAGGATACCCTCTCTATCCTTATAAGTTAACCCCTTTTCTACAACTTATAGCATTATTTGCTTAGAATATCAGAAGCCAAATGACTTGCCTAATCACACACATGCAACCAGTACATGCTTATAGCTAGCTCTCCATTTAAACCACACACCTTCTCTAAAATAAATATATCAAAAATAAACTATATTCCTTCCCTCCTCCTCCCCCCCAAAAAAAAAACAAACCTTAAATAACCACATCCAAATAGCCAAAGTATAGGTTTCCAGTTCATTAAAAAAGGAACCAAATTTCTCTCTCTGATTCCACTATGTAACATCTCTCAGAAGGAGACCTTATCCCTTTCTTGTCTTCACATCCATTCTACTTTCTGAGACCAAGGAGTACAAAACTTAATATTGCTTACTCCCTTTTCATCTTTCCAAAGAGTACACTTTCCAAAATCTTAACAAAATAGTTGATGACAAATGCCCAGATGGCAGTGCTACATCTGTCATAAAACAGGGTCCTTTTTGAATTCATTTCTGGATTTTGTAATTCAAGTTGAGAAGTAGCTAATCCTATTAATTTTTTAGAAATTTGTACTAAAAATAAAGTTACAAGGAGATCATTTTTCAACATTTCCGCATGTCCTATCAAAAAAATGAAAATCTTATTTCTCTATAGTTTCCTTTACAATCTATCAAATGCAAATACATGATTTGTGATAACACTATTATCTTAAAAACAGAAAGAAAATACTGGCTTCTCTAAATCACTGATCAATGTTCCAATTTTACAGACAACAAAAATAATAGTACAAAAAGTAATAGTAATAATAACAGTTGGTATGTTTATGCTGTTTTAAAGTCTATAACAACAATACCTATAAATTTATGTAGTGCTTTAAGGTTTGCAAAATGTTTTACAAATGTCATCTCATCAGAAGCTTATAAAATACTTTACCCTTATTTAATAATTCAACATATTTTGATAAATGCAATCCTCTATACCATTCTCTGAAAGAATATAATGGTTTCAAAAGCTTAGGAAAAAATTTGTCCACTAGATGTCTCTATTGAAAAACTTACTGAATCTTGAATGAAAAAGATCTGCTGTTTATTTCTATTGCTTTTCTACACTTTTAAAAAGCACAAAATAAGGAATAACATAAATGGAACAATTTAGAGAAGTAAATACCCCTTGGCTACTGCAACAACAGAACCACAGTTATTTGGTTTTTCAAGATTAAAAAAAAAAAAAAAAAAACTTTACCATATCCTAATGCTAAAATTAAACATTGATCCTAGTCTTGCATCCACATAATTTTCTATGAAACAGACTATTACTGCAAAAGTAAATACATATTGTGGAGTTAACTGAAATTTTTCAAAGTCCCCTTTCATGCTTTTAATTCAAAGAAGATCTATTTCAGTGCATCAATTCTCCAGTGACCGTGTTTTTGAAAGGACAGTTCTTTCCACTTTAATAATTTCTAGTGAAAAAGTTAAATCACATTCTTAAGGGATCTACCAACTGTTACTTTTATTCATCTTTTTTATCAAAGGCATACATTTTAAGTGGAAAAGCCATTTAATTTCAAATAATTAAAATCTGTTTTTTGTTTATTTGGCTATTTATTTTCACTTTATTTTAATTCCATTAACAATGTCTATTCACTAGAAAAAGAAAAGGTGATCACAAAGAGTTAGCATGGCTTCATCCATAAGAGGTCATTTCAAAATAACTTTATTTCCTTTTTGGACAGATTAAAGAAATATATTAGGTGGCGCAGTGGATAGAGTACCAGCCTTGAATTCAGGAGGACCAGAGTTCAAATCTGGTCTCAGACACTTAACACTTCCTAGCTGTGTGACCCTGGGCAAGTCACTTAACCCCAGCCTCAGGGGAAAAAAAAAAAAAAAAAAAAAAAGAAAGAAATATATTAGAGGAATGTGATAAACTGAGTTTGGGTGAAGCATTTAATTCAATACATTAATAACTGGTTGAATTCTAGAATTCAAAAGTTGTGATTAATTCAAGTTGATTTGATATCACTTTGAAAGAAGGTCTCTAAGGCAATATTACAGAGATCGGTGCTTGACCCTGATAGTTAACATTTTTATTGGTGTCTTAAAGAAAAGTATAAGATAATATATAAGTATCTTTTTTCAGTATCTTTATCAAATTTACAAAAAACACAAAGCTGGAAGGAAGCGAAAATGCTGAAACCACAAACCAGTATATTGGTTCAAACCTAATAAGGTGAAATATCTTATTTATAATTCATTCTCTCATATGGTTCCTCTTGCATGATTTTTTTTTATGATGTGTTATAACTCATTCACATCTACCACATATCTTTTGCTCTTTGCTGAGCCTCAATTTCAATACTTTGAAGACAGTAGTATTCCATGATTTATAGTCATAAAATATCAGTGAAAAAACATTAGTGATTTAAAAAAAAAAAAAAAGAAAGGAAAGGAAGGAAACAAGCATTTATTAAGCATATACTATGTGCCAGGTACCATGTCATGCACTTAGAAATATTATCTCATATGAGGAGGTATTTGCTGTTATTATCATTTCCATTTTTCAATTGAGGAAACAGATTGCCAGGATCACATGGGTAAGTGTTCAAGGTTGGATTTGAATTTGAACTTTTCTGACTTTAGGCCTAGCATTCTATTCATTATACATCTAAGGAAAAAGATGGCTCTTTATTTCAAAGAGAAGCTTAAGATCAGGAAAAGATCTGTTTAGTTGACCAAAGACAAGCCATCCAGTCTGCTTCCCCCACCTCCTGGTCAGTTCTGGGTCCAATTCATGGTTTACTTCAAGTGTCTAACTAAAAGCACCTATGGGTTTTCAATCTGACTGCATATCAAAAGCCATTTGGTTTTTCAAAACCCACTTTGTTTTTCTTATTTAGAATTTAGGATGGACTCTTTTGATGATTATGGAGTTCAACTAGGAGATGTGTTACAATCAGGTCACAAAGAGGAGCTATCTATTTTCAAAGAGAACTAGGAAGAAACATATCAATCCACTTCAAAAGCAACATAGCATCTTCTGCTCATAGACCTCTGCGATGATTTTTTTTTTTTTACTTTACTTCATTTAGGAGATTCTTGATTGGTAACATACTGCAGCCTATTCACCTCCCTCTGCATCTCTTTAAGAAATCTACAATTCTTAAGCAGTTATAGTATTCCTTGAAAAGTGGTCGCATGGTATCACCAGAAGAATACCATTGTTCAAAAGATGGGTTTGGCAGAACCAAAAAGCAGTATGCATGTCCTCAAAAGCAAGCATACCTATCTCCTCCTTTTGTTTAATTCTGAGCCCAGATTACTGCCCATAAGCAGTCATAATGGCTTCTTAACAAAGGGTTGTCTGTCAAAGTATGGGCAACAGAATTTTTTAATCTCCTTGTTTTGGGTTTTTTTTATATTTTTTGTTTTTCTACTATATATAATTAGACCCAACTTTTGTGAGTGATCATGGATATCACTTAGGAGGCTCTGTAGTGCCACCTGAAAGATATGTCAAAAAAGAACTCCACTAATAAGCCCATTTCAACAAAAAAACTGAAAAAGTTTCCAGAATGTTGGGTGGCCCCTTTCCACAGTATTTAACAAAAGGACTTTAACAATAAACATACAAAATGAGAGGGCATGGATGGGTGATAATCAACATCATTATAGGGAGTACTCATGTTGTTGAGCTCAGAGGTCCATTTAAGTATGATGACATTTTGCTGTTAAATGGGAATTTAACAATCATCATCTTGTCCAACCCTCTCATTTTGAAGATAAGGAAATTAATGCCTGAAAAGATTAAATGACAGGTATTTGGTGGCATAGCCAACACCCAGTTTTTTGGGAGCTTTTTAGCACTATAAAGTACTACAAATATTTGTTTACTGTAGTATTTCAGAACACAGTACTAGGTACTAGGAACAGAGAAGACATAAAGTTTAAGAACAATTCAAGTTCATGCCCTAGAGAAATATACGATTTACTTAGGCAAAAGGACATAGACATACTTATAATATACAGTATTACATGATAATTGTATTAGAATTACAAAGTAAAACTGTTTAAGGGGGCAGGTCATTCCCAATGTGGTAGGGATAGAATGATACCAGAAAAGGCTTTCTGGAGAAAGTAGATTTGCAGTTGGGCCTTTAAAGCATAGTAAAAGTTTAACAGAATAAAAGAGGTAAAGAGGATATTCTGGGGAATGGAGGAATGAGAGTACATTTAATGATTGCAGCACAAAGAGCTGTCTGATGTAGCAGAAGTATCGAATCCATGGAAGGGCATAGTATGAGATGCAGCTAAAAGTGTATGGTAGCCCTCAATTGTAGAAGGATTGTCAATGGTACAACAGAAAAGTCTGATTTTTATCAAGGGCAATGGGGAATCATTAAATGGTTTTTATCAATCATTATGCATTTAAGTACACAGAACGTGCCAGGCACTATGCTAAAAAAGACAATGAATGAATTAGTTCCTTGCCTTTAAGGATCTTATAAATGAGGGAATTCTAAAAGGGAGAGGGAAAAGCAGTGAGAAGGGAAGGCATTCCAAAAATGGGTGACAGATGATTCAAAGACAAGGAGCTAGGATATGAAGCATCATTTGTAAGACAACAATAAAGGCCAGTCTGGCTAAATCAGAGTGTGTGTAAAGGAGTAATGTGGAATAAGACTGAAAATGTAGGTTGGAACCAGCCAGATTGGCTTTTAGAACCCAAACAGAGTATATATTTCCTATTACAGGTAATAGGGAGTCAGTGGAATTTACAGAATAAGAGAGTGACATAATCAGACCCAAACTTCAGGAAAAATCATTTCGACATTTCTGAGTGGAGTAGGGAGAGTCTTAAGACAGAAATATCAGTTATTACTATGTAAATCTAATTAAAAGGTGATAAAGACTTTATTCAAGATTAGTGGTCATATGAATTTAAAAAAAGGAAGGATTGGAATGTGAGAGATGAATTAGAAATACAAAAATAACATTTGGATATATGCATTGAGAGAGTGAAGAGGTAAGGATAATGGGAATCTCAGTGAATTAGAAGGACAGTGGTACCCTTGACAGAAATAAGAAAGTTCAATAGGAGAGGTTTGGGACAGAAAGATAGTTTGGGGAGAAAGCTAAGAATTTTCTTCTGGAAATATAGTCTTGAGACATTTATCAGATATATGTCTTGAAATGTCTAATAGGTAGCTGAAGATGTGTGAATAGAGGTCAGAAGACAAAGTTGAACTAGACATATAGATTTGGGAATCATCTGAATAAAGATAATTAAACTCCTGGGAGATGATAAGATGAACTGGTAAAAGAATATAGAGAAAAGATCTGGAAAGACTGAGAAAAAGTGAGTAGACTGAAGAGAAGGAGGAGGGAAGGGAAGGGAAGGGAAGAAAGAGAGAGAGAGAGAGAGAGAGAGAGAGAGAGAGAGAGAGAGAGAGAGAGAGAGAGAGAGAGAGAGACAGAGAGACAGAGAGAGAGACAGAGAGACAGAGTGAGAGAGAGAGACAGAGAGAGAGACAGAGACAGAGAGAGACAGAGACAGAGAGACAGACAGAGAGTTAGTTGTACATATACAAAATCAGAGAGGAAAAATAAGTATCCAAGAAGGGAAAATTGAGCACCAAGTGCTACAGAGTGTTTGATAAAACCCAGCATTAAGAAAAGTCAATCAGATTCAACAATTAAAAGATCATTGGTCAACTTAAATATCTGGACTAATAATCAATGCTCACAGATTAGTTGTGCCAATATAATAAAAATAATAATACCACCAAAGTCAATTTAAACTTCTAGTGCTATATAATTATAAAATTATCAAGGGGATACTTTACAAAACTAGGTAAAATAATAATGAAATTCATTTAGAAAAACAAAAGATCTAGACTAATAAAGGAGATAATGAAAAGAATGGGAACAAATATGAAATAGCACTTCCAGTTCCTAAACTACATTTTAAAGCAACAGACATCAAAAAAGAGAGTGACAGATTAATAGAACTAACTAGACAAGGGAAAATCAGAATCAATGGAATTCACTCACTAATGTTTGATAAAAATAGAAAACATAAATCACCTAGAAAAAATTTCTTATTTGATGAAAACTGCTGGGAAAACTGGAAAGCATCTGGAGAAATTAGGCTTAGATTAATATCTTATATCACCTAGTATAAGAAAATGGTCAAATGGAAAAAATAGCCATATCAAATTTTTCTGATATGCATTTATTTTGTACATATGTATTTATGTGTATATATATATATCCATTTGTATGAAATAGCCATTTACCACATGACAAGTGGTCAAAGGATTTGAACAGTTCTCATAAGAAGTATTGCTCCTATAGATTTAAGATGGAAAGAGCCATCCACATCCAGAGAGAACTATGGATACTGAATAGGGATCAAAGCATAGTATTTTCACTTTTTTGATTGCTGTTGTTTGTTGCTTGTTTTTTATTTTTCTTTCTCCCGACTTTTTTTTTCTTTTGATCTGATTTTTCTTGCACAACATGATGAATATGGAAATATGTTTAAAAGAATTGCATACACGATTGCTTGCTATCTGAGGGGAAGGGAAAAGATGGAGAAAATTTGAAATACAAAGTTTTGCAAAGCTGCATGTTGAAAACTATCTTTGCATGTATTTGGAAAAATAAAACACTATTAAAAATATGAGGAAATATTACAAAATATTCAACAACATGAATACCACTCCAAATCACTAATAATAAGCAAATTGAAACAATCAAACCTTTACTTCACATCCTGCAAATTGCAAAAAGGATGAAAAATAACAATAGTCAATTTTGGAGGGATTATGGAATGATAAGCACACTAATATATTATTGGTGGAGTAGTGAAATTATGTAACTATTTTGGAAAGCAATTTAGAATTATGCTAACATATCTATGCTTTTTGAACCAAAGATTTCATTACTATGCTTATACTTGAAATAAGCCATCAATAAGAAAAAAGTTCCCAAATAGCAGCACTTTTTATAATAGGAGAGAATTTGAAACAAAGCAGATATCCATCAATTAGGGAATAGCTAATGAAATATCACCATGTCAGAAGTGATATATGTGATGAATAGAGAGAAGCATGGAAAAATCAACATAAACTGATGCAGAGTAAAGTAAGCATATTCAAGTAAACGATATACATAATAACTACCAAAATGTAAGTGGAAAGAACAAGTGCATACTAAAAAATCAAAAGTGAATATAGCAAAATTATGAAAACAAAGTATGAGTTAAATAAATAAATATGAGAGGAGACCCCAGTCCACCCCTTTGGAGGTGCACAAGTGTTGACACATTACATGTTTTCTGACTTCCTCAATGTATAAATCCAGTTGTGTTGGGTTTTTTTTTTTTCTCTTTTAAAAAATACTATTTGTTATATAGGATGCCTTTCTGAGGAGAAAGGGAGAGGAAATAACTATGATTAGATAAAAAATAACATATCAATAAAAGCTTTTTTAAAAAAAGATCATTGGTAACTGATAAAGTTGGAAGCTAAAATCCAAAGGAGTGAGCAGCAAGTAATAAAAAGAAAATGTAGATGACTTTTTTTCTAGGAGTTTGGCTTTGAAAGAGAAAAAGTTATAGAATGATAGCTTCAGAGGATCCAGTAAGAGCATTTTAAGGATATAACCAAATGTGTGTCCAAATTGCACTAAAAAAAACTTAGAAAGTAGAAGAGAGAGTGGAGATAGAAATAGCTATAAAATTGCAACAGTCTAAAGCCAAATGGTAGTTTCATGCTAATATCACTGATAGGAAGAGACAGGAGACAAAAATGCATTTGAGAATTGTTAGATAAATGAAATAAAAACAGGGTCTGATAAATGAGACATAAGAGGTAACTGAGAAGACAATCAAATACATCCATAAGGCTAATAAAATAAGTAAAAACTTCTCATTCTATAGAAAATTGATAACATTCTCCTTTTTGTTCAATATACCTGGAAGAAAGATAAGTGAAGTTTAGTCTTATGGTAGGTCTGATGAAGGCCAGAGGTTAAGATTTTAAATAATATTAAATTATCAGAGATAATGTTAATCACCAAATATTGACAGAAATAATTAATAATAAAGTAGAAGAATTTGTGGGAAACCGCTTTTTTTATTTTTTTTCACCAGGGACAAAGATCTAAAAAATATAAAACAGCTAAAATTCAATTGAAAATTTTCCTCTAAGACCACTGAAATAGATATATATAGTATAAAAATATGAAAGACATAGGGAATGGAAAGAAATAAAACCTTCCCAACTATACATTAAGTCTACGCCAATTCTATTCTTCACAGTAAGATTTCTCATTTAAAAGCTATTTAAAGTATCTGCTGAATAAGATAACTATATGAATATGTATATATATATTAGATTTAACATATATTTTAACATATTTAACATGTATTAGACTACTTGCCATCTAGGGTAGAGGAAGGGGAAAGGGGAAAATTTGGAACAGAAGGTTTTGCAAAGGTCAATGCTGAAAAATTACTCATGCATGTTTTGTAAATAAAAAGCTTTAATAAAATAAAAAAAAAAACTATACAAACACAAATAAAAATAAAGTATCTGCTGAAGCCAAATATTCAGAAATAAGGCATGTTTTTTAAAAAATACAATATGCTAAGAAGCAATGATTAAAGACTATTCAGTGCTTAAATTAACTGGATTTACAAAATAAATAGACTCTGCTCCCAGAAATTCTTAAGCATTGAAGACTAGATTTTTTATTCTATTAGAACTTATGTAGCCAATTCTAAAAATTAGCCTGCCACAAAACCTTTGCACATACTACAGCTCAAGCAGTTTTGCTGAATTTTAGTTTCAAAATTCTTAGGAAATCTGAACCGAAATTCCTGTCACCCACATTTTCCACACTGAAGTAAAACAACAAATTATATTCTGAAAAAACAATTACTAAAGATGTAGATCTTTTTTTTTTCTTTTACATTTAGTTATACACAACTCATACTATGTTTAACTTGAGAGTCCAACACACTATCTTCCTTTCCAATAACTTTAGCTTGTTTTGAAATTCAAGAATATCTCTAAAAAAGGATGCTAAGATTTTTTTTCTTGTAGGTTTGTTGTTTTTGTTTTTTTTTTTTTAATTAAGACAAGAAAACTGAAAAAGAGGAAGGAAAGACTTAAAGTAAGAGAATGCACATTGAACTTGGAGGCAAAAGACCTGGGCTCAAGGTACAACTATCACTTATAAAGCAATGGGAAGTCATTAGATTCAATTTCCTTTTAGCAAAATGCCCTACCTCCCCCATTATAGAAAGAGTTAAATGAGATCATTTAGGTAACGTTCCATATAATGTAGATTGCCATTACTATTTCAGTTATTATTGCCAATGATTCTGAAATAATAATGGAGACGAAAAAAAAAAAAAAAAAAAAACTAATGCTAGTGACTCCTCCTTTTCACAGTTCCCACCATTCTCCACTGATGAGAAAAACTGATTGAAGTGATTGAACACCATGAATTAAACTTTCTCTGAGAAAATAGTTTTAACCGAAGTGAGATATACATACACTCCAGTGAGAAGCCGTCTTTCTAGGGCTCCAATAAGCAGACGGATGAGGAGTTGCTGTCCTGCCAGTATTCTGGCAGAGAGGATACCATGCACTAAGAATTCCCGAATAAAGCCACCCTCACGTCCTACTGACCATTTGCTCACTTGCTTTAAGACAGAAATTGGAGCCTACCAAACACAGCCCTGAACGCAGGACTTTAACCCTCCACCCCTTATCTCCCCCAAAGTGGCTAGTCCCACAAAGGCAGAAGCCCAGGGGAAGAAATGGAAGTGAGAGCAGACAAGTAATCGCTGTAAATAAAGGCCTCGGGTCCCTTACCAAATTCTATCTCTTGATTCTGGGCAGACATAATCAAATAGCAGCAACAGCGTAAAGTCCCAGCAGCAAGAGAAGCAATGGAAGGTTAAATTAATAGCCCGCTTTCAGATCTAGCACTTCCTTCTTCCTCTCCTTTCCCATGTGTCATCAAACTACGCCCCCATTTCCACATTACCCTTTCCTCCCACCCACATTGGAGGCGGGGCATGGCAATTCTATCTTCTCCAAGAGGAAAACTTTAAAAACATAAATAACAACAAAACAAAACAAAACAAAACCCTAGCCGCCTTTTAAAGTAAAATCTATGGGTCACATAAATTTTCTTCTTTCAATTTCTTTGTAACTGTGTTTTTTTTGGTTGTGCAAGATCGATTTTACAAGAATTACTCTAGCACAAATAACCTATTTCTTAAGATTTTCCAGCTCCCTTCATCGGGATACACTAGCATTTGGTTTAAAGCTTCTGCTCAGAGCAAACAATCAAAACCACTAAAAAACAGTTTAAGTAGATAAAATGAGAGAGGAGGAGAGAGAGGGACGTCTTTACCAAAAGTTTCTTGCTTGGAATCTGTTTTGTTTTGTTTTGTTTTCCTAAGTTATCTGAGCATTCATTCCTTCCTTCAGTTTTCTCCTTCATTATCGAAAAGGACAGTGACATCAGGAAGGTGATGTCATCACTTACAAGTGAACTGGATTTAAGTGATTGAGGGGTAAGGAAAGTCACCAGCCTCTCATTCTCTCCTAGGAAGACAGGGGACAAGTGGCATAATATAGATCAGGACAACTAAAGATTGCTCCCCAGTACAATGGAAAGCATTGGTAGGGTAGCTACCATAGGCCGTGTCTAAAACTGTGGTTCCGGAACAGTATGGAGTGTCTTAGCTAAACATGAGGGTCTCAAAATTATGATTTATTATCAATAAATGTTTAATAGACTTATTTATGTACTGGGGTCACACAAAAATATCTGGGAGAAAAGGGATCACCCAGTGGAAAAAAGTTTAAGAAGCTTTGCAGGATAGTGGATAGATTGCTGCACATGAAACCAGGATGGGTCTGGGTTTGGATTCTGACTCAGTCTCTTATTAGATGTTTGGGCCTAGGGGCAGCAGGAGGACCAGAGTTCAAATCTGGTCTCAGACACTTAACATTTCTTAGCTGTGTGACCCTGGGCAAGTCACTTAACCCCAGCCTGGGGGGGGGGGGGAAGATGTTTGATCCTGGCAAGTTATTTGGCCTATTTTCCTCATCTGTAAAGGAGTGATAATACCTCCTCCTCATTTGATTATTATAGGCACTTTGCAAATCTTTAAAATATATATATATATGTATATATATATATATAAAACATATATATAATATATAAATGCTATTCATTTTTATTATAATAATAATACATAATCATACACAAATGTGGGGGAAATTTCCTTATATTATTTAACAGAAGGATGATACAATACTATGTATAAATTTTCATTAGTGATTATATATAGCTTTTTCTCTCCTCACTCTGAACAAAGGATAAAAAACTATAGAAAGACCAAAGACACTGGGTTTACAGATATCATGGAAACATTACATATATCACTGAATGCAATCTTCATACCCACCATGTGAATTAAAGGGAAAATATTGTTTGTTTGCTGAGGCAATTGGGGTTAAATAATTTGCCCAGGGTCCCATAGCCAGGAAGTATTAAGTGTCTGAAGCAAATTTTAACTCAGGTCCTCCTAACTTCAGGTCTGGTGCTCTATCCACTACACCAACTAGCTGCCCCCCAAATATTAGTATTTAGAGAAAGCTAAAAGGTTTGTTTTGACAAATGAGTAGAATATATCAATGGACCCTCCATTTGGAAGATATCTAGTAGACAGTTGTAAAAGTAGGTCTGGGGTTAAGAAGAATGGTCAGGATTGGAAATATAAATTTGAGCCTTTTTCAAAAGAAGTGACAATTTAAAGGCATAGAAGTAGATTAGGTCACTATGGAAAAAATGTAAAGTAGAAGAGTACTGACAACACTACCTTAGGGATTGTCCTCTTTCAAGGGATAAAAAAAGGAAGATCATCTTGGGAGTAGAGTGGAGGAATAGCTAGAAAGATAAGGGATCAAGAAAAGTGTCATGTTAAAAAGGTATGGCAAATATACAAAAAAAAAAAAAAAAAAAAAAAAAAAAAAAGTTAAGGAAGGACCATACTACTAAGAAAAGATAATTGGGGGCCAAAAATAACTTTTAAGATGGGATTTTGTGGAAAGCAATTAAATAGAAAGCAATGGAAGATTTGAGTGAAAGGAAAGGGAGGAATGCAATAGTTTAATGAAGTAGAATATTCAAGAGAAGGTTTTTGCAGGGATGAATGTATTTCATCATATCTAATACCTATTCACCAATATTTATGATATACATTCTACATGCCAAATATGTTTCTAAGTGCTGGGGAATACAAAGACAAAAAATGAAACAATTCCAGCCTTCAAAAATTTATCTTCTATTGGAGTTAAAAGCACACACACACACATATATATATATGTATGTGTATATAAATACATACATACATAGGAAGAGAGGCCAACAGACAGACAGGAAGACAGAAAGGGAGAAAGAGAGACAGACAGAGACAGAGACAAGAAAGGAGAGGGAAAGAGAGGGAAGAAGACAGAGAGAAAGAGAGATAGAGACAGTAATAGACAGAGCAAGAGAAAACTGCATATGTGAAATATGTTAAATTATTATTTCCCTCTCTGTTGATTGTTAGTCTTTGGTAATGTGTATATGTTAAAATTAACCAAATTCAGAAAAAAACATATAACCATCTAATTAAGATAGAACCTCTTATGCATAACCATCAGTTTTCTTAAAATATATTTGTTTCTTGGAGTGCCATATTTATTTCTATGCTGGATTCCTCTATCTCCTTTTGTCTGTTTATGTATTTGTGCACACCTTCCTAATCCCATTCAGCCCTCAAAAGCTAATGCCCACTGGAGAAAGTTGCATTAGATCTACTATAAAAAGAAAGAAAAAAAAAAAAGAAAAGAAAAAAAGATATTTTTAAAAACTCTACTACAAATTTATGTTTCCTAATGGCAACTGAATCCTCCACTCTTCCATTCCAAACCTATTTGTGTGTCTTTAAATCATCAATACCAAGTTCCTTCAGTCATTCTCCTCACTAGTTTTCAATTTCATTTCTCCATAGCTTTTCCACTACTACCAACAAACACAGCTAAATCTCCCCCATTCTTAAAAAACCTTAGATGATATATCTAGGTAATTTTGCAGAAAATATGCATATATAATATTCTATATGAATACATAGAGTATCATGTGTATATAGATAGATAGATATGTATATCTAGATAGATAGATAGATGAGACAAACAGAAAGACACACTTAGAGAGTACACATATATTCTTTTCTAATGAGAGTTGTTTAAGAATGTCAATGTTGGAAGTCATAAGTTGTATTGAAATTGTATCTTGTTCTGGTTCCTCTGCCACCATGTTCCCTTCTAAGTCAGTATAACAAGTAAGTTTCAAAGTAGCCAGTATAAAGTAACAATATCAGGAAATAAGATTGTAAAGAGGAATGTTGAAGTAATATAGACTGTCACAAAGGTTCAAAAATCATATCTTATTCAGAAGTGCATTCAGTTCTGGAAAGTCTGGCTAGGAATAAAGTGTCTCATTGGAGAAAGTAGGTTTCTGTGATTGGATGTATGTAAGCAAAAGGCAAGGTAAGAAGGCAATGAGTACAGATTAAGCACTTAGCCATGGATCAGGTACTATGCTAACTACTAGGAATATAACCATATGCAAAAGATGACCCATTCCCAATGGTAGGGAAGAACTACAGAAAACTAGAAGTAAAGCCAGAATG
Organism: Sminthopsis crassicaudata; assembly: GCF_048593235.1. Taxonomy (NCBI): domain Eukaryota; kingdom Metazoa; phylum Chordata; class Mammalia; order Dasyuromorphia; family Dasyuridae; genus Sminthopsis; species Sminthopsis crassicaudata. The sequence goes on from NC_133621.1 coordinate 183,099,534, forward strand.
GGAATAAAGGTTAGCTGGTCTGAGCCTGTCCCCAAAACAGGGCCTCCAGGAGGAAATCATTAAGGACCTTAACAGTGAGAAGGCCAAAGGAACACTTTGGTTTCTCAGGATAAAGAGACTTGAGGAAAATTCCAGAGTAAGATAATCTCCAAGACATGATGCCAAAGTATAGAAAATGAGAATCAAAGTAAAAGAGAAAGTTTTGAGTTCAACTTTTGAGGTGTGGATAAAGAGAATTAATAGAGCTCAAAGCATGTGCCTTTGACTTTGACAGTAAATAGTAAGGTTCATTTAGTGAAATATAATTTTGACACTGGTTGGGGACTTGAACAATTATTGTGGAAAAGATGATGTGTTCAATTTAAAGTTCTGATTAGTGAGTCCTTGGCCTGGATCACCATTTCATCAGATGCTCAAGTCATGCTCTTCTCCTCACTCTTCAGACTTCTCCTTCCTCCTACTTTCCCTGCATCATGTGAAGACCACTTCTCTCCATATCTTTGAATTGCTTTTTGTTGTCTTTCTCCATTAGAATATGTTTGTTGAGGGTAAGGGCTTTTTTTTTTTGGCTTATATTTGTAGGCCCAGAACTGAGCATAGTATCTGGCACATAGCAATACTTGATATAGATATAGAGATAGTGATACAGATGTGTATTTCCCTATATCCATTCCTCATATATATATTTAATTTCCTATCTTTATTTTCCAGATAACGAATAGATCAGGATTGGAAAGGAACTTGGAGATCTTGTCTAACACTTGATTTTACAGATGAGGAAGCCTAAATCCAAAAAAGTGGTGACTTACTTAATGTTGCATGGCTACAGGGCTCAGAGCAGAATTGAAAATATCTTAAGGAAAAAAGAAGAGAGTTTGAAGGTGATTAGGGCAGAGGAAAGAGATTAAGCATATATAGAACACTTAACTATGTGCCAAATACTTTACTATGTGCTTTTTATAAATATTAATATTAGGTCCTTAAAACCCTGTAAGGTAGATGCTATTATTATCCCTATTTTATAGCTGAGGAAACTGAGGCAGAGAGGTTAAGTGATTTGCCCAAGACCTGAGTTGAGACTTGGCCTCAGACACTGTACAGAAGTGTCTGAGGCCAAGTCTCAACTCAGGTCTTTCTAGCTCTAACACTCTATCTTCTGGGCTACCAGCTACCTCTGACTTGTAGCAAATTGTTTTTTCTTTAAACCATATTCATGCAGACTTTATACATATGGAGTGAAAAATATTATGCATGACTGTACCAAACAAGATAGCTAAGAGCCTTAGAAATTATTGGCTGAGAAATCTGAAGAGAAGCCCGATGGACAAGTTCAAGTCCGTAAGCATTTACTTATCATTTACTGTGTGACAAAGACCATACTAGGTGCTGAATATTCATAAAAAGGTAAAAAGTCTTAGCCCTCTAGAAGTTCACAATCTATCAAGAAGATAACATGCAGATAAGTAAGTACAAACTATAGCAGACAGGATAAAATGGAGATAATCTCAGAGGGGAGATACTAGCATTAAAAGAGATCAGAAATTGCACCTTTTTTAAAAAACAGGATTTAAGCTGCCAGTGGAAGGAAATAATTGAAGACAAGGAAGGCAGGAGGCAGAGATGAGGAGAGAAGACATTTCAGGCATGAAGTTCAGCTAGTAAAACTTACTGCTGGGGGTCAAAATGTTGTGAGCAAGGATTCCAGTATCACTAGAATGTAGAATTTATGAAGGGGAATAAAGTGCAAGAAGACTGATTAGAAAGGAAACAAAAGTAAAATAAATCTCATGATTACCTTAATGGATGCAGAAAAAGCTTTTGACAATACAATACTTATTAGAGCATAGGAATAAATGAAGCTTTTTTTATTATTATTGTTAAAGCTTTTTTATTTCCAAATGGGTAAATTTTTCAACATTGACCCTTGCAAAACTTTCTGTTTCAAATTTTCCCCTTTCCTCCCACCCCCTTCCCTAGATGGCAGGTAGTCTAATACATGTTAGATATGTTAAAATATGTTAGATCCAATATATGTATACATATTTATAGTTATCTTGCGCACGCGCGCGCACACACACACACACACACACACACACACACACAAAATTGGATCTAATTTAAAAAACAAAACCAAAAAAAGAAAAAAAAAAAAAACCTGAGGAAAACAAAATGGAAAGTGTGAAAATGCTATGTTGGGGTCCAAATTCAGTTCCCACAGTGTATGGGATGGATTGGGTGTAGATGGATTTCTTCATCACTGAACAATTGATACAGATTTGAATTATCTCATTGTTGAAGAGAGCCAACAACCAAGTTCACCAGAATTGATCATCATATGAAGCTTTTTTTAAAAAATGGTAAGTAGTACTCATCTAAAACTATCTGCAAGCTTTATCTATAATGATATGCCAGAAGCCTTCCCAATCGAATAAGAGATGAAGCAAAGATGCTTATCACCACTAATATTCAACAGTGATAGCAATAAGAGAAGAAAATTGAAGGAATTAGAATAGACAATAAGGAAATAGAACTATGAATCACTCTTTGCAGACGTAATCCTGGGAGAATCCTAGAGACTCTACTAAAAATAGCTGAAATAATTAACAATCTTAGCAAAGTTGCAGGTTCTAAGATAAATCCACATAAATCATCAGCATGCTTATGTATTACCAACACTATCCAGCAGCAAGAAATAGAAAGTCCATTTAAAACCATAGACAATACAAAATACTTGAGAGTCTACCTGCCAAGACAAACCCAAGAACTATATGAAAGCAATTTTAAAACTTTTTTCATATTAATAAAGTCAAATCTGTACTGGAAAAATATGAATTGCTCATGAGTAGGTCAAGCTACCTAATTTATTTATTCAGTGCCATATCAAGCTACCAAAAATTATTTTATAGAGCTAAAAAAATTAATAAAATTCAACTGGAAGAACAAAAGTTCAAGTATACTGAGGGAATTATTGGGAAGAAAAACATGAAGTGTCCTACCTAGCTATCAGTAATCATTAAAACTATTTGTTATTGGCTAAAAGATAAAGTGGTGGATCATGGAATAGATGAAGTACACAGTACAGTCAGTAATGACCATATTAATATAGTGTTTAATAAATGCAATGATTACTGTTTTGGGGATAAGAACTCATTTGACAAAAATTATAGGGAAGACTGGAAAGTAGAAACTAGCCATAGATAGACTTTCTCACGCCATCTACTAAGATAAGGTCAAATGGGTACATGTTTTTAAACATAAAGGGTGGTATCACAAGTAACTTAGGGGAACATAGAGTAGTTTATCTGTCAGAAATATGGATAAGAATTTATGACCAAATAAGAGCAAGAGAGCATTACAAGATATAAAATGAATAATTCTGATGATATTAGAAGGATTTTACAGACAAAACCAATGCAACCAAAATTAGAAGGAAAGCAAAATCTGTAGGGAGAGGTAGAATTTCACATAAATTGTCTCTGTCAAAGACCTCATTTTATAAAAAGAAATGTCAAATTTATAAGAACAAAAGTCATTCCATAATTAGTAAATGGCCAAAGAATATGTACATGAAGTTTTCAGATGAAGAAATCAAAGCTATCTATAGTAATATGAAAAAAAAAAAAAAACAATTAAAGAAATACAAATGCTAAGTTATACTTCACAGCTACCAGATTGACTCATATTATAAAAAAGGAAAATGGTAAATGTTGGAGGGAATGTGGGAAAACTGGGACACTAAAGCACTTGGTAGAGTTGTGAAATGATCCAATCATTCAGGAAAACAATATGGAAGTATGCCCAAAAAACAAGCAAACTGTGCATATCCTTTCCAAAGAGATTATACAAATGAAAAAGGAGTCACATGTACAAAAATATTTATAGTAACTCTTTTTGTGGTGGCAAAGAACTGGAAACTAAGGGAATGTCCATCAAACTGAGGAACAATAGAACAAATGATGGTATATGATTGTGATGTAATTGTAAGCAATGAAAGGATTTTAGAAAGGACTTACACAAATAGAAAAAGTGAATTAGAATCAAAACACTGTATATAACAGCAATATTGTATAACAACCAACTAATAATGACCTAGCTATTCTCAGCAAAACAAAGATTTAGGACAAATCTGAGACATGTGAAAAAATGCTATTTCCAAAGAAAGAACTGAGGGAGTCTGAATGCAGATTAAAATATGTTTTATTGTTTTTTGGTTTCTTTTCTTTTACAATGCAACTAATATAAAAATGTTTTGTGATTACATACATATAAGTATATCAAATTATTTGCCATCTTATGAAAAGGGTAGGGGAAGAAAGGAAAGAATTTGGAATTCAAAATTTAAAAAAGCAAATGTTAAAAATTGTTTTTGCATGTAAGTGAAAAAAAATCATAAAAAAAGAAAAACCCCAGAGAAGTAGCAAAGAAATTGAGATGCTAGCTTCAATAACTTAACTGGAAATAAAATAAAAATTAAAAAATAATAAAAGGACAACTTATAAAGGCCTTTAAAAGTCAAAGAGGAGATTTTATATATGATCCAGGACATAATAGGAAGCCACTGTAGTCTGATCAGATCAAAAGACAAAGTTGAAGTGACAACAGGCAAGCCGTACCTGGTTTTTCATCATTTTCTCCAACTTTTTTCAAATTCCAGAAACTTATCAAAGCAAAGGCACAAAAGGGGGGAAAAAAAAGTGAATTATACAGTAACATCATATACAGATATTACATAAAGATCTCCAGTGAAAACAAACTACTTTTCAATCCAGCTAAATCCACTTTTGGACAACTCTGAACATTGAGATGTTTTTCTTTACATCAAACTAAAATTCCTTTGATTTTTATTCATGGCTTCTCTGCAGCAAGGCAGCAAGTCTTACACATGACAGACCTTCTAATATTTGAATATAAATGTCACCCCTAAGCCTTCTGTTTACCAGATTATAACTCTGGAGGTCCCACAATTAATCCTTATATAGTTGCAGTCAACTTGGAAGTCTCTTATAGAACAATTTACAAGTCTGTACTAACATTCTACCAATAGCATTGCACAGATCAAGGATAGGAAGGAAAGTAAACATTATTTAAGATACAGTAAGATGTCAAAAGTAAGGTAATACTGAACTCAATTGAGACTTAATAGAAATATCATATTGGGTTCAAAATTGATTTTCTTAAGTACAAAATAGGAGTTTTGAAGCTTAATTAAGAAATCATTTGATTTCCCACCCCTTAACTAATGATTTCACTGAGTCTTGGAGAAATGATTGGAAGGAAAAGACTGTGTGGAAACTCCCTGGAGGCAAGAGAATCACTGAGCCCTAAAAAGTTAACTATATCAGACTAACCAGTCACAAAAGCTACATCTGGAAGCAGTCTTACTACATCTGAGGCTAGCCCCTAACTGCCTCTGTGTATCTCAAATTTCCATTTCATCTGTAAAATGAGATTGTATTAGGCAACACCTGAGATCCCCTCCAAATCTAAATCTGTGTGTAGTAGGAAAAAAAAGTTACAATCTTAAAACTGCATAAAAAACATAATGCTCAGACTGGTAAGCAAAATCCATGAATTCTGCCCTAGTCAGCTCTCTAAAGCGCTATGCTCATTCTTATGATACTGACAACGAAGAGCCCGTCCAAAATTGGGTGACAAGGGTGCCAAAGGGCCTCAACATACCACATGAGATTATATTGAAGGAACTGGTAATGTTTTTCCTAGAAGACTTTTTTTGCTTATTCTACATAATAGAACCAAAATTTATGGATAAAAATGAAGAAGCAAACAAGTACACTGCTTACCTGTGATCATAAATTAGATTTGGATTGGACATTTATTCCACTTGCTTTGTTTCATTTCTTAAGACTCATTTCCCTGATTTAACTAAGGTCACGTGGGAAAAGTAAAAGATTTGAACCCAGGTCTCCACACCTTGGCTCCCTATTCTTTTCACTGCACTATTAAAATCTAATAATTGAAAAATGTAGGTTTACTAGAATCCTCCCTTCACAAGAGGTTTTAAAACAAAATCTGGGTAACCACTCAGAGGAAATTTTAAGATTTCCATTAAGGTATAGTTAACAAACCATGTCTCTCCTGAGATAATCATCTCTCTTCTATTTAACCTTTCATGCATGGAATAGTGGGGCTAATTGCTTTTTTAATAATCATAGGCCTCTACTTTTGAGGGTTTGACTCAGAACAAAATCCTCTAAGAAAAATGTTGGAGCATCTTTCTCTTTAGACCCCGTAAGGAGCATTCTCCATTACAAACTGTAACAAAGATTTTATTTCATCTCATCTCATTGTTTAAAATGTCTTTGAGCTGTTTTTACTCAGATATCTTAGCAAATGGTGGGGACACCCTGCTGCAAGAGAATTCTTAAGGCTTCATTTCACTTTACTGAATCAAAATCACTTTAACGTCTTTGGATATGCAGTGAAATAGTACCAGCCTTGAAGTCAGGAGGACCCGAGTTCAAATCTGGCCTAAGACACTTCCTAGTTGTGTGACCTTGGGCAAGTTATTTAACCCCAATTTCCTTAGCTTAAAAAAAAAAAAGTTGGACTACATGGCCTACTTGTCAATTTAAACTACTATTCATAAAAATTTTTTTATTTTTCTCATTTGTGAATAGGTTCAATATAGCCCTATCAAAGCCAATAGTAAAATACGGTTTCACTTTACAGTAACCATTTGTTTCATGAACTTTTGTTCCATCACCTGAAATGGTACAAAGAACTTATTCTGTAAAAGGTTTTATTCAAATCTTTTTGTCAATAGCTAATTTTCACAAAAAATTCACTAAATAAAAATGGTCATTTGTTCTCAAAACATTGAAAATCACATAGCCACTATTTTTATTCTGGTGAAATAAAAATGTATTTTAAATACACTGAAGAGAAGTGAACTTTATTCATTTTATATTTCTGAAATTCAAATTTCCCCCCACAATAACCAAAACATGAGACCGTTGTAGAGGCATTTTATTTAGACAACTGAAAACAATTAGATGTTCAGAAGCAGTGTACAATGAAAGAGAAATCAAACCAAATACTTTATCATGTACTCCCTTCTTAACAACTAAAGCAAAAGTCTTTCTGCTTTCAGAAAAAAAAAGTAAAATAGGCCATTACATTTTTTTTCTCCATAATAAAGTAAAATGGCTACAAGAAATCTAATTGAAATAGGAGAAATTGGATGTTGGCTTGCACATGTTCATTCAAAAAGGCAGTAGGATAGTGGACTAAATGAGCACAACTCTACCCGCCATTTTTTGATATTCTCATAGTTTTCACTTAAGAGACAACACCAAGCTAGTTCCAACAATGGAGCTATCACATTCCCCATCATTTACTGCCCACATTTGCCTTATGTAGAGGGTAACTCTGTAAGGCATCTGCTAATTGCTGTTTTAGTCCACATGTGGCATAACATCTGTGGCAAATGCCAAGTGCTCAGGCCTTCACTTCAGGAGTTGAACTATAGATGGAATCTGAGTTTTCTGAACCAAGATCTTCTGCAAATGAGAAAGAAACAACATCTTAATATCATGGTCACAAGTTTATACAAGTTATTTTAGGGAATTAAAGTCACTTAGAATTTTATAATTCAATAAGAGACTTAAAAAGCATTTAGTCTATCCTGACACACAAACTAAAGCAAGGGATTTCATGTTTCTTGCTATTAAATTTCATATTAAGATTCAGCTCATTATTCTAGTTTGTCAAGATCTTTGTGAATCCCAATCAGTTAACATTTTAATTATTCCACCCAACTTAGCACCACCTACAAATTTGATAAGTGTTCTTTATGTCTTCATCCAAATTAATGACAAAGATGTTGAAGAGAATAAGCCAAATACACTTTAGTATTTTAATAAAAATTTCTGTCTAGCATAACACTTATACTAAACCTCAGTCAGTTATAAATCCACTTAGCTATCATCCAATTGACAATGTTTATATATTCCATTTTATGCAACAAAAACAAAAACCAATGATGTACAAGCAAAGAAAGCTGCTCCAAGACAAGTTTTAAGTTTGACATAAATATAAATGTTAAACCCTTAGGATTCTCTTTCTCTTTATAAACTTTAATCCTATAACTTTAGTGATGTTCAGCATCCTAACTAATAAAATATTTGATTTGATTAAAGTAAATTAAAATGATACCTAGTTCCTCTTCTGTTGTCTCTGGAAAACTGATCTTCGGTTTTGCTAGGTCTCCACCCTCTTCTTCTGTGAAAACAAAGTCTTAAGTATTAAATAATCCTCAAATCGATTTCCAGCCACCAGAATTTTCTATTGTCTTTTAAACAAGAACTTTAGACAAAAATTGTGCTGTAGAAAGCTTTGTGATGAAATATTACTAAACAGAACAGATATGCAAGTTCTTACTGAAGAATCCAAAATACTACATGTTGCCTCTCCCTTCCAAAATATCATTTAGGCTCAGAAAACTATTTTTGTTTTTTGTTGTTTATAAGTTGTATCCAACTCTTGGTAACCCCATTTGAGTTTTTTCTTGACAAAGGTACTTTAAAGTAGTTAGCATTTAATTTTTCAGATCATTTTATAGATGGAAAAACTAAGTCAAACGATTAACTTGCCCAGGGTCACACAGCCACTCAATATATGAAGCCATATTTAGAGTCAGAAAAATGAATCTCTAACTCCAGAGACCTAGCATTTATCCCACTTCATCACCTAGACCCACAGACTACTATGAGTAGTAATAATTCTACATCTTGACACTGGTGTTTAAATTTTTCTAATTCCAAAAGAATCTTAAGTATACCCAATATTTAATTAGAATTTTGGATAGTTACACTCTAATAAATATAGCACTCGTCAATTTTACATATACACATATATGTATGCATACATCTATATATAAAAATCGAAACATGTTTGTTTTCCAAAATAAATCCTGCAATCTCAAGTGACCAATTTTTAATCCTCTATTCTGCTACTTTATGCCATCTTGTGGTTTACTTTTTATAGAAAACTTTACAAAAATAGGTTAGAACAAATGGGAAATTCCCTATCCCCATTTATTTTAAAAAATAATTAAGCTGTATTAGTCCTATTCTAATAACTTTTTTTAACTATAAAAAGATGAGGCATGTAATGCCAAAAATTACAAATAAAATTCTTACCCGGTAGCACACATTTCCAAAGGCCATATGTTTTCCCTACCACAGTCTGCCATAGTCTCAATGTCCCATCTTCAGAACCACTGGCATATAGTTCTCCATCAGCACTAAACCTCACACAGTGAATAGGACCAAAGTGCCCTTTGTAGGATTCTGGAAAAAAAAAAAAAAAAAAAAAAAAAAAAAAAAAAAAAGAAACATTTGATTAGATGATTTAGTAGTTAATAAATAGGCAATATTTGATGATATAGAGGGGAAAACCTATATAAGTATACAGCAGGTGAGAGGGAGAGGAACACTAAACTAATTTTAAAATCTACAAATATCATTATACTCTTCAGAGTTGCTGACAGCTACAGTTTCTTGGTTTTGTTTTTTTTTTCCCCCCATAAGGTTACCTCTTTTGAATACTCTTATGAAATAATTTTTTGGATAAAAGGGATAGTCAAACATCTTGCTTCTAAATCTAACCAAAAAGGAAACAGGTAGTTCCATTCCCTCACTGGACAGTGGACAACACTTCCTGATAGGTAACAATGTGGATAGCAATCAGCAGTTCCAGTTTTAGGACCTTCCTATTTCTGCTCTTTAAGATTATTATCTAATAGCATAAGGAAAAAAATTCAAACTACAATCCAGAAAGTTTTTGAAGACTGCCAGTCCCGGGTCTCTACTAACAAAAGTTAGGATTAGTCCTATACTTTCTCTGAATCCAGTGAGGAAAAGGTTAAGATGAAAAAATCTAATACATGAATCTAGTTATGCTGCCACTTTCAGTCATTTGCTTAAATAACACGAAATTCCATTTACTTCCTACTATAGGTTCTTTCCAAACTTTTTTGTGTTTACATTGATAATCCTGTCCTTGGTTTGCTAAATTTCAAAGATCTACTTTTCTACTTCTCACCCAATGCAAGAATAAGTATACAATCTATATCAATTCATATATTATTTTACAACTAAGATTCTTATTCAATTTTAATCTAGCATGGTACTTTGTACACAGTAGACTCTCAAATGATTGATAAATGAATTTCTATATTCGCAAAATGTTGACCAGGCATGACAAATGCCTAGAACCCAAATATAATACATCAATAAATAGCAAAGTCAGTAGGGAGATTAGAAATACAGGCGTAGAGTTTAGACCTAGTTGGAAAAATCAAAACCTTTCTATGAGTTCATTTCTTAATCTATATCCTAATTACTCTAAGATAAAATGAAAAATAAAAGCAAAAAACATTTTGTAAATTCAAGAAAACAAAAATCAATGGTAAAACAACTAAATGCTATCTGTACTATAGAATATGGAAAAGGAAAAATGGGCATCAATTTATAATCCTAAAATTCTGAGATACTCCAGAATTAGTATAAAAAGCAAATAATTAGTATTTCTCCCCTTCTGTATGTCCACCCTAATAATGAAAGTATAAAAGTGTCTAAGGGAGAATGAAAGGCAATTAGCAAATGAACAAAATCAATAAGGACTCATATTGAATAAAATTCCTAAGTGAAGAAAAATGCAAAATCTGACTGATTTCTAACACTCTTCTAACTTTAGTACCCTGGAATTATGAGATTCAAAACTGAATAAACTGGCCTTCACTAATTTTTTTTTTTTTAAAAACCATGAAATACCTAAACTTAATCTGATAAGAACCTTTGATATAAAATCACATTCAAAGTGTTTCATTTGAGAAAATCCTACTACCTCCACTTTTAATTCATGGGCTATCCCCAAAACAGTAAACAAAATGGGTATTTTAAGAATTCCTAACTTACAAACTGATACTTATTAAAAATCTTTGGGATAATATATACCCGAATACCATAAATTAAAATACCAGAGATTAAGGATAAAAGAAGGATCTGAGCAACCAGAGGATGTTACCATCACTAATCCTCCTATACCACATTCATAGAAAAGTTCTTGGAGTCCATTTATTCTTATTTTATATGCAGCGGTAACAAGTCTGACAAGGTAAATGGAGTACTAGAAAATGATGTGCTGACAACAACTAGAAATTATAACTCAATAGAATTTCAATCATGTCTAAGTTTTTATAACCCTATTTGGGGTTTTCTTGGTAAAGACAATGGAGTAGTTTGCCATCTCCTTCTCCAATTCCTTTTACAGATGAGAAAACCAAGGCAAATATTAAGTAATTTGCCTAAGGTCACAGTTATTAAATGTCTTGAGGCCAAATATTAACTCAAATCTTTCTGACTCCAGGTGTAGTATCTATCCACTGCTCCACTTAGCTGTCTCTCATACATATACATATAAAAAGGATAACTCCAACTTTTTTTTAAAATTACTCACCTAGCTCTTCTCCACTATTATAATCATATTTATAAAGCTTAAAATCTTCACCACCTGCAACAAGAAATTCTTTTTCTGGATGAAGAGATGCAGAATTGATGGGAGCAGGAGCTTCAAAGGATTTAATTGGCTCCAGACTAAAAAGGAGAGAAAAAAGTTTAAATACAATATATACAAAGAAAAAAACATTAAGTGCAGAACAAAAAGTTTGTAGCTAAAAAATTTAATCATATTTTTTTCTTATATGCAAGTTTGGTCAAACTTCCAGTCAATGTAATTGTTCTTGATTAAAAAACAAACAAAAAAAAAGTATTATTAATACTATAGTATAAGGTTAAAAATTTTTGACTAGAATATGAAAATCAATTAAAACGTAAAACAGAAACTTGGTTCGATGGTCTAAAAGCAAAACCAAATGGAAATCTCCATAAAGTGTGACTAAACAGTTATGGCATGAATTTTCTTGGGTGACTTGTACAAGCAGCAGAAGAATAAAACAGTATGAATGCTGAAACAACTTTGCTCTATCATAACTTTCAGCTGGCTAGTTAGCCTTGCCAGGCAATGGTGCTAAGTAAGTGTATATTGTTTTTTGTTAATAGAAAAATACGAGATCATTAAAGAAAAAACATAAAATATCCAAATAAATTTGCTAGTGAGATCCTTTGGTGTATTAAAAAAAAAGTTTATGCAAATAAAGCAAAATCAAAACTAAGTTTTAAAAATCAAAAAAGTTTTAGATAGAACATATTCACAATGAAGCAATTATTCATTATTCAAAGAGTAACTATCCAATGGTAACTAAGTAATACAGTACCTATCAAATAGTAACTAAGACCAACAGCTAAGAATTAAATTTAAATAGAAAACAAGAGCCAAGATTCCATAAAGAAATGTGCCTAGATTGCATATGGAGGCAAAAAAAAGTGCAAAATGAAACCAAGTTGCTCATTTTGAAAATATATTAATCTGAAATTTTAAATAAATAAAAACAAATTCTTTCTTTATATAAAAATATAATTTCTTTATATAAAAATATAAAATACACAAAAGCATTATTAATGTGACATACCTTGCTGCACTATGAAAAGCAATAGATCTCCCATAGGTTATTACCAGAATCTCTCCTTCAGGAATATATTCCATACTGCTAACTGACATACTAAAATTTAGAGACTTTACTTCTGTCATTGTTGCTCTATCCCAGAGGCTATAAATAAAAAAGGAGGGGGAGGGGAAGAGAAGGAACAGGGGAGGGAAAAAGGTAAGAGAAAACTCAGGTAAGGTTTATAAAACTAGACCAAAGTTATCAGTAAGATACAATCATAACTCTTAGTATAACAACTATATGTTTAGATCCAAGCTTTCACTACATTTTAGGTTCCTTATAATACCAAATAGGCATTGTCATGTCATATAATTTATTAATCTTTTGGTAAAGTGAACTAACCTATGCTTTTGCCAAGGCAACTGTGTTCTAAACTTTTCAAATGAAAAATCAAGAAACTAAAAGAATCAAGAATGAATAATCAAGAAACTACTCAGATTCTCTCAAAAAAGTAAATAAAAGCAACATTGTTCTCAAACCTAAGATACTTCTCCATCCAATTATTCAAGTATAAGTAAAAAATTCTAAACTAAAATTTCTTCATTCAATTCTTTACAATCTATATAGTACAGTTAAAGATATAAAAGTCAAGCAAAAGTACTCAAGATAGGTCTGTATGAATTTAAACATAAAAGAAATCAAACCATGAAAAAAAAAACACATAATTCTTTACATGAGGGGTTCTTATATTTTTGGCATAGACTCATAGACCCCTCTGACAGTCTGGTGAAGTATATAGACTTCACTGCTAGAATGTTTTTAATGCATAAAATAAAGTAAAAGATTACAAAAGAAACCAACTATTTTGAGATAGCCATAAATTTTTTCCCCCTAATTGATAGACTCTAGGTTAAGAATCCCTGTCTTTTAGAAGAATACTTACCGGACAGTTTTGTCATCAGCTGAAAGAATCTGTGTATCATCCCTGCACCATAAAGCCTTTTTAATACCAGAGGTGTGACCACTGATTTCCTTGGGTTCTTAAAATAAGAAAGAAGAATTATTCAGTAGGAAAAGGAATCAATATTTCTGTGAATACACATTTAGCTAGCATTATAATGTATTTCTCAAAATAACTTTATGAAGTAATTAGTAATAAGTATCATATCCTTGTACTTAAGAGAAAAATTATGACTTCTCTAGAGTTACAATGCTAGTATTCTTGATTATACAGTACATGCTAGTAATCCTTTCTAAATTAATCCACAGTTAATAATTAATATGTATTTATCTTCACTATACTATATAGAGCCTGTTTAGTACTACACATGTGATGACTCTACTAAGATAGAGTGGTATAGTAAAGATAGTGCTGGATTTGGACTCAGAAGCACTTGATTTAAAGTCTCATCTAAGATAATTAATAACTTTATAACTGAGGAATTCACTTTATGTCTGTTTTCTCATCTGTCAAATGAAGGGGCTGTAGATACATGACCCCAAAAGTCCTTTTTGGCTCTAAATCTACAATCTTTTTATTTCAAAAGGTTCTCAAAATGTTACATAAAAAAGGTCCGAATCTACACATGTGCACACACATATGAGATTAAAAAGCCAGTCTTAATGGATTTGAGTCCTGCCAAAAAGCCACAGATCCCAGACAACTCCTTATGATTCTAAATCATAGAACAGACATCTATTTACATTGATAAAGGAAATTTCTTCCTCAGAATTTGTCAATATCTGTGACAAATAACATATGAGTTTTATAGCCTATGTTTTATTCATTTTGTGGAAAGATGTTCAAGTCCTAGATATTGCTAAAGAGATCATAGAATTACAAAACTAGAAGGGAACACAGAGTTTAACTACCATATATTATTAGGAAACTTTTTGCTTATCTTACCGGAACTTAATTCCAAATTGAGGTCAAAATATGCTTCCTTGTAATTAACACAACTGGTTCTAACTTCTAGACATTGAAGCCAAATAGAAGAAATACTGTGTTGTGTGTGTGTGTGTGTGTGTGTGTGTGTGTGTGTGTGTGTGTATTCAAGTATCTGAAGGCCACAAGACCAGCCGATTCCCCCAATCATCTTTAGTTGACCCAATACATTTATTAAATACCTATTATTTGACAGCAAATTAATTGTTAAGCCTAGGTTAGGTTCCTCTTTTGGAAGAATACAAAAATTTCCAATTTAAAGAGACCCTTTGTTCCTGAATGAAGAATGCATGCAATCAGACCAAAGTCTTCCTTGTTTGCCATTGTTACTAAGTTTACAAGAAATGTATACTTACCTGCTTCAGATTTGTTCAAATCATATATGCGTAAGAGTTTATCCTGTCCACCTGTCAACAGATAGTTACTATCCTGGAAAAAAAATATACAAGTAAAATATAGATTTCAAAAAGATTCACCATGTAACACTAAGCTTAAATAGTCAACAAGTAGTTGCAACTGACACCTAAGTCAAAAGGGAATAATGTCAACAGTGCTGTTCTTTTAACCTTCCAACATTCTAGTTATATTTTCTCTGGTTTTGACACTGGCTCCCTCACACCTTTCCGCTTTGGTCCTAAATCTCCATTTTACTTTAACTTTCAAAAACACGTAGGTATTATGATCTTGCTAGAGATTTGATATCCACAAGGGTATCGCAAGAAAAATCTTTCTGGCTGAGGCAACTGGGGTTTAAATGACTTGCCCAAGGTCATACATCTAGGAACTGTTAAGTGTCTGAGGTCAGATTTGAACTCAGGTCCTCCTGACTTCAGGGCTAGTGCTCTACCTACTGTACCACCTAGCTGCCCCAAGAAAAATCACTATTAAAAAAAAATTTTAAAAACAAATATTTGACCTATGTAATCTTAGGTTTGGTTTTGCTTGACTATAGCTGTGATAAGAGAGGGCTTTCTAACTGGCAAGATTTCTGAGAATGAGTTGGAGATGAGAGAACAAGGTATATGATCCTGAGCAAATCGCTTAAGAGAGAAAGAAACTCAATAGTACTTAATGTCTTATATTAAAGACAAATCAATAATCTACTGAATCTCTAACAGTGGATATTATCTAGGTCCTCATAATAAAACTAAATCAATATACCTGAGTGAAATCCACACTCTTGACAATGTGTTTATGAGCCAAGGTCATCAGTTCATCGCCTGAAACAGCATCCCACACTTTGCTTTAAAAATAAATACATAGATAAATTATATGATAGAATGAATTTGATTATTACTATAAACTGATATGAATGTAAAATGAAAGCAAAACAGTAAGGCATTAAGCTAATACATGATATAAACATTCAACACAACTATAATAGTATTTGAATAGCAAGATGAATTTTTTACTGGTCTTCCAAAATACCCATAGATTCTTAATCTCAGAAATGTTTAGAAGCAAAATGAAAGATGCAATTTTAATGTGTCTGTGAACTTTATCACCTTTTATATTGGTTGTTAAGCTTAATGCAGGACCTAGAAGGTAAAGGATTTGAGTCCTCCATATTCTCAACCTTATAAATATATATAAAATCTAGTATAAGCAGAGGAAATACAAGACATACAAATGAATTATATTTTATTTTAAAAAGTGACCAAATCAGTTTAGATTGGTACTTTAATCTGAGAGTTCAATGAATGAGTCAGTCAGTCATAAAAGTACAAGTATTTCCTAAATACATAATTACAGAATATGATTTTATTTTTTGCTTTAAACTCTGAATTCTCTTGAATTTTAGGGATCTTTGTAGCTCTACAGTCTAGTACAGTGCCAGACAAAGTAAGATGTTGCTAACTGGTATGTTCTAATTTTTATACCTTAGTTCTTTCTCAATCAGAATAGGAGTTTCTCAAGGAAAGGAATTTTGTCTTGTACTCAGAATTATGGCAGAAGAGCCCTTGGATGTCACCTAGCCCCCAGCTTCTTAAACTGTAATTCATGACCTCATAAAAGGTTCTCCTTTCTCCTAACTGAATATTTAACAAAATGCAAAAATCAATGATTCTTTATAGATTACTATTCTCAAAGCTTA
Organism: Sminthopsis crassicaudata; assembly: GCF_048593235.1. Lineage (NCBI taxonomy): Eukaryota > Metazoa > Chordata > Mammalia > Dasyuromorphia > Dasyuridae > Sminthopsis > Sminthopsis crassicaudata. The sequence goes on from NC_133621.1 coordinate 183,116,103, forward strand.
TTAATTAATAGTGGGAAAAGAATATAAAAGAAACTATAAGAAAGAAGAATCTGACAAAAGGCAAAATATAAAAAGATTACTGTGAGTTGTTACTTCATTCAATTACGTAAAATTTTTATCTCCTCAACTGCACTGTAAGACTAACATTTCATGCCTTTCTGTAAGGATGTGCCTGTGCTTTGTACTTCATAAGTACTCATGATGTCTGCTGTTAATGAGGAAAGATACCTAAACTAGCCTAAAAGATTTTAATTAAGTTAGAAATTAGAACATCCCAGCTCATTATCTAATAAACTTAACTCTCCTTATAAGAATGGAATACATATTCAAAGAATCTCATACCCTGGAATAGTGCTTTTTAAAAAAATGCCTTTAAAGGGTGATACCTTAGAAGAGCAAGAAATAGTTTACCTTACAGGTCTATGGAGAAGGAAAGAAGCTATGACTCAACAAGACAGAGAGCATTACAAAATGCAAAATAAATAATTTTGGTTATATCAAATTTAAATGATTCTGAATAAACAAAACCAATGCAACCACGACAAGAAGGAAAGCAGAAAGCTAGGGGAAATTTTCTATGTATGTGTCACTGATAAAGATTTCATTTCTCAAAAAATAGAGAATCCAAGTCATTCCCCAACTGATAAATGGTCAAAGGATATGAACAAGAAGTTTTCAGAAGAAGAAATCAAAGCTATCTGTAGTCATATATAAAAAATGCATTAAATTACTATTGATTATTTATAGCAATTCTTTTGTGGTGGAAAATTTTAGAAATTGAGGGGATGGATGCCCATTAATTGGGAAATGGCTGAACAAGTTGAGGTACATGAACATAATGGAATGCTACTGTTGAACACTATTAAGAAATGATGAACACTACACACCTGTCAGATTAGCTAAGATGACAGGAACAAATAATGATGAACGTTGGAGGGGATGTGGGAAAACTGGGACACTAATACATTGTTGGTGGAGTTGTGAAAGAATCCAGCCTTTCTGGAGAGCAATTTGGAACTATGCCCCAAAAGTTATCAAACTGTGCATACCCTTTAACCGAGCAATGCTGCTATTGGGCTTATATCCCAAAGAAATACTAAAGAGCGGAAAGGGACCTGTATGTGCCAAAATGTTTGTGGTAGCTCTTTTTGTAGTAGCTAGAAACTGGAAGATGAATGGATGTCCATCAATTGGAGAATGGTTGGGTAAATTATGGTATATGAAGGTTATGGAATATTATTGCTCTGTAAGAAATAACCAGCAGGACGAATACAGAGAGGCTTGGAGAGACTTACATCAACTGATGCTGAGTGAAATCAATAGAACCAGAAGATCGCTGTACACTTCAACAACAATGCTGTTTGAAGATGTATTCTGATGGAAGTGGATATCCTCAACATAAAGAAGATCCAACTCACTTCCAGTTGATCAATGATGGACAGAAATAACTACACCCAGAGAAGGAACACTGGGAAGTGAATGTAAATTGGTAGTACTACTGTCTATCTACCCAGGTTACTTATACCTTCGGAATCTAATACTTAATGTGCAACAAGAAAATGGTATTTACACACATATATTGTATCTAGGTTATACTGTAACACATGTAAAATGTATGGGATTGCCTGTCATCAAGGGGAGGGAGTAGGGGGGGGGGGAGATAATTTGGAAAAATGAATACAAGGGATAATATTATAAAAAAAAAATTACTCATGCATATATACTGTGGGAAAAAAATTCTAAATAATAATAAAAAAAAAAAGAAATGATGAGCAGGCAGTTTTCAGAAAAAATTGGAAAAGTCTTACATGAATTGACACTGAATGAAGTCAGCAAAACCAGGAAAACACTGTATACAATAACAGCAACACTGTGTGATGACTGACTATGACTTAGCGCTTCTCCACAATAAAATGATCCAAGATAATTCCAAAAGAATCATGATGGAAAATGCTACTACATACAGAGAAAGAAATGAGGGAATCTGAAGGCAGATTGAAACACACTATCCTCATTTTTTTTTTCATGGCTTTTCCCTTTTGTTCTGTTTCTTCTTTTACAAGACAAACATGGAAATGTTTTACATGACTGTGCATGCATAACTTATATCACCCAGATTGCTTTCCTTCTTGGATACAAGGGGAGAAAGATAATTTGGAACTCAAAATCTTATTTGAAAAGATGAAAATTGTCTTTACATGTAGTTGAAAAGAAAATACTACAATAAAAAAAAAGTTTTAAAGCAGTGGCATCAAACAGCCTCTAAATGTTATAAGAAAATCCTCTACTACCTGAAGATCCCTACCTCCTTCATTTTGACTTAGAAAACCACATATTAAAATTATTTGCATTCTACTTTATTTTTATTTTGTTAAATATTTCTCTATTACTGTTTAACTTGATCTGGGCTGCATGTTTGACTTTTACCTTAAAACATATAGTTCCTTGCATGTAATAAGCACTTAAAATGATGAATCAAATAGATTTAAAATGTAAGATTGCTGTATATAAAAGCCTTAAAGTCTATTAAGAAAAAGCTTCATTCATTCAAAACAAAAAGTATTTTGCAAAATACTGAGACAGATACTGAGAGAAATACAATAAGGCACAGGCTCTATCCTTAAAACTTCCTATTAGGAAGACATGAGAATCATAGGATTGTATATATTTAGAAGGGAAGGAAGAGAACTTAGAGGATATCTAGTCCAATCTTCTAATTTTACACAGAAGATAAATAAGGTCTAGAAATCTGCTTTGCTTAAAGTCATACAAGCTGTAAGTAGAAGATCGACAAAAACTCAAGATAGCAGGTTCTAAATTTAGCACTCTTTCCATTGGGATTGTAAATGATTTCATCCAAAATAACTTCATTTAAAAAAAACAAACAAACAAAAAAAAAAATCTTAACTATGGCTCAGGAATTACAACTTGGTGTAAGAAAGTATTATTTTAAAAATGTCAATCTTCTAACAAACTAATTTGAGGGGTGATTACTACATGCATTCCAACAGAAAAAGTTACAAATGAAACAAGTGGCATACATTGTAGTAATTTTATGTATTCAAGGAAAACACCACTAGCCTTTGACATTACCCATCATCTTTTCTAAATTTTCATGACAATACTCTCTCCTGGTTCTTCCTCCATCTGACTGAACACTCCTAATTTCCCTTTGGGGAAGCTATGTCCAGATCAAGCCTGGATTTTTCCATGCCTGGAAAGAAATCAGTATATAACTCTTTATTACCTCACTTAGTGATCAACAGCTTCCACAGATTCAACTATCACATATGAGGCTAATGATTTTTAGATATACTTATTCAGTCCTATCAGATAAACAGCTTGAAAGAGATGTAATGATTCTTAGATATACTTATCCAGCTCTACCAGACTAGCTTCCCCAACCACTTATTAGACATGAAGGAGATGTTCTATAGACATATTAAATTCAATAAAATAATATCCAACAATAAATTAATTAGCTCACCATTCATGTCTTTAGAATGATCTTCCTCAAGCATAAGTCTCATCATATCTTACACATTCATACCCACATCCCATCCAATACTCAAGAATAGAATCTGTGTTTTACCTTTCATTTTAACTCCAGAACTTAAAACAGTGCCTGGCACATTGCGAATGCTCAGAAAATGCCTGGTAACTGAAATGACAACCAGACTTAGCTGAAATTTGGCACAACTTGAGGATGTTTTAACTCTGTCTTAAAAAATTGGTTTGCTGAATGAACTTTCTCAACAACAAAACCAGAAACTATCACCTGCTTTTTGTGATGAACATAGTAAAAATGGGAGACCTTGACTAATTTCCTTTAAAAGTTGCCATGCCAACATTAATTGCAACAAGCAAATCAATCTGATTCCTCAAGAGTTAAGTGAGCTTGAATTTTTTTCTCCCCCAATATACACACCCAATTGCTGACCTTGAGACAATCAGATAAACTTTATGGCACATAAAACTAGATTGGACTATTCTCTTTACCCTGTTTTACATAAGATTTCCTGAAATATACACCTCTTGCTTCCAAACTTGGATCAAATGTCTCACAGGTCCTAAATACAGTAGTTGGGATCAGGGCAAAACTCAAAAGGGGAACACAGATGACAAGAATAAAGTAACTCAACAAATGCTACAAGAATAAAACACATTTCTTACTAAATTCCACTTAATTTCTGAGTCAAGTTGATTTTCACACACATTTCAAAATATCCTTATTAGTTGTACCACTTTACTATGAAGAAGAAAAACAAAAAAGGAAATATACTGACTCTCAAAGTAGAAACCTAAACAAGGATAACAATTCACCACCAATTAATATTTTTAATATCTTTTGTTAACATGTGCCCTGTATTCTTCTTTCACAGTTCCACTTCAAATTTAATCCCATACAGACACTGCTTTCTCTAAAGTGAACCTCTCATGAACTAATATAAAAATCAAAGTTATACACCAAAAAACTTTTATGGATTGTATAGCTGAAGTGGATTTCCTATCCAACTTCATAGAAAAAACTTTATGATTCACTTGACTTGATCTGAACTTGACTTACAGCAGGCAGGGATATCAAACATGCAGAGGTAGATTAATAAAAATCTAGTGAAGAAGGTAAGACAACTAGAAGTATAAACAACTCCAGACAAGTTGTTAAACTTTTGTCCAAAGATCTTTGCCAGTCAGCCACAAAAGCCTACAAAATGTCAATGTCTATATTTGTTTCTGGCATTAACAAATTTATTAATTATTTGTTTAAAAAATAATACTTTGTTGGTCATACATATTTGGATTACTAAAGATATTACCAAAATGAGCTCATCTACCAAAGCTGGATGTAAAATAGTTTTCCTAATTCCTTTATAAAACCAAAGTATCACTGCCATAGAGAAGAACATCCAGTAAGGATCACATACCATAATAGAATCAAGAGAATATAGTAATAATAAATAATAGAGGAAATATTAAAGTTCAAGGGGGATTACCTGTATCAAATATCAGTTTAGGTAAAATAGGAGTTAATAAAATCTGGATTCAGATACTATATCTGACATTTACTAGATGTGTAAGTCTCAATCTCCTCTCTTTAATGAGAATAGTGATACTTTAAGATGTTATAAAACTCAAATGACAATATGTATAGCATTGTCAATTATTACTATGAAATTAAGGATTTCAAATTACATAAATGTAATCAGTTCCCTATTTCAGTATGTGTAATGTGCATGTATATGTATGTGCATCTATATATCACCTCTACTACATTAGAGGCAGTGTCTGCCATTGGGTTTAGTGGCCTTCCTGTGAGAAGACAGCTTCAAATCCTGTCTCTAACAACTATGATATTGGACAAGTTACCTAACTTCAGTCTCAAGCAATGTCTAATATCTACCAAGTTAGAGATAAACTGTATTCTCCAACAGCAAAACCAGATTCTAGACATATATATGTGCTTGTGAGTATACATATACCTAAAATCCCTAGTAAAGACTACAAAGTTTATAAGTTAAACATTCTTTATACTGAATTAAATAATACCAACATCTCTCAGCCTGTCTTCTTCAAAATGAAGGGTAGCAACAACTCACACCTGTGTTTGGTACTCACACTCTCTATCCTCAGTCTTCCAGTACCTTCTCATAACCTTAAGTAGACTACTGTGATAATCTCTTAATTGGTCTCTCAGCCCTTTGCACGCTATCTTCCTCACTACAGCTATCAAATGGATTCAGTGACCTGATCGAATTACTGTCCTATTCAAAAATCTTCCATGACTCCTTGTTGTCTTTAGGATTAAAATATGAACTCGCCCAGCTGAAATTTGGATCCTTTTTCCAAACTCATTTCCCATTACAGTCCTTCTTACATAGTCCCTTCTGATCAAATTAACTCATCAATCAATATCTGTACATACTATTCTATCTCCAACTGATTCTGAGGGAGGCTTTGAACACATGGTCTCCTTTGATGTTTGAACTACATTCCTTCACTCTTGGAATCTCTTACCTTTATGCTAAACATAACTCAAGTTCTACTTCCTCCATAAATCCTTTTCTTCTGCCCGGCCCCTTCCACCTCCCAAATCACAAACACTTTTTACCTCTTGAAATTACTTCTGGTTTTATTTATGTACACGTTTTAATATGCCAATAAAATGTAAACTACTCAAAGATAAGGATTTTTATTTAGTCTTTCCAGAGTAGGCATTAAATGTTTCTTGCAGTGATTTATACTGTGTTCATATTTTACTTATTTAGTAAAATTTTAGATAATTGTAGGCAGGGACTTTTCCATATTTGTCTTTAACACTCTAAACACTGATATTTCATTTACACTATAAGAAGTCTTGCTACTCTAAGCAGTAAAAGCCAGATCCAATCACTTTTCTTACAATTTTTAAAAACAATAAATTCTACAATTGTATGCCATGCCTTGCACATGAAAAAATTCAATGATTATTTGCTGAATGATTTAGAAGTATGGCTTGTGGGTGTTCCTAGATATTTCACAATATAATTCACAAGTAGACAGGTAAGAGAGAAAGCATGCCTTTACTTACGCTGTAAAATCTGCAGCTGCTGTAGCTGCTTTTGTAGCATCTTTATTCAAAGTAGCACCCCATACAGCACCTTTATGACCCAAAAATGTTCCAATCCAGTCTCCTGTATCTCCTTGGCGTAGCATAGGTTTACCATCTAAATAAATTTTTTAAAAGAGATTAATAAGTTTCAGGTACATTCCTAAAAATTCAGAAGACAAGTTTTCAAATACTGTTAACTTCTGAATTATAGCTGTAAATATTTTTTTTTTGGTTGGTTTCAACATGTGATTTCATTGGTATAATGAACTCCCAGGGAGAAACAATTGTCCTGTAACTTAATTTCAGAGCTATGTGAGGAACTGAGAAGTTAAGTAAGTCTGGGCAAGTCACTTCAGTTTTTCAGGGCAACTAAGACAAAGAAGCTAGCAAATCTACACTGGTAAAGTTCTTCACCTGAGAGCCCTCTACTCTGAAATAGGTCTCATAAGAAAGGAAAAAAAAAAAATTGGAATTGTGGAAATAATTTACCAATCTCACAATTAAACACAAGAGCTAAGTAAAGTCATGAAACAAATGATATGAAAAACTTAATTTGCTACACATTAATTCAAATGTAAAACCTAAGGTTATAATTTAAATTAAAACACAGCAAACAAGTCACAATGTAGAGTATTTTAAAACAAATGATTATAAAATGAATTATCAACCATAAAAAAACTTTGAAAAAGTGGAAAATAGCTGAAAAGAAGTTTTAAAATTGAAAAATATTCAAGCAAAAATTTTCAATTATACTTAAAACAAAATTAAAAATAGAATTTCCAGAAGCTTCATGATCCATATTTTACATTGAAGTAACTTTTATCTGTCTGCTTCTAATTTCTCCTACTGATGTGGAGATAAGTAACCCTTCATATTCTAGGACTATTACCACAGAAATGGCATGAATCTTTTATCAGGCCATTAGCACACTTAAGAGGCTAAGTTGGCCATACTAGGTGGTGAATTTTTTTGAACACACTCACAGGGCATGGAATAGCTCATTATTACTGTGATGGAGTATTTCCTCCATGGTAAAATTATGGCCCTTTGGAAATCCTAAATATATGAGCCTAAGTTTGAACACATACATAAATACGAAAATTCACTAAATGGATGGCATGATTCTGTGTTTTGGACTTCACGAATTGTGTGCGATGCCATTTCCTTAACAGTTTGAGAATACGCTAAAAAAGGAAAAAATGAGGGCAGGGCTTTGATTTCTGATTAGAGTATGTAAAGTTTAGCCAAATGTAAAGTTTGCAATTTTTGTGTGAGGATAAAATCATAAGAAGTCAAACTGTAAACTTATTCTCAAGTAACTTGACTAGAAAGTTGAGGAAGTTTGCCTTGCCTAGTCTTAGCCATGTGCCCTCTGTTCCCCGTCTGGAGGCACAGTGCCTGCTCTCCTGGGCCTCCCAGGAAGGGTCCAGCACCACCTCCCCTCCCCCAAACCACGAAAGCTATTTCCAGCTTTTCCAAGCCGGAGCATCTGCACCACGGGGCGGCTGGGCCCGCCTCCCAAGATGGGGCCACGGCTAACCCGGGCTCCTCCGGAAGCGAGCAAAGGTACGGGGAGGCCCGGGCCTCCGGAGCCGAAGTTGAGCGAATACGGCCTGTCTCCTTCCTCTCTGTCCAAGGAGCGCCGAGCCCGGGCCCGGAACATCGCTCACCTTTGCAGGCGCTGATTAGGAAATAGCCGTAAGGGGTGATGCCGCTGAAGGCCAGATCCACCACAGGCCGCGTGTGCCCGGAGCAGGTAAGCGGAGTCTGCCTCATCGCCATGGCGGCGGGGGCGGGGGTGGCGGCTCCTCCTCAGCGGGTGGCTGCAGGGAGGCGCCGTAGGGTCGCTGATGTCCTCCGGAGGCTGCTCCCGCGGGACGGCCGAAGCTCCGGCCGCTCCAGGAAGGCCCTGGTCCCGACACCCGGGGCAGGGCGGAGGGAAGGCCAGGAAGCTGGTTCGGCCGCGCTAAAATGGGGAGCGGCCTCCGGTGGATGGGGGTGGGGGGGTCAGCGCGAAGTGGGCTCCAGCCGCCGAGGGAGGGAGAGGAGGAGGAGGAGGAGGAGGAGGAGGAAGGGAGGGAGGGAGGGAGGGAGAAGAGGAGAGGGGAGCGCCGAGCCGGGCGCCGCCAGCACCGTCCACTCCGGCGCTGACAGGAAGTGACGGCGGTAGATGACGTAGAGGAGTCGCTGGAAATGACGAAAGTAAAGGGCGTGGCCTTGGCACCGCCCAAAGCGCCCCTCGCTTTCGGCCCTGCCTCTGGCCGCACCCCCAGGCCCTCCCTTTCTTTACCTTCCGGAGAGAATTTAAGAGTGTGGAGAGTAGCACGCTGGGCGGTTAGTCTCGAGCCCTCGGGGAAGGAGTCTCTTGCCCCGCCCGTTTGGGGTCAAGGCCAGGCTGGGGCCTGTTGTCTTTCCCAGTTGCTAAGTGGGACCCACATGTACCCCACGTGTAGAAATCGCACCTGTTTCCTGTTCTCTCCCGGTCCTGACTCCTGACTGAGCCCTCCTTATTTTCTTCTATTTTTCAGTACATACAATAGTGCAAAAGCTACAGCAAAGTGGGTGGAATCATTTCTAAGATTCTAAATCTTTGTAAGGTTCTAGGTCTAGAACGAAAAAGGACTTAAAATTCACAGGCTCCTAAGTTTAGGGGGAAAAAAGACTCGACAGGCCATAGAAAACGCTTTATTAAGTTTCTCTCATGCTGAGGGCCCAAGGACAAAAATGATGCAGCCCCATTCTTCTCGGAACTTTCCTTAACTAGGTCATCCTGTCGGACGCCCTGCTTTTAAAATGAGGAAACAGAAGCACGGATTAAATATGTTCAGTCGGGCTATCTCTTCATGATCTTATTTGGAGTTTTCTTAGCAGATACTAGAGTGATTTTGCCATTTCCTCCCTCTCATTTGTGGAGAGGAAACAGAGATAAACTAGGTGAGGTCATTTGCCCAAGGTCACCCAGTTAGCAAATGAGGTCAAATTTGCAGTAGCGCAGCCAGAATAAACCCAATGCTCCAGAAGCAGCGCTCTTTTCACGGCTTTTAATTACTTCCAAACTTTGTATACAATCATCCACTTCTCCAAGAACGCAATGGATATGGGACTTCATCTCAGTGATACAGATTGCAACTCAGCCAAACCTGCCCAACCTGAAAGCCTCTGTATGTTTGCCTTTAAATCTCCCATAACGGGTCTACTGTCCGACCTGTCAGAGATAGTTTCACTACACTGTGTGCATACTAATGTAGCATGCCAGCTGCTTATTGGTTATATCCCTTGCTCTTTGTTCTTGGCCCATTTTTTTCAGCCACACATTTCTAAAATAAATACATATCTACAAAGCATTTATTAAGTAATTGCTATAGGATAAATACTCATCAAAATGTAGGGGATATAAATAGAATAGTGTTTTTCATCAGGAATTATCTAGGATCATTCTATTTCACATTTGATTATTGTTACAATGTTGCTATTACTGGATATATTGTTCTTATAATTCTACTCCAGTTTGCATCAATTAATTTGTCTTCCTAGATTTTTCTGAATCTAGCTACCTCATCATTTTTTACAGCACAATAGTATTCCATCACAAGCACATACCATAGTTTGTTCAGCTATTCTCCAATTAATAGCCATCCCCTCAACCTCCAAATACTTGCCATCAAAAAAAAGAGATACTATAAATATTTTCGTACATGTGAGTCCTTGAAATGGATTTTTAATGCAACAATTTCATCACCACATTTCCTGATTATCAGGGTGTGTTTATCCTTTCTCCCAAGGCTTGTATCTCTGATAAATCAGCAGACTCCCAAAAAGAAAGAGGGATCTCTAATCCAAGAGTTTCTTGGACCTAGGACTCAGGTGGATTTACCTAATCAGGATAGACTTCTTTTGCATATAGTATCAGTTGACCCTATCCAGTCCATTCTTATTCCATTTTCTGTGTATCAGTTGTGTCTTAAAGTTTGTGTCAACTCAGAAGATTCTCTGCAATCTGAAATAATGGCTCAGGCCTCCTTTAGTTGAAGGGCTTCCTTTCCTTTGTGATGTTTTGGATTGTCCCTTCCTAGAAAGGGTTTGGGGGACTAAATGGTATTTCAGTGGTCCTCAAATTTTTTAAATAGGAGGCCAGTTAACTGTCCCTCAGACTGTTGGAGGACCGAACTATAGTAAAAACAAAACCTCACACTCTGTCTCCGCCCCTCAGTCCACTTGTCATAACCTGGGGGGCCGCATAAACGTCCTCAGCGGGCAGCATCTGGACCGTGGGCCATAGTTTGAGAACCCCTGGTATAACTGTTGTGAAGGATTTTTTTCTTTTTCTTTTTTATTTAAAAGGAAAACTTTTCATAATCATAGTGAGCTTGGAAGTATTCCCGGACTCTAGACTTATTTTCCCAACCCATGTGTAATAAATGTGGATACATCTCAATAGATATCTGAAGTGAAATCTGGAAAGCCTCATTCCATGCCTCCTAAGGAGATTATGATTTCTATCTTCAAGTTGGAGGAGGACTCTGGCTACACTGCCAAAAGCACTGTGAAGGGGAGACAGTGAGAATCTAGTCAAAGTATGGCCAGGCAATCACTCTTTTATACTCCTATCCCCAAAAGGGATTTGAGACTACAGTTATATCTGTTGTTGCTCAGTCATGTCCAACTCTTCATTTAGGGTTTAAAGATACTGGAATGGTTTGTCATTTTCTTTTCCAGATCATTACAGATGAGGAACAAATAAACCTGGTTAAGTGACTTGCTCAGGATCACCCAGCTAGTGTCTGAGGTGGGATTTGACCACAGGAAGATAAATCTTCCTCACTCCAGGTGCAATACTCTAGCCACTCTGCCACTTAGCTACCCACAATTATATCTGGCACACTTCAAATATTTGTAGTTCAAGGGTTAGTGCTCTTTCTTTTAAATATTCAAAACAAAAGGCACTTTTTGTTGTGTTCTGCTTCCTAGAGCCCTCAAGTTGGGGTGACAAAACATACTATGATTTCTAGAGTCCCCATGCTAGGGTAATTAAAATATACCTTCCTAGTGGGATGAAGTGATTTCAAGGATTTTCCCACTTTTATAATGTAACAAAAACAACATTGTGCACTAGGACCACATAAACACCTTGCTATTGTATGTAGTTTGCCTCCTGATATCACTCTTCTACCTGATATCACTCTGCTTAGATCACAACACAGGTTGTCACCACCCCCTGACTTCTCAAGAAGGCCTAGAGTTGAGATGGGGAGTCGAACCAGACATTGTTAGCAGGTTCCCTCTGGGCTGAAGGGTCTTATACCTCACCCAGAGTTTCCCCACTGACTGTGACCCTCTACAACTTTTCCCCTTGTCTTCTTGTCTCTTTTAAGAGGAGAGTAACATTCAGCTTATCCTTACTAGCTAACTTCCCTTCCATCAAAATATTGGTGATACAGATAGCTATTAGACCTCTTTATCAAAATAATCAGTAAACAGAAATAAGAGCTCATTTAAAGTAGTATAGTAGAATAACCAATAATAATTTCGTTAAGATCTCAGTTCAACAAAAGGAAGAGAAAGGGAAGAGCGAGGGTTAGGAGGGGGAACTCTGAACAATTTCTAGGATAAAGGCTCTAGAAGACAAAGGACCTGTTGAAGGCTGGCTTCCCCACCTAAATATTTCTTTGGGGATATTTGTCTACCATTCAAAAGTTTACATTCTTTCTGGAACTATCATTTCTTTCAATAATCTTTTAAAAAGAAAATCCCTTCTCCACTTTATGTACAACCAATGAGTCATGCCTTCCTGCTGCTGCCCTGTAAAGGTTCACAGATAGTGGGGGAACTCTGGGTAAGGCATAAGACCTTCCAGCCTAGCAAGGAAACCTGCTAATGTGTCTGGTTTGGCTCCCCATCACCCCTGGTGGTGTCTCGGCCTTCCTGAGAAGTCAGGGGGCATGATAACCTGTGTTGTAATAAAGCAGAGTTATATATTAAGTGGCAGAGACAGTTACACACAATAGCAAGTTGTTTATGTGGTCCCACATGCACAGTATGTAGTTAGGTATGGGCAGTGTGCTATAGCTATGTAAGAGTATTAAGATATATAAGACAGGGAATTTTGAATAAATGAACTCTTGTTTGACCATCTTCTTGAGTTCTACCTCTTCACTTCCCACTCATGATCAGGATTTGGGCTGGTACTGAAATCCTCCAGTGAACAGGTCTGGACACTGTCCCTACACACACACACACACACACACACACACACACACACACACACACACAGAGTCATCAAAACATATGCTCCTCAAGAAACTACCCAAGACTTGGAGCAAAAATGGGATTACAGAGGAAAGGGGATCCTGGTTCATTTGGTAACTAGTTGACAGTGAAAGAGAATTCTGCTTCCAATCTTCATAAAATAAGGGGGAATCCTATAATGAGAAGTACCATGTAACACTACATATTACTGTAATACCATCCCTTTGGGGCTAGATCTAGGCCCTTAGGCTTAGTCCCTAGTAATTTTTTTGAAAATGGGAGAGAATGAAAAACTAGATCAGTAGTTAACAAAAGGAGATTTGCTTAGTCATAGTAGAATATACAAGGGCTACATTGAGAATCCCTTGAGGTGATTCAGCTAAGCAAAGCTCCCTTGCCTGAATTGTCCATTAGAAGTTTTCCACAAACCAAGAATTTCAGAGTACCTGAAGCTGTTTTATATTTAGATAGCCAGGAAATGATGAAAACAATCTCATCCTTTAGTCTTTTGGGACAATCAAATGTCAAGGATAATCTCAATACTTTTTTAAAAAAGTTTATTGAACTAAATACAAAGTAAGAAAAAAAAAACAGATTAAAGAAAGACAGAAAAGGAAAAACAAACAAACAAACAAAAAAACCAGAACATTGTCATGTACCCAAGCCAAACATCAGGCAAGATTAAAAATGTATAACAAGAAATTTCCATTTAAAGAAAGCATATATAGAGGGCGGAGCCAAGATGGCGGAGAAGAAACACACGACTCAGTGAACGTCCTCACTCCCTCACAACCAATTAGATAAATTAAGTCTCAGAATTAGCTCAGGACTGATAGATACCACAAGGACTGGAAGCACGACTTACCAGCTGAAGAGAATCTGGAGTTTCAACAGGAAAGGTCAGTTCTCAGGGGAGGAATAAGAAAGACCAGCACAGACGGTGGGGTAGGGGCACACTGCGCCCATTGCGCTGGGAAGGGCTCTGGGATCAGAGAAGCCACTGAGGTAAAGAAATCTGGCACAGGCTGTTAGCTCTTCTCTGCTAATTATTTAGCAGTTCAGAAGAGAAAGCCAAAATATTTTAAAACTCAAATTAGATTTTCCCGATCCTGGGGGTGACTCAGCAGACTCGGCACCAGGGGGTGTGGCCTCAGCTACCACCTGAGAATAGTTAAGAGATTGACAAGTGGGTGGATACGGCCCAAGGCAACACACACTGCCTAGCTTAGCTGGAGGGAGTGGAACTCAGCTCCAGGAAGTCCCAGAGAAGCGGAACCTTTGAACTAGGGACCGCGGTTTCTGGCAGACACTTCCAGTTTGAGCGCAGGGGCTTTTCACGTCACCTGCTGCAGACATCCACTCCCCACCCGGACACATAGGCTGGGCTTCGTGCTGTCTTCACTATTCTACGCCCTCGAAGCACAGTAGTGCTAATCACCTCTGAGGCACTTCCAGGGAGGGGGTGGGGAACTCTCTCCCAGAGCTCTCTCTTAGCTCAGGCGCAGGGGCCGCTGCATCCATCCAGTCTGGGAGGAAGCTGGTAAAGAAGTAAATAATTTCCTACCCCAGGGACAGACCCCAAAACATTTTTTTAAATATGAGCAAAAAAGCTAGAAAAACTATAGATTCCTTCTATACAGAGAAAGAGCGGGTATCCAACCCCGAGGAAGTTGACAGCAGAGAATCAACAGATAACAACCTAAAGGGGAACGATTCCTGCCCCCCATCACATAACTCTCTCCTAGAAGAAGCTCTTAAAAAATTGAGGGAGATCAAAGAAAAATGGGGAAAGGAAAGGGAAGCTATGATAGAGAACAACAACGTCCTGAAATTGGAGTTGGAAAAAATAAAGAATTCACAGGAGATGCAGGGAAACAAAATTAGTGAATTAGAAAAGGTTAAAAAAACACAGGAAAGTAGGATTTCTGAATTGGAAAAGATAAAAAAGTCTCAAGAAAATAGAATTTCTGAATTGGAAAAAGAAAATAATTCTCAAAAAAAAAATTAGGGAAATGGAAAAAAATTCAATAGAGCAAAATAATTCATTTAAAAACGAAATTGGGCATTTACAAAAAGAACTAAAAACTGTGAAAGAAGAAAATAACTCCTTAAAAGTCAGGATGGAACAAATAGAAATGAATGATTCACAGAGAACCCAAGAATCAGTCAAACAAAACAAAAAAAAATGAGAAGCTGGAGAACAACGTCAAATACTTACTGGGAAAATCTATAGACCTGGAAAATAGATCTAGGAGAGATAATCTGCGGATTATTGGACTTCCAGAAAACTATGACCAAAAAAAGAGCCTAGATTCTATTTTACAGGAAATTATCAAAGAGAACTGTCCAGAGATAATAGAAACAGAAGGGAAAGTAGATGTGGAAAGAATTCATCGAACTCCTTCTGAAATAGACCCTAAAAAAAGAACACCACGGAATATTGTGGCTAAGCTGCAGAATTACCACACAAAGGAGAAAATCCTGCAAGCAGCTAGAAAAAAACAATTTAAATACCAAGGTGCCACAATAAGGGTCACATTAAAAGATAGAAGGGCCTGGAACCTGATATTCCGTAAGGCAAAAGATCAAGGACTGCAACCAAGAATGAACTACCCAGCTAAGTTTAGCATCTTTTTCCATGGAAGAAGATGGTCATTCAATGAAACAGAGGAATTCTATATGTTTCTAAGAAAAAAACCAGACTTAAACAAAAAATTTGATCTACATCCACAAGACTGAAGAGAAACAGAAAAAGGTACACAGAACCCTTGAGAACTGTAACTCTGTTGTGGGTATATAAAAAATACTCAAGGATAATTTGATTTTACTGATATAAAAGAAAAAAAGGGGGGTGTAGTAAAGGGAAGGAGGTCGGTTCAGAAAAAGGGGAAGGAGTGATAAAAAGAGGGAAACTACATCCCAGGAAGAGACATAGAAAATACACCATATCTGAGGGAACTTAGTGAGGGGGAGAATCATTGTGTGAATCTTACTCTCATCAGAAGAGGCTCAAAGAGTAAATAATTAACATATTTGTTTTTCAGAGAATTTTCTCTCACCTCATTAAAAGGGGGGAGAGGAAAAGGGAAAAGGAAAAGGAGAATAAGTGAAGGGACTAGGAGGGAGGGGGGAGGGATCCTAAAAAAAAAAAAAAAAAAAAAAAAAAAAGAGGAGGGTTGCGCCTCACAAGGGGGGTCTGTAAATTAAATATCGGGGAGGGGGACCAGGGGGGTCAAGGGAAAAAAGCATAATCTGGGGATAATACGATGGCAGGAAATACAGAATTAGTAATTTTAACTGTAAATGTAAATGGAATGAACGATCCCATCAAACGGAGACGGATAGCAGATTGGATCAAAAAGCAGAACCCTACAATATGTTGCCTACAGGAAACACACTTAAAGCAGGGAGATACATACAGAGTAAAGGTAAAAGGTTGGAACCGAGCCTATTATGCTTCAGGTAAAGCCAAAAAAGCAGGGGTAGCTATCCTTATCTCAGATCAAGCAAAAGCAGAAGTAGATCTTGTTAAAAAAGATAAGGAAGGAAACTATATCCTGCTGAAAGGTAGCATAAATAATGAAGCCATATCAATACTAAACATATATGCACCAAGTGGTATAGCATCTAACTTTCTAAAGGAAAAGTTAAGAGAACTGCAAGAAGAAATAGACAGTAAAACTATAATAGTGGGAGATCTCAACCTTGCACTCTCAGATTTAGACAAATCAAACCACAAAACAAACAAGAAAGAAATTAAAAAAGTAAATAGAACATTAGAAAAACTAGGTATGATAGACCTTTGGAGAAAACTGAATGGCAATAGGAAGGAATACACTTTCTTCTCAGCAGTTCATGGATCCTATACAAAAATTGACCATATATTAGGACATAAAGATCTCAAAATTAAATGTAGGAAGGCAGAAATAATAAATGCCTTCTTCTCAGATCACAATGCAATAAAAGCTACATTCAGTAAAAAGTTAGGGGTAAATAGACCAAAAAGTAATTGGAAATTGAATAATCTCATCTTAAAGAATGACTGGGTGAAAGAGCAAATTATAGAAACAATTAACAATTTCACCCAAGATAATGATAATGATGAGACATCATATCAAAATCTTTGGGATGCAGCTAAAGCAGTAATAAGGGGAAATTTTATATCTTTAGAGGCTTATTTGAAGAAAATTGAGAAAGAGAAGATTAACGAATTGGGCTTACAACTTAAAAGGCTAGAAAAAGACCAAATTATAAACCCCCAAACAAAAATTAAACTCGAAATACAAAAATTAAAAGGAGAAATCAATAAAATTGAAAGTAAAAAAACTATTGAATTAATAAATAAAACCAAGAGTTGGTTTTATGAAAAAGCCAATAAAATAGATAAACCTTTGGTAAATTTGATCAAAAAAAAGAAAGAGGAAAATCAAATTGATAGTCTTACAAATGAAAAGGGGGATCTTTCCAACAATGAAGAGGAAATTAGAGAAATAATAAGGAGTTACTTTGCCCAACTTTATGCCAATAAATTTGATAACTTAAGTGAAATGGATGACTTCCTCCAAAAATATAGGCTCCCTAGATTAACAGAGGAGGAGATAAATTGCTTAAATAGTCCCATTTCAGAAAAAGAAATAGAACAAGCTATTAATCAACTCCCCAGGAAAAAATCCCCAGGGCCAGATGGATTCACATGTGAATTCTACCAAACATTTAAAGAACAATTAGCCCCAATGTTATATAAATTATTTGAAAAAATAGGGGATGAAGGAGTCCTACCAAATTCCTTTTATGACACAGACATGGTACTGATACCTAAACCTGGTAGATCGAAAACTGAGAAAGAAAATTATAGACCAATCTCCTTAATGAATATTGATGCTAAAATCTTAAATAAGATATTAGCAAAAAGACTTCAGAAAATCATCTCCAAGATAATACACTATGATCAAGTAGGATTTATTCCAGGAATGCAGGGCTGGTTTAATATTAGGAAAACTATTAATATAATTGACCATATTAATAATCAAATTAATAAGAACCATATGATCATCTCAATAGATGCAGAAAAAGCATTTGACAAAATCCAACATCCATTCCTACTAAAAACTCTTGAGAGTATAGGAATAAATGGATTATTCCTTAGAATAATCAGGAGTATATATTTAAGACCGTCAGTAAGCATAATATGCAATAAAAATAAACTGCAACCTTTCCCAGTAAGATCAGGATTGAAACAAGGTTGCCCACTATCACCATTACTATTCAATATAGTACTAGAAACGCTAGCCTCGGCAATAAGAGCCGAGAAAGAGATTCAAGGAATTAGAGTAGGAAATGAGGAAATTAAACTATCACTTTTTGCAGATGACATGATGGTATACTTAGAGAACCCCAAAGACTCTGCTAAAAAGCTACTAGAAATAATTCAAAATTTCAGCAAAGTGGCAGGATACAAAATAAATCCACATAAATCCTCGGCATTTTTATATATCACTAACAAAATGCAACAGCAAGAGATACAAAGAGAAATTCCATTCCAAACAAATGTTGAGAGTATAAAATATTTGGGAATCCATCTACCAAAGAAAAGTCAGGAATTATATGAGAAAAATTACAAAACACTTGCCACAAAAATAAAATCAGATTTAAATAATTGGAAAGACATTCAGTGCTCTTGGATAGGCCGAGCGAATATAATAAAGATGACAATACTCCCCAAACTAATCTATTTATTTAGTGCTATACCAATCAGACTCCCAAGAAACTATTTTAATGACCTAGAAAAAATAACAACAAAATTCATATGGAAGAATAAAAGGTCAAGAATTGCAAGGGAACTAATGAAAAAAAACTCAGAGGAAGGTGGTCTAAGTGTACCTGATCTAAAGCTATATTATATAGCAGCAGTCACCAAAACCATTTGGTATTGGCTACGAAATAGACCGGTAGATCAGTGGAACAGATTAGATACAAAGGACAAAAAAGGGTACATCTATAGCAATCTAATCTTTGACAAACCCAAAGATTCCAACATTAGGGATAAAAATTCATTATTCGGAAAAAACTGTTGGGAAAACTGGAAATTAGTATGGCAGAAATTAGATATGGATCCACACTTAACACCATATACCAAGATAAGATCAAAATGGGTCCATGATTTAGGCATAAAGAGGGAGATAATAAATAGATTAGAGGAACAGAGGATAATCTACCTCTCAGACTTGTGGAGGAGGAAGGAATTTATGACCAGAGGAGAACTAGAGATCATTATTGATCACAAAATAGAAGATTTTGATTACATCAAACTAAAAAGTTTCTGTACAAATAATACTAATGCAAACAAGATTAGAAGGGAAGTAACAAATTGGGAAAATATTTTTAAAAACAAAGGTTCTGACAAAGGTCTCATTTCCAAAATATATAGAGAACTGACCCTAATTTATAAGAAACCGAACCATTCTCCAATTGATAAATGGTCAAAGGATATGAACAGACAATTCTCAGAGGAAGAAATTGAAACTATATCCACTCACATGAAAGAGTGTTCCAAATCACTACTGATCAGAGAAATGCAAATTAAGACCACTCTGAGATACCACTACACACCTGTCAGATTGGCTAAGATGACAGGAACAAATAATGACAAATGTTGGAGGGGATGTGGGGAAATTGGGACACTAATACATTGTTGGTGGAGTTGTGAAAGAATCCAGCCATTCTGGAGAGCAATCTGGAATTATGCCCCAAAAGTTATCAAACTGTGCATACCCTTTGACCCAGCAGCGCTACTACTGGGATTATATCCCAAAGAAATACTAAAGAGCGGAAAGAGACATATATGTGCCAAAATGTTTGTGGCAGCTCTTTTTGTTGTAGCTAGAAACTGGAAGATGAATGGATGTCCATCAGTTGGAGAATGGTTGGGTAAATTGTGGTATATGAAGGTTATGGAATATTATTGCTCGGTAAGAAATGACCAGCAGGAGGAATATAGAGAGGCCTGGAGAGACTTAAATCAACTGATGCTGAGTGAAATGAGCAGAACCAGAAGATCACTGTACACTTCAACAACAATACTGTATGAGGATGTATTCTGATGGAAGTGGAAATCTTCAACATAAAGAAGATCCAACTCACTTCCAGTTGATCAATGATGGACAGAGGTAGCTACACCCAGAGAAGAAACACTGGGAGGGGAATGTAAATTGTTAGCACTAATATCTGTCTGCCCAGGTTGCATGTACCTTCGGATTCTAATGTTTATTGTGCAACAAGAAAATGATATTCACACACATGTATTGTACCTAGACTATATTGTAACACATGTAAAATGTATGGTATTGCCTTTCGTCGGGGGGAGGGAATAGAGGGAGGGGGGGTAATTTGGAAAAATGAATACAAGGGATAATATTATAAAATATATATATATATATATATATATATATATATATATATATATATAATAAAAAAAAAAAGAAAGCATATATAATAATAGAAGAAATTACATTTTTGAGGATCCATCTTTTCTTTGCTTCCTTGTAGGTCATTCTTTTGTTCTCTGCTTAGTACTTTTTACTTTATTCTTTTTTTCCCCTTTCACCCCACCCCCAAATTCCTCAAACAGGCTACACTTAAGCACAAATATGTTAATGCAAATATACATCTATACATATATATGTATGAATACACACATTCACACCTACCCACAGACCCACATGACATATACTTGTCTATTTTCAAATCTACAAATTTTTTTTTACTTCACTTCCTCCTCTAAAGATGAACCCTAGTCTTCCCTGTTCTCATATTAAGGATATCATAGGGGCAGGTAGGTGGCTCAGTGGATAGAGCACCAGCCTTGACTTCAGGAGGACCCAAGTTCAAATTTGGTCTCAGACATTTAACACTTCCTAGCTGTGTGACCCTGGGCAAGTCACTTAACCCCAGCCTCAGGGGGGGAAAAAAAAGATATAGGATGGAGGAATGATGTCTTTAGCTCAGATACATACACTCAGAGAGCTTGTGCTTTTTTTACCCATATATAAACATGCATCTAAAACAATAATAATCTGGCTGACATATATGTAGATTTCTCTCTTGACTGATTCTTTGATTTGTCTAAGATGAGTGATTACTTTTTTTTTTTCCCCTAGTAGATTCTTTTCCCAATCGTTGTGGTAGTTTTTATATATCTCTTATTTTCTATCCTTGATAGCTCTTCTACTTTGATTCTGCTCCTTAATTTAACTTCCCCACATCAATGGATCCCTCCCTTATCTTCCCCTTCACCTCCCCAAAGCTCCCTCTTTGTTTTATTTCCATTAATCTACAAACCTTATCCCACTCTGATTAACCTAAACACTCATCTATTTTATCTTATGCTATCCTTTCCCCCAATTTAATCTCTTTCCCATCCACTACTATTCCTCTACATACCCTTCTGTACCTCACCTTATCCTTAATCCCTTGCCCATTAATTTATACACTTTGTCCCACTGCCATAAATCTACATATACTTCTTTACTCCACCTTATCCTATTCCCTACTCCCCTTATTTCTTTATAGATTTTGGAGGATGCTATACCCTTTATTTTGTATATATGAAGTATTGCCTATGTAACCCATTTCCTGTATGAGTAGATTTTCAGAACTATGAACCCTCTTTCTCCCCTCTAATGTTTCTGTGTCTATTCTTCCTCTGAACCTCATTTATTTAACATAATTCCTATTTTTACCTTTTTCTAGGCAGTTTTGCTTTTTAGAATCAGATTATATTCAACTCTGCCCTAGTCTTTCTTTTGAGCCATATAATTGCTGATGTTAATCTTAAAGGTATGGTACACATTTCCATATAAAAAACATAAACAATGGGGGCAGTTAGGTGGTGCACTAGATTGAGCACCAGCCCTGAAGTCAGGAGGATCTGAGTTCAAATTTGGCCTCAGACACTTAATATTTCGTAGCTATGTGACAAGTCACTTAACCCAATTGCCTCAG
This sequence comes from Sminthopsis crassicaudata, assembly GCF_048593235.1. Taxonomy (NCBI): domain Eukaryota; kingdom Metazoa; phylum Chordata; class Mammalia; order Dasyuromorphia; family Dasyuridae; genus Sminthopsis; species Sminthopsis crassicaudata. The sequence continues at coordinate 183,137,938 of NC_133621.1, forward strand.
CAAAAACAAACAAAAAACCCATAAAAAAGTTATCTATGTTAAGTTCCTTGACATTAATATTTGATATTGACTCTTACATGTTAAATTTTCTATTGAAGTGCAGGTTTGGATGAAAGTCCTGAAAACCTGCAAATTTGTTGAATGTCTTTTTTTTTTCATTCAATATTGTGAATAATTTTGCTGAATATGATATTTTTGGCCACAGGACTAGCTATTTTGATTGCCAGGATAAATGATTCCAAGTCCTGCAGTCTTTTATTGTGGTTGCTACTAAGTCCTGTACAATTCTAATTATAGTTTTAGCATAATTGAATTTATTTTTTTCTTGTTTCTTACAAAATTGTCTCTTTGATATGAGGGTTTCAAAATTTGGCAATAATATTCCTATTTCTTTTCCACAAAAGATCTGTTTGAAGTGATGATTGGTGGATTTTTTTTCCTAATTCTATTTTTCCCTTATATTCTATCACTCCAAGACAAATTTTTTTTTTTGAATTATTGTTTTATTGGGTCAATATTCTTTTTTGGGTCTCATCTTTCAGAGAGTCCAGTTAGTCTTATATTTTCTCTTCTTGATCTGTTCTCCAGTTCTGTTGTTTTTCTTATAAGATATTTCAGATTCTGTTCTATTTTTTTTTCATTTTTTTATATTGTTTTGTTATTTCTTGGTCTTTCATAGCTTCACTGACTTCCCCTTGCTCAATTCTAATTTTCAAAGAATTATATTAGTCTTTAAGACTCTGTATCTCCTGTTCTAATTAGTTGACTTTTAACTTTTCCTCAATCTCTCTCATTTGATTTTTAAAGCCTTTTTTTGAGTTTGCCTATAAGTTCTATTTGGACAGGGAGCATTTAATGTTACTCTTTGGGGCAGAAGAAGCTTTTTTTTACTTCACTGTCCTCCTCTGAAGATGAATCCTAGTCTTCCCTATTCTCATATTAAGTTTCAATGGGTGGATTATTTCTTTGCTTTTTTTTTTTTTTTTTTTTTTTTAATGAAAACTATTAGTTTAAGTATTTCTAATCATGAGATGGAGGAATGATGTCTCTAGCTTCACTTCAGCTCTCCCCTCTGATCTGGAACCCCAAACCAAAAGCTTCCTCTTCCTGCAAGAGCCAGAAGTCTCCCTGCCCCATTGCTTCCTCACTCCCTGGGTATACTTGTTCCTTCTTGCCAAGGGCTCCATCTCTGTAGCACAGGTGGACCTGGCATTCCTGATCAGCAGACTCAGACTCCCAATTTTCCATGCTGTAATCTGTGCCAATTTCTCAGAAGCATCTCAATATTGTTTTAACATAAAATCCTTTTAAATTTCTTTTTTTTTTTTAATTCTCTTATTTAGTGAAGTGGTATTTAGTTGCAATTTTTGTGCTCCTTATTACATCTCTAAACTTTTAATATGCTTTAAGCTTGGCCTCCATTAAAAGTGCAGGTTGGAAGGGGAGTTATTAATGGTTAGGGGACTATTGAAAAGACTTCACATGGAATGTGGTACTTGAGCTGTGTCCTGAAGTAAGAACAGGATTCCATGAGGAGAGATCATACTGAATTGTATATTCTCAAAATTGGAAAGGGAAGTTACTGGATCATAGATTCTGGTTCATAAAGAAGCCTTAGAAACCATTTAGCATAACTCCATTTTGCACATAAAATAATCAGCAAGGTTCAATAATTTGCTTAAAGATTCATAGAAAGATAGTAGCAAAGCCAAGATTTGAACCCAAGTCCTTAAACTCCAAAGGCAGAAGTTTTCCCATTATATTATTTATATTTATGAACATTTTACCATCATAGCTCAAAATCAATTACTCCAATCTATAAATAAATGGGAAATATATCTATAATGTCCCTAATAGCCTTGATCATCCAACCTTGTTTTAAAAACTTCTAAAACTGCATAATTCCAATCAGTCTGTTTCATATTCAAGTAGAAAATATGGATTCAAATTCATCCAAATTCTGGTTTCTACAACTTCTACCTAATATTCTGATATGTGTTTAAACCTTCCATAAAAGATCCCTTCATATAGAAGACTTACATAAAAACAGCTAGAATATTTCCTTTAAATCTTGTCGTCTTCAAATTGTGTAATATTGTATATTTATCCTATCACAGTTTATTTTTTTAGATTTTACTCATTACTATTGCATGTCAAGATATTTTGGGAACTTCATTCTATCATCTGATAATGTTAATCATCTAATAAAATCATCTAAAATCTAATAATTTTAGCTTTGTGTCATCTGCAAAGTCAATAAACATACTACCTGAGTCATTAGTAAATATTTTGCTGTATAATAAACTTGAGAGGGTAATCAAAATTATTTTATTGTACTGATTTTTAATACAATAATCTCATCACCAGAAATCATGCTCCTGATCATAGATAAAATAGAACTGATATTCATTGTATTAACCTTATGATTATCCTAGTGGTGCTATAGTAACAAAATGCTAGAAATTACAAAGTATGAATCACTAGTCTAGCGTTATTTATTGCAAGATATACAGAATCTAGTAAAAATCTCCAGGCTTGTGATCTAATCCATGCTCACCTTTGTCCCTGGGCTTTAGCTTCTCTCACTCTCGGGAATGCTCTGAGCTCCATTAATATTAAATGTGCATGGCTATTGCTACCTAGGTGCCACTCTAGCCAAGTCTACCTATTTCATTTTGCTGTACCCCTTATTGACTTTCTGAGGCAAAAAGTGCTCATCAGGACAGTGTTGAATCGTTATCATCACTTACTATATTGTTACTTACTTAGTCTCTAAGAAGCCCCTATTGTGTGATGAGTACCCCTGTCTTAACTTTATATCAAGCCTATGTCTAGCACATTCAGTTATCTCTAAGCTAATGAGAAAAGTAGACTCCAATTCTACTTTATTCTGTGCAGTCAGATAGGTACATAAATCAACATATTCTTCTGTTACTAATGAATAAAACAGGAGCTCTATCTAATAAATAGAAGCAATGTGTATCATATCATCCATCATCCCAAATAAGCTCATCAACAACTTCCAAGCCAGGAATGAGTTCTAATAAATCTGTCCCCTGCTTTATTAGGTGATTTGTTCCTCCTAAGATGTATAATGGAAAACAAAAAGATAATAGCTAGGAAAAGGGTACATGACTGCCTTATCCAATAAGCAGTTGGAATTAGAAGCTAAGGAAAACTGTATTTTAAAGGAATATAAGCATAAGCACACAAACTAAATTTAAGACCTACAGTGTCTACTACATACTAGGTTAAAGAGTCAGTACAGATCTGGGGCCTCTCAAACCAAGTCAAAGGCCAACAATATAATTACTTCCCTTTTTAGTGAATCACAGCCAACCCATATACAAAAGGATTCTTCAATATAATATTATTGAGGAGTGGCCATCTAGCCTCTTTTAAAGACTTCTAATAAAGGGAAACCCTTTTCCTCTTAAGACAACAATTTTACTTTTAGATAGCTCATTGTTAGGAAGTCTTTCCTGAAAGCAAGTCTACACTTACCTTTTTGCAACTTTTACTCATTTATTGCCCCTTGTTCTGACTTTTACAGCTAAAGAGAGCAACTCTAATCCCTCTTTCACATAATAGCCCTTCAGATACTTGTAGATGGCTATTATGTCACCCTCTGACTCATCTTTTCTCCAGCTTAAACATCCTCAGTTGTTTGAGTAGATTCTCATGTGATATATTTATATAGCTTCTCTGATATAAGGTTAAAATGGAAAAGGAATATTTACATTCAAGAAAAAAAGAGGAAGATAATACTTATACCACTACTACTACTAAATCCTTCTCCCTTTATGAGCTTCTAGACCTGTTTCTGTTTCATTCTTTGATCTAGTGGGGAGGGGATGATTGGGAAATTGAATTTCTTAGAATGTTTGAGGTAGGTAACTGTGATGTCCTCATGAATGAAACAATAAAGGATATTTGCTGCTTATTAGCTAATTAAGAGATATGTATTTAATTTTTCCTCATTTAGTTATGCAAACAAATAAAAACAAAATAAAAAATCATTTCTCCCAGAGCACATATTATTATACACAATATAATGATAAATTACATAATACTGTATTAGTCTTTCATTGAACTGAGAGGAAAAGACTTTAGAGAAAAATGATAGACATCTATAAATATTAACTTAAGTGGTTGGTATTCTAACTATAAAAACCTTTTTCATTGACCACTGGCTTTATAAGGATGTGCTTGTAAATTTTTAACAACTGGCTCTTTGGAGTAAATGAATATGTAACACATTTGTATTTAATTTGTATTATTACCTTTTGTCCATTACTTTCTTATATCTGGAAAGCAAGAAAAAATGTCAACCTTTGATTTTTAGCAGTTCCAGTATGCAAATATTCAAACTGAAAATTTAACAATGGCCTCTCCTTAGGTTGTATATGCTGGCTCCAGCATACTCTTAAGTACATATAATACTGGAGAAATTGAATCATGTCATTTTTAGCAATATTAATATAACTGTAAGAGGACTTGACTTGCATGTACCTGTACCGAGATCTGATAATATGGAGACACTCTGTATCCTGCTTTTTTCTATCATGTGGATGGGAGTGAACTCCTTTTGTCTGCATAGTCACTATGTCTTTTAACTCTGGCTAAATTGAGACAATCTCCCTTTTTCTGGTGTTATCTTTCTTACTACATCCAGAAGGTGAAAATTACAGTTCATCAATAGCACCGATGGCATGAATTGAACTGTGAGAAATGTATCTCCCTCTCCCATGCTACTCTAAACTGCAAGAAATGGACCAGACGGTGTTTGTTTCTGTTCTTTCATTTGTCCTTTGTTTTTTAGATGTTGTGCAGTGATCCCAGTTAAATGCAAGAATCAGAGAATCAGAATTCCAAGTGAGGTCTTGCTGCCCAGTAATGAAGCCTGAAGAAGCCAGGATTTTTGATACTTAAGCTCACTTGGGGACTTAGAACTTGGACTGAGCAACTATGGGAAGTAAGCTAAGTTATTTGTACATTTGTCATTATACCCTTTAAAGTAAATATTCCTTTGTAAAAAGTTAGTTCAATTGTTAGTGGCCAAATGGAATTGGAATACAGGACATCTTTCTGCTTATAACTGAGAAAATATAATGAGTGAGGATTGGAGCCATTTGCGGATAGCCTAAACATCCTCAGTGTATTAGGAGCCCTGGGAGAGGGGAGCAATTAATGTGCTTGGCTTTCAAGTAATGGGAACCAGGGTAGTTAGTATTATGCAAACAAAATCAGAAGACAGAAAGAAGATGCAGTTAAATGGAAAATAAACTGAGGTTCTCTGTGAAAAAAGGAAAAAAAGAGTTGGAAGAGTTTACTTCATCATGCAACTAAAAGCAATAAAATAGGTCATTTTGTGGAATATTTAGTCATTTCTTATTGCATTACTCATGATAAATGTTTGAAAAAAAAGGCAACCATAAAAACAATTGCAGATTGGTACTCTGTGTACCAAAGATATTGCAGAATATAGGAAGATGGAGAAATATTGAGAAGAACCTGATAAGATTCTCTGTATTTAATGAATGTAAGTCTGACAGACTTTACTGAAAAGATAAGCATTTTGCCTCACACCCAGTAAATTAGTAAACCTGATTAAAGATGGAAATAGGCAATATTGGAGGAGTTGTGGAAAGATAAACATAAGAATGTATTGTTGTTGGAGCTGTGAATTAGTACAACCATAATAGAAAGCAGTTTAGAGTTATTCCAATAAAGTGGCTAAAATGTGCATATCCTTTGACCCAGAGATTCTACTGTTAAGTAGATACTCTAAGGAGATCACCAAGAAAAAGTAAATGTATTCACCAAAATATTTGTGATGACACTTTTCCTTAGTAGCAACAAATTACAAAATGAATGACTATTTGCTGGAACTCTGTCTTCCCATTAATCAGCTGGAGTCAGGATAATCAAAAGTCTTTATTCTTGAACTTTTGAGGTCTCGGTCAGGGGATTAGATCTAGCAATCTCCACACCACCTTCCTCTCTCTTCACCACCAGGAGAATGCCTCAATTTCCTCCTCCTACTCTACCCACACATGTCACTACCCCTCCTTTGTCCACACCCCCCCCCCCATCCAGTCGGCACTGAATAGTTGGAGTTAATAGAGAATTGTCCAATTGGCAATTAGTCACACGTGCTCCATTATCCAAGTGCTTTTGCTCAGTTCTAGCCCTTTACAACCATTAGCTGGAGAATGGATGGACAAATAATAGTACATGAATGTAAGAAACAATGAATTTCATGAACTCTGAGAAGTGAAAGATTTACATGAACAAATGACAAGTGAAATAGGAACAGAGAAGTCAAGAAAACAATAATGACTATAACAATGTAAAAGAAATGAAGAACTACAAAACAATTGAAAAAGAATGTTGTGAAATTATAAAGAACAATCTTGACCTCAAAGAAGACTAAAGAGAGCCTCCCCCTATTCATTTTTAGAGATGTAGAGATGTGAATGAGGTGGGGGGGGGCACATTTTGCCATGGATATGAAAAACTTCATATAATGTCAGTTTTTTTTTTTTTTTACTGTATTGATTTATTTTACTGATTTTTCCTCTCTTTCTCTCTCTCTCTCTTTAAAATCTTCTTTATAAGAAATGGCTTTTTGAGGAAAGAGGTAAACCTCGTTGATGTAAAAAGATATCAAGAATACATTTTAAAAACAAAAGAGAAAAGAAGGCATTGAAATAAGTTAGGAGATATTGTTTAGGAAAAAGAATTAAGCATAGTCAATGACAACAACTTATACAGGAGTTTTCCTCTTACAAAACATGAATACTTTCTAAGAAAAGAATTAAAAAGCACCATAAATGGGAAACACCATATAATGCCACCTCCTAATGAAATTATTATGCTTTCACAGATAGTAAATGACTTGAAACTGATATGGGAACTGCTATAGAATCTACTATTTATTTTATAGTCATATTACTAAATTGCTAGAATAAAGATCAAAGTTAGAAAGTAAAAATTGAGAAAAAGATATAATGTTCCATTAAATCCATGCCAACTAGATTTATTTTAAAGAGTTGTAGGTCATTAAAGAAGAACTAGAGATCATTATCAATCACAAAATAGAAAATTTTGATTACATCAAATTAAAAAGCCTTTGTCCAAACAAAAAATAATGCAAACAAGATTAGAAGGGAAGCAACAAACTAGGAAAACATTTTTACAGTTAAAAGTTCTGATAAAGGCCTCATCTCCAAAATATACAGAGAACTTACTCTAATATATAAGAAATCAAGCCATTTTCCAATTGAAAATGGTCAAGGATATGAACAGACAATTTTCAGATGATGAAATTGAAACTATTTCCACTCATATGAAATCACTATTGATCAGAGAAATGTAAATTAAGACAACTCTGAGATACTACTACACACCTGTCAGATTGGCTAAGATGTCAGGAAAAGATAAAGATGAGTGTTGGAGGTAATGTGGGAACATTGGAACGCTAATACATTGTTGGTGGAGTTGTGAATAAATCCAACCATTCTGGAGAGCAATCTGGAATTATGCCCTAAAAATTATCAAACTGTGCATACCCTTTGATCCAGCAGTGCTACTTTTGGGCTTATATCCCAAAGAAATACTAAAGAAGGGAAAGGGACCTGTATGTGCCAAAATGTTTGTGGCAGCCCTCTTTGTAGTGGCCAGAATCTGAAAAATGAATGGATGTCCATCAATTGGAGAATGGTTGGGTAAATTGTGGTATATGAATATTATGGAACATTATTGTTCTGTAAGAAATGACCAGCAGGATGAATACAGAGAGGCTTGGAGAGACTTACATGAACTGAAGCTAAGTGAACTAGGAGATCAGTATACACTTCAACAACGATACTGTATGAAGATGTATTTTGATGGAAGTGGATATCTTCGACAAAGAGAAGATCTAATTCAGTTCCAATTGATCAATGATGGACAGAATCAGCTACACCCAGAGAAGGAACACTGGGAAATGAATGTTGACTACTTGCATTTTTGTTTTTCTTCCCAGGTTATTTTTACCTTCTGAATCCAATTCTTCCTATGCAACAAGAAATTCGGTTCTGCACACATATATTATATCTAGGATATACTATTACATATTTAACAAGTATAAGATTGCCTGCCATCTAGGGGAAGAGATGGAGGGAAGGAAGGGAAAAATCGGAATAGAAGTGAGTGGAAGGGATAATGTTGTAAAAAATTACCCAAGCATATGTACTGTCAAAAAAAAAAATAGTTATAATTATAAAATTAAAAAAAATTAAAATTTAAAAAAGACTAAAAAAAAGAGTATTGCAATTGTGTTCATATAAAAAAGAGTTGTAGGTCATTAAGAAAATAAAAAAAATCAATAGAAACGTCATTGATAATAATTATGAATAACAATTGTATATGAAGTCCAATTGATATAGATAAATTCCATAATGAAGATACCAAAAGAGCAGAGAAAATAGTGGACATGGCTAATACCAGTTTAAAATATTAGCTCATTTGTAAAGTCTTGTAGAAGTTAGTGAAAGATAGTGACGGGGAAAAAAAGTTTAAATTTGAGAAGACATTAAAATAAGAAAATTCATCATGAGGGTTTTAAAGAATGAAACTTTAAATCAAGGAACTGGAAACTGAGTGGATGCACATCTGTTGGAGAATGGCTGAATAAGTCATGTAGTATATGAATGTTATGGAATATTATTATTCTGTCATGAACGATTAGCAAGATGATTTCAGAAAGTCCTAGAGTGACTTACATGAACTTATGCTAAGTGAAGTGAATAGAACCAAGTGAACATTGTACACAGCAACAAAAAGAATATATGGTTCTTTTCAACAATGAAGAGATTCAGGCCAATTGACATATGATGGAGAGAGCCATCTGCATCCTCTAGACTGTGGGGACTTTGTGGATCACAACATACTATTTTCACTTTTTTATTGTTGTTTGCTTGCATTTTGTTTTCTTTCTCATTTTTTTCCTTTTTGATCTGATTTTTCTTGTGCAGTATGATAAGTGTGGAAATATGTTTAGAAGAATTGCACATGTTTAACCCATATTATATTATTTGCTGTCTTAGGAGTGGGGTGGGAGGAAGGAAGGGAGAAAAAGTTGAAACACAAGATTTTGCAAGGATGAATGTTGAAAACAATCTTTGCATGTATTTTGAAAATAAAAAGCTATTATTAAAAATATTGAAAAAAGAATATTGGATTCACAGCATGAGAGTATGTAGATATTCAGTGCAATTCATCACTCCTGGTTTACTGACTCACTTTCAAGGTTTCCTTTAGGTGAGGCCTATCTACATTAGACTTTTGTTACCTTAATCCCCACATTACACCCCAGTATTTGGTATTCTCCTCACTCCCATAATTTTTCACTTACTTAATGTTTTGTATTTATACTGTAGATGTTATTTCCTCCAAGTGAAATATATTATCCCTGAGAATAAGAAAAAATAAAATTAAAAATTAAAAAAAGAATGAAACCTCAAAGAGAACAATGAATACAAAAAGATATGAAAAATTGTTTTGTTTTTAGTTTTAAATAAATACATTTTACCTTCAGGACTTTTGAATTACCACATTTGGACTGTAGCATCATAAAGCTAGATTTGTTTCTTGCTAAGTGAAAATAGCAATGAATAAAACAAAAATTAAAAAAAAAAACTGGACTAATTGAGGTATACAAAAGGAAATTCATTTTGGAAGCAACATAATTTTGAGGCTATTGGGAAATATATTCTCAAGTATCTCAAAGAAGAGAAGTGACCAAAGGCATGGGAAAACGTTGCATTTTATCATTATAAAAAAGTGACCTAGAAGACATCATGAACCACAAATCCAGGTGCCTACTTTCCCATTCATATAAAATTTTTATCAGGCTAATTTATACAAATATAAATAATATCCCCAAGGAAATTATTAGAAACAGATAAATTTTTGTAAGTTATATTTCATAGTAGACCACATCTTTACAATCTTATAATTGACTCAGAGTTATAGAAAGTGCAAGGTCCCACTGGATATATTGTCTATTGGTTATGTGAAATATAATTAATTTGATAGAAAAAATGCTGCTCTGTTCCTACAAGCAATTTTTTATGGATATATCAAAATTGCAGAAGATTCCTTGAATGGATTCTTATCATGTTTCCCAAATATATTTGCAACTGTCATGGAGAATATCCAGTGTAGAATTCAAGTTGCAAATGGTGGTTAGAGTTTTTAGATGTTCCTTTTTGCACGTGATATTGTACTGATTGTATAAAGCTCTAGAACATTGCAGAACCTTATAAATAAAATCCATAATAACTAAAAAGACTTTAGCCTGGCTTTAGACAATAGAAAAAATAAGGGGTAAGTTCTTTCTAATCATTCTTTATTGATTTGAACAATTGTTCTCTGTTTTCTCAACATTCTTAGGATAGCACTTCTAAAAAAAAAAAAAAAAAACAATAGTCTTGTTTCTTTTCTGTAGCATGTTAATAGTGATTCATCAGCTGCCCTTTCCATAGTACATGGAATTATTATTAAGGGGAAATTTATCTTGTGTGCTAAGCTTGAATTTCCCAGAGATTGCTCGTATTTCTCTTACTCAAGAGAAATAATTAAAAGTTCCTTATTTGGTCTAAAGTTTGTGGGGGGTTTTTATTTTAAAATATGCTTAACTTTGCAGAATAACAGTATTAGTCGTTCTATTTTGATTTTTTTCCTTTTTTCATTACTAATCAATGAAAGTGAATAGTTCTGAAGGAAAACTTTCTTCAGAACTATTCACTTTCACTGATGTCTCTCAAAAATGTCCTAATGCTAAAACTCTGGAGATTGGTATCAACATTTTGGGGTGAATTAAACTTATAATTCCCTTGATGGTGTCCTATGAATTTTATTTAACATATTCTCCCCTTCTAACTTTAATATTTTGTGGAAACTTTCCTGAAATATAGTATTTAAGTACTTAATTTCATTATTATTATTATTATTTTTGTAGTCCACTGATTCTTAGCTTGTCTTATCAACTTCTATGTTCAAAATTATTTGCTTGGAATGATCGATACAAGTATTCTAATTTTGTTTTCAAAACATTTTTCTCTAATATACTTTGTTGAGTTTCTGTAATTCTTTTTTGTTCCCTCTGCCATTTCTTTTGGGGAGTATCTATGGCTTATTTAAGATTTTCCTCCTATTTTAGATCATCACTTCTCTTTTTTTCTCTTTAATTGTTCTTTTAAAAACTCTTAATTTTTTATTTATTTTTTTCTTTCTTTTATTAAACTGTTTATTCATTCAGTTTTGTGAAATTTTATTCTCATTTTTGAAGGTCTAGCAATCATTATTGAAATAGTATTACTTCTTCTAGAGACTTTCCCTTACTTTTTCTTATTCCATAGTGTTTCCTCATTGTCATATAAATCCTTCTATTGTTTTTTATTCATTTTTTTGGTCCATTTACTGGAAAAACCAGGAACAGAACAAAGGTTTCTACACAACATTTCTTGATCTGACCAAAGTCTTTGATACTGTCAATCATGAGGGCTTATGGAAGACCATGGGAAAATCTGGTTGCCCTGAGAAGTTCATCAGTATTGTACTTTAGTTTCATGATGGCATGCTTAGACAGGTTCTGGATGATGGACAATGCTCTTATACTTTCTCAATTACAAGTGGAGTGAAGTAGGGCTTTGTGCTTTCTCTCATGCTTTTTAGCATGACATTTTCAATGATGTAATGTGAGTTTTCAGTGATATTGGGAGAATTCGTGAGTGACTTTCTGTTTGCAGATTATAGTGCACTAAGTGTAGTCTCTGAGGCTGAGATGCACTAAATTATGGATTGATTCTCTAATTTTGGCCTAACAACCAACACCAAGAAAACAGTTTTTCCACCAACCAGAACCATACCTTCCATTAGTAGAACCATCATTTATAGCAACGAGGAAATTTTGAATGTGGTGAATAATTTCATTTACTTTGGCAATATGCTTTCCAAGAATGTATACATGCATAATGAGTTTGGCACACATATTGCCAGAGTAGCTCAGTTTTTGGGAGGCTCTGAAGGAAAGTGTGGAAGAGAAGAGGCATTAGACAGTCCATCAAACTGAAAGTCTCCAGAGCTATTATGCTAACTTCATTCTTGTATGCCAGTGAAACCTGAATAGTATATAATCAGCACCATACCAGGAAATGGAATTGCTTCCATTTGAACTGTCTTTGGAGATTCTGAAGATCATCTGACAAAATACAATATAGGACATTGAATTCCCTTCTCAAGCTGAACTGTCAAGCATTCAAACTGCTGCAGAGAACACTCAAATGCCAAACATGCATTTGCCTAAAAGACTATTTCATGGGATGCTCACAAAAGGTAAATGATCAAATGGAGGTTAGAAAAAGTAATATCAGGACACTCTCAAAGTTTCTTTGAAGAACTTTAAAATCAATTGTGATTCATGCAAGAGATGAGCATAAATTGCCTATTATTGCAAGCCCACATCAAAGAAAATGCAGTGCTATATGAGTGAAGCAAAATTGCAATAGCTTCACAGGAATGCAAGATGTGTAGATTTAGCGACATCTCCATTCCAAATGCTTACATGGACTATTTGTGCGTGAGCCTTCCAAGTTTGTATTGCTCTGATCAGTCTCAGTTGGACCCACTATAACTTGACCCCAATAAGAACAATCAAGAATCAACTATATGCCAATATTTCTACAGTGTTTTTTGTGTCAATTCTTTCTTTGCCCTTTTGTTATTGTTGTTGCTGTTATATTATTTTATTTGGTATAATTTTCACTGTTTTGCAATGAGATGGAAGATTTGGACTTAGCCACAACTCATACATTCTTTTTTTTTTTTTTTAATACAATGAATATTTAAGGCATAATTACTAAGATACAAACTTACTCCCCTTTACATTTAGGAAACATAATCTCTTCCTTGCCTTATACTATGTCTGGTATCTGGGGAGAAGAGGATTAGATTCTTAGCTTAATTTAGTTCCTATGGAGCATAATCCCAATTCCTAGTCCAAAACTTTGCTTAGGCTTAAATCCCAGGTAGTATGGCTTCTTAAGGCTTCCATGCTTGTCTGACTAACTGTACTATCTTTCCAGCAATCTTAGTTTTAATGTCTTCATGGCTTGAAATCTTGCATTCTTTGGAGACTCAACTTGAGTTCCTAAAATTGAAGAGGACAAATAACACATTACAAAAACAAACAACTTTTGCCACATTTATTGGAGACGGGATAAAACTGGTGGAATTGGTTCTATTGATAGTGACTGTACTGTGGAGATTGCTCAGCAAGGAGGAGCTCATAGGAAGAAAGAATGGCCAAAAAAAAAAAAAAAAAGAGTTAGAAAAGTGCTTCATACATACATCTTGCTGGACATGGCTTCAAAAAGGGGAAAAAAAGGAAAGAGATATCTCAATTATGTTACTCTATATTGGATCCTTCCCATCCAAAAGAATTTATGCCCGACCTGTGCTACCCAAGAGCATATAATCATACAAGTTTAAATAAAGTACATTATATATAGAATGTCATGTTCATTAAATGAAGTTCAATATTTTTATTTATTTTCTCTTACTCATTTCCCATTCTGCTGTAGTAGTGATGCCCTCATTCATTATTCCATTAGTATAGTCACTAGCTGGATGGTCAAGGGATTTCAAATGTCACTTTCTGACAATTCTGAATACTTTATCCTTCAATTGTGATAGAAAAGCTTTTTTTGACATATGGGTGAATAGCCTAAATTCTAAAACTATTAGAGTGCTGCCAGATTTTGAAGTAGTAAAGTACATCCTTGAGCTTATAATTCCATAGCAAGCAGAAAGATGATCTTTTCTGAATTAACTTCTCTTTGGCAAGTTGGTAGTTTCCTAAAGGCTGAATACACTGTAAGGGTATTTAGATTCAACTGCACCTTTATCAGACCCAGATTCTTTTCCCATTGTCTTCTACAAGAGATTCTGTAAGGACTGACCTATTTCTATGACCTAGTTGACAGATATGTGACCACTGATCGACCTTCCTATATACCAGTAAGTTCCTATGTACCCAACAAATATCTTCATCACTTATATTAAGTACTAGAAAGGCAAGATTAGCCAACTATCTACTTAGCAATCTATGTATGTGAAGTTAGCAAAATTTCCTAATCATAATGCCTCTACAATATATGAAGAGGGAGAATGAGACAAGGCAGTCACAATCCAGATCATCCATTGATTGGCAGTTACTTGGTGTCCCTCCAATTTAATTCTTGTGACTCTTACCAGCAACAATCAGAAGATCATCTTTGAATCAGTTATATATCTCAATGTATGTATAAGCCACTGTTCTGTGTCTGTGGGCAAACGATTCAAACACAATTGTATGTTTGTGAGTAATAAACTACTTGATTTGTGATCATCTGAGGTCTTGTTCTTCTTTCTCAGTACCATTTTGTACTTGATGTCTTTACACATTTTTAAGCTAGAGTACAGGGATCTCCAGTCTATGTATAGATATCGGGGGGGGGGGGTGGGGTGTCTATGAACTTGAATTGGAAAATAAATTAAAAAAACATATATATGTGTGTGTGTGTGTGTGTGTGTGTGTGTGTGTGTGTGTGTATTTGTTTTACTAATGTCTCATTAAAATTTAGTATTCTCTTAATTTTATCTAAAAACATTCTTTAAAAAGGGTCCAAGGCAGCTAGGTAGCGCAGTGGATAGAGCACCAGCCCTGAATTCAGGAGGACCTGAGTTCAAATTTGGTCTCAGACACTTAACACTTCCTAGCTGTGTGACCCTGGGCAAGTCACTTAACCCCAGCCTCAGAAGAAGGAAAAAAAAATTAAAATAAAATTAAATTAAATTAAAAAAGGGTCCATAACCTTCACCAGATTGTTAAGGAGTACATTATACAAAAAAGATTGAACCCCTACTCCAGAGAGTTTGTGAGCTCTAACTAATATGTCCTTTCAGAGACAATTTTTGCTACTCTTAAACTCATGTTCATTTGGTAGGTCAACTCTTTTCCTTATAAACAATGGAATAGAAAGGAGAGGTATTTATTAATTGTCCCTAATTATCAAAAGATAATCAACTTATCTTCTTTTTTGATTATCCATAACTCTGTTGACATCTATTATACCACTTCTATATAATTAATTTATGTTATGTTGCAGGCTACTCATAGTCATTATGTACTTTTCTATTACTTTTTGGATGACCTTCAATAGTTATTCTTCTGACACTGTAGTATTGCATGACTTGTAGCTATATAGAATCACTGGAACAATATTGAGGTTAAAAAAAGTTATCATGCAACCAATAAGATAGAGAAGTAGATGTTTTCTCTGACCCTTGTGACCTTTCATACTTCCCTAAATAGAAATCATGTGTCAAGGATAAAATATCTTATATTTTCTCCATGACCTAAGACACTTGGAATTCATAAGAAGATTAAAATATTGATGCCTATTCTTATCTCACTCAGTACTCGTCCCCCATCATCCGTCACTATTGGCAAGTAAAATACACTAGCCAATCCAAGAACTCAACACATGGATCGGCGGCAAAACCCAGTTCTATAAACCAATGATCACATTCCCTTTTTAGTGCCATAGAGATCCAAGCGTGAAGCTGCAGGACTTTTCTTGGGCTATAATAGAAAAATGGTACAATGGCTGTTTAAGGTTCAAAATCTTAAATAAAATCAGATAAATCAATAAGGAAAATATTAATAACAGAAGGAACTATGTCCTCCAGATCTAGTAAATGAGTTCATCTATGAATAAATACTTCCCTGAGATGAGGTCCCTGGCTGGAGAAACCCAAATGGAAACAATTATAATAATGTAGAAAACAAGAGATATCAATAAAAACTTTTTTTAAAGATTGATTTTTCTTACTATTAATTACAATAATCCATTACTGAGGGTGTGGCTTAAGCTGTCCTCGCCTAAATTTCAGCAGTAGAGTGAAATAAGACACTCTTCAGTTATTCAACAGTTTAAAAAAGGTTTACTTTGCCATAGCAAACAAAGGAAATTCAACAAAGGTATTACAAAACTTAGATTTGGGTAGGGTAATTATGGAGACAGTGAGAAGTACAGTCTAGCTCTCCTCCTATACCTCCTCAACAAAGATTTAGAGAATGCATCAGATTGAATTATGATCAGAGAAGCAAAGAAGAAGTCATTTTCCATCCTAAGGTAGCTTTTAAGACCTACTCAGGAAGACAGTAGACTCTGGGGAGGAACTCTGACCAGGAAAAGCTGTGAGTACAATGTAGGTGGAAACCAAAATAGGGCTCTAGAAAGAGATCCCAGGAGATCCTTAAGGAAGTTCTGGGTCCAGTAATGGATGACATTTTGCTGTTCTGTCTCCCATGGCCCTATGTCAAATCATTGATGTGGGGTGGAGAGGAGTGGTTGTGAACTTTGATGCTGCTAGCTTGTGCATGCATCAAGCTCTGGGAAGCACATGATTACCATGGTTTTGAACCCAAGAACAGAGCAGCATCTCAGACACTTCATATGCTCTGAACCTGTAGAACCTTCCACTGCCAATGGAGTTGAGTCTAGAACAGTTTACTAAAACTCCAAACCTCAAAGTAGCCAACTGATCCAAACATGAATCAGGAACTTTGTAGAATTCAAGACTAGGAGGACAGTTGAACAGATCTCCTTCAGATTGTACCACTTTGAAAAGAGCACTGAAAGCTTGTAGTTCCCCAACTAGAGCTGTAAAAGGAGTAAAAGAATGTACTAGGATAGAAGCTCAAGATAGATATCTCCTCCTTAAAAGTGCATAATATGTTGTTTAAAGAATAATCTTGGTTAGGGCTTTGCTCGAATATATCAGGCAAGTTCAAGAAAATTAGGCAAAAAACACAGGGATGGGGATGGAGTTTATTATAATAATTTATACTTACTATATTGACCAGGCTTAAACCATGGAAATGAAATAATTTATTAAAAAGAATGAGTGGGTCAGAGTAAAAAAAAAAATGAAGTTTGGAAATCCTGAAAAATCAAAGGAGAGATTAATAAAACTGAAAGTAAGAAAACCATTGAACTAATAAAACTAAAAATTGGTTTTATACAAAAAACAATAATGTTGATAAACGATTGGTTCATTAAAAAAAAAAAAGAGGAAAGAAGAAATCAAATTACAGTATCAAAAATGATACACATAGTATCATTCACCCATAGTGAAGAGGAAATTAGAGTAATTGTTAGCAGCTATTTTATCCAGCTATTTTATCCAATTATATGCCAATAAATCTGACAATCTAAGTGAAATTTATTAATATTTATAAAAATATAAATTGCCCAGATTAACAAAGTAGGAAATAGAATACTTAAATAATTCCATCATAGAGGGGAAAATTGTCATTAATAAAAAATTAATAAAAAATCTTCAAGGCCAGATGGATTCACAAATTAATTCTATGAAACATTTAAATAATATTAATTTCAATATTATACAAATTATTTGGAAAAAATAGGCAAAGAAAGAATTCTACCATACTTCTTTTATGACAAAAATATGGAGCTGATACTTAAATCAGACAGAATAAATACTGAGAAAGAAAAGTGTGTACAGGCCAATTTCACTTGATGCAAACATTTGAAAAAATACTAGCAAGGATTAAAGCAATATATCACCAAAATCTTACAATATGCCTAAGTGGTATTTATACCAGAATCAATATTAGGATGGATCAATATATGGAAAACTATCAGCATAATTGACTTTATCAATAACAGAATAATCAGAAATCAAATGATTATCTCAATAGATGCAGAAAAAAGCCTTTTGACAAAATATAGTACCCATTCTTATGAAAAATATTAGCAAGCATAGGACTACTTGGAGCTTTCCTTAAAATGGTAAGTAGTATCTAAATCCATCGGCAAGCATTGTATGTAATAGGGATACCCTAGAAGATCAGAGTGAAACAAGAGTGGCCATTATCATACTATTATTCAATGCTGTAATAGAAGTGCTAACTCTAGCAATAAGAGAAGAAAAAGAATAAAGAAATTAAAGTAGACAGAAAAGTAAATTATCACTTTGCAATTAACATGCTGGTATACTTAAAGAATCCTAGTGAATCTACTAAAAAAGCATTCAAAATAATTAACAACTTTATCAGAATTGCAGGATATAAAAAAAAAAAATCCACACCAATCCCCAGCATTTCTATATATTATCAAACAAAGTCCAGAAACAAGAAATAGAAAAGAGAAAATCCATTTAAAATAATAGACAATATGGAATCCTTGAAAATCTACTTGCCAAGACAACCTAAGAAACATATAAAGGCAATTACAAAACTCTCTTCACACAAATTAAGTCAGGTCTGAACAATTGGGAAAATATTAATCGATTCCTGGTAGACCAAGAAAATATAATAAAAATAATAATTCTACCTAAATTAATTTACTTATCCAGTGCTATACCAATTAAATTGCTAATAAGTTATTTTATAGAGATAGAAAAAATAATAAAATTCATCTGAGAGAAGAACATCAAGGGAATTAATGGGGGGAAAATCAGAGGAAGGTGGCCTAGCCTTATTAGATTTAAAACTGTATTATAAAGTAGTAATTATGAAAACTATTTGGTACTAAGAAAGAATGGTATATCAATGCAATAGAGTAGGTCCACAAACCACAGTAATAAATGACTACAGTATTCTTCTGTTTGATAAACTCAAAGATCCAGGCTTTGGGAACAAGAACTCATTATTTGACAAAAATTGCTGGGAAAAATGGAAAACAGTTTGAAAGAAGCTAGGTACAGATCAACATTTTACACAAAGGTAAGAACTAAATGGATAAGACATAAAGTGTGGCGACCACACTAGTACCCTGGTTACCTTAGAAACACATGTAATGGGAACAATCGATATCCTGCTAATACAACGGATTTGCTGCTGCATTTGTCTAATATTAACAATTATAAACAGAGCAGTGCAACTGGAACAATCCTTACAGTGTTACAGTAGCAAAAGTCTTTATTCTTGGTCTTTAGCGGTAGAAATGAAGAGAATGGACGCGTAGGATGTCTGTGATCTTACTGTCTCCTCTCTCTTGCAGAAGTGACCCTGGCTAGTCTCCTAGCACCTCCTAGTCCATCCCATAATTCTCTGTATACACCAAATGATTGGGCCAGCACAGGATAGTGGGAAGGGCCATTTCCCAAGCATATTCTTATAGAGTATTGTCCAATCAGTAATTAGCCTCAAGTGCTTGATTGTCCCCAGTACATTGACTCAAGAGATTCAGCCCTTTACAATAAAGGGTGATAACATTGACAAATTAGGTGAGCAAGGAATAATTTATCTGTCAGATCTATGAAGAAAAAAATAATTTTTCACCAAACAAGAGATGGAGAGCATTACAAGATCTAAAATGGATAATTTTTATCATATTGAAAAGGTTTTGCACAAATAAAACCAATGTAACAAAGATTAGAAGGAAGGCAGAAAACTTAGGGGACTTTCTATAGTATCTCTGACAAAGGGTTCATTTCTCAGAAATACAGAGAACTGAATCAATTTTATAAGAATTTAAGTCATTCCTGACTCTAATTTATAAGAAATGAAGCCATTCTCCAATTGATAAATGGTCAAAGCATATGAACAATTTTCAGATGATGAAATTGAAACTATTTCCACCCATATGAAAGTGTTCCAAATCACTATTGATCAGAGAAATGAAAATTAAAACAACTCTGAGATACCACTACACACCTCTCAGATTGACTAGGATGACCAGAAAAGATAATGATGAATGTTGGAGGGGATGTGGGAAAATTGGGACACTGATTCATTGTTGGTAGAACTGTGAATGGATCCAACCATTCTGGAGAACAGTTTGGAACTGCTCAAAAAGTTATCAAACTGTGCATACCCTTTGATCCAGCAGTGTTTCTACTGGGTTTATATTCCAAAGAGAAAGGGACCTGTATGTGCCAAAATGTTTGTGGCAGTCCTTTTTGTAGTGGCAAGAAACTGGAAATTGAGTGAATTCCCATCAATTGGAGAATGGCTGAATAAGTTGTGATATATGAATGTTATGGAATATTATTTTTCTATAAGAAATGACCAGCAGGATGATTTCAGAAAGGCCTGGAGAGACTTACATGAACTGATGCTGAGATCATTATATACTTTAATATATGATGATCAATTCTGATGGTTGTGGCTCTTTTCAACAAAGAGATGAACCAAATCAGTTCCAATTGTTCAATAATGAAGAGAACCAGTACATCCAGTGAAAGAACTATGGGAAATGAGTATGAACCACAATATAGCATTTCCACTCCTGTTTTTGTCTGCTTGCATTTGTGTTTTCCTTCTCAAGTTATTTTTATCTTATTTCTAAATCTAATTTTTCTTGTGCAGCAAGGTAACTATATAAATATGTATACATATTTTGTATTTAACATATACTTTAACATATTTAACATGTATTGGTCTACCTGCCATCTAGAGTGGGGGGAGGGAAGGGGGGGAAGGAGGGGAAAAATGAGAACAGAAGGGCAGCTGTAGCTAAATCACCCTAAGAAAATTTCTGCCTCAGTTTATCTGCAAAAAAAAATGTAATAGAATTATTTACCTCCCAAGATTATTATGAGTGTTAAAAAGGAAATATATAAGCATTTTGCAAACATTCCAGGATTATCTAATGACAGTCATTATTGTTATCCCACAGGTTTTCATAGTACTCATCCAGCTGCTTTGCCAATGTTTATCATTTAAAGCTTAGATTTTTTTTTTCCTGCTATAGTCTAAGTCTTTGGGTAAGATCAAGCATATACCCCAATTATGTTAGAACCACATAAGACTTGATTTGCCCAAAGAAGTTAAGTTAATCAAAGTCAAATTAAGTTATTGAAGTTAGTTTAATTTTCTTGGAGATGGAAAATTTTATCAATAAAAGTTTTATCAATCCCTAGGTAATCTAGGTCTGTGTAATCTCACACACATTTTCCAAGAAAGAGAATGTTAACTAAAGGCATTGTATCCAAATGCAGCTTGCCCAGTCTTTGCAAAGACAGACACATGATCATAAAGAGCAGCAGCAGCAGCAGCAGCAGCAGCAGCAGCATATTAAACAATTGGAAGCCTATGTTTCATAGATTTCTTAAATTCTACAGGTCCAAAACTGAACTCATTTTCTTTCCCCCAAAACCATCTTCCCTTCATAGTTTTCCTATTAGTATGAAGGATACTACCATCCATCTTTCCAGTCACCCAAACTTGAAATACCATCTTCCACCCTTAATTCGTCACTCTCTTATCCATCACTACCAATCAGTTGCAAAACAGTATCAGTTTTACCTTTACAACAACTATCTTAACTTTTCCAACATTACCATCACCCCACTGCATTCCTTTTTCATTTCATGGCTGAATTATTGCAATGACCTTCTCCTTGGTCTCCTTGTCTCAAGTCTATCTAGTCCATCCTCCATTCAGTTGTCAAATTGACTTCTAAAATACAAGTCTAACTATATTATCTCTAATGATATAAACTTCAATGAATATTACCTGCAGGATGAAATATAAAAGTATCTGTTTAGCTTTCAAAGCCCTTCTTAACTTGGTTCATTCCTACCTTTCCAATCTTCTTATATTTTACTCCCTGCTACAGCTACTACAATGCTGTAATAAGTGGCCTTTTCACTGTTCCTCAAACAAGACATTTCATCTCTTGACTCCAGGCATTTACATTTGCTAATCCCCATGCCTGGAATGCCCTCCCTCCTCTCTGCCTCCTAGTGTCCTTCATGTTTAACCTGAAATCCCATCTTTTTTGAATAAAACTCTTCCTGGTCCCCTTTTATGCCAATGCCTTATCTCCAAGTTTTCCTGTATATAGTGTGGCATAGTTGTTTTCATGTTTTCTCCCTCATTAAATTATTAGTTCCTTGAGAGGAGGGATAATTTTTGCCTTTCTTTGTATCCCTAACACACTGCAGGCACAAATGAAAGCTCAATAAATACTTATTGACTTGTCATCTTCATATAATTCCTGGGCTAATTAAAGAAAAATTCAAAATCTATTTTAAAAGAACGTACAAATATGAAAGACTGAAATTGTCTACCTTCCAGTTGTATGAGACTCACACCAACTGACTTTGAAAAAATCATGTCATTACAATACCTGATGTCAAGACTGTCTCAGACACGGTGGCACCCTCTGCCGGGAGCAAAGCACCCCCCTCACAGTTTTAACTGATAAGCATTTGGGTTACTTCAAGGTGGCCCAGATTTTATCAGTTTGCAATTCCTAAAGAACATTGTTTTCATGGGATTTTTATATGACATATTTTTGGATTAAGAACCAGCCTGACTATACCCAATCATGAAGTTTGGAACCTGAAAAAACCAAAATCAAATGATATTCAATCCTGGTGTTTAAGCAAAGTGATAGTAAAACTATGGAAAGAATCTGTCCATAGTGTTTCCCAAGGATTAATCCTAATGCCATTGTACTACAGCAATGAGTTCTTGTAATCTTATTGATGACATTCTCTTAGCAAATCATCCAGGAAAGTCAGAATTTAATTCTTCAACACAATCTATCACCCGACTAGACATATTACTTTGTACAAAATTATCACTGATCCAAGGTCTCCCTAAGTCTTTAGCAGAAGCCAAAAAGATATTAATAGTGGCCATATTAGTGGATGAAGCATGAACTTAACAGCTTTACTCTTCCACAGATAAACTTTGTCACCCTTGGAACTATAGACCATTTCTAAAGAATGTGCTGTGAGATCCCATATTCCAAACTTCTATCCACAACTGCTATCCAGATTATATGATAGGAAGGAAATTATCTCCTGGCATGGGCTTAAATTATTTCTTTACACAGGCTTATATTATTTCTGGTAGAACTTTACAGATCAGCAACAAGGTGTAAAAAGACAGCAAAGTGAGGGGCTTCCAGAATGAGAGAGACCTCAAAATTCATTGGGACCAACTTAGATTTAAAAGAAAGCTCTCTACAAGTTGCACAATGAGTTGTCACCTAGGTTTTGCTGGAAAAGCTAAGCCAGAGGAACTCACCACCTCCTGAGAGAGCTCATTCCATTTTTAAACATTTCCCATGTATCCACCTAACATTGTCTCTTTAATTCATCAATACATTATTCCTCCTTCTGCCTTCTAGGGCCAGGGAAGGGTCTGATCTCTTTTCTATAGGAAGAGTACATATCCCTGGAGTCTTATCTCCTGAAGATTAAATAATCCCACTCCTTGAATTGATTGTCATGGGTTGATTTTAAGAGTCTTCAGCATCCTATTTGGGGCCTCTAAATGTAATCCTATCTCAGCCCATCCCTTCCAGGATTTTGATTCAGAGATAATCAATTTTAATTCCCCTTTCAAAGTACTACTGTTTCCTTTCCATTTCCTTTATTACTCTTCATTTTTTCCCCTAAGATGTAAAATCTATTCATTGGAGGCAACAACATACAGTGTTAGGCATTCTATAACTATTCCAGAAGGTTTAATTCTATTTTCATCAATGCACTTTTTTTTTTTTTTAATGAAACCACTCTTCTTTTGAATCTATCTATAAACCTTTTTTTCTTAATGTCTCAGAGCTATGATTTTTCTTACATTACCTATTGGAATTTAATACCCAATCATTGTTTACTAGGAGCATAAGTAATCTTGTGCGATTCTGACTATTTCTACCTGGAATTTGATGGTATTTTTCCCCCTGTTACCTACAAGACTTGATCTTTGATATTTTGTTAATTATAAAGCCATGATGTTTCTTGGTTATTTTAAGTTGAAATTTCTTTACATTGGTGCCATCTAGATTTCCTCCAGCTGAAACTTTGCATCTGTTTTCACTGTCTAGATAGATTTATTTTAGTATTGCATTTAAATTTTCTTTTTTTGTTGTTGTTTCCAGGCCTGGAAGATTTTGTCTGGAAGATAATCCTTAGATTATTTCACTGCCTCCTGTCTTCAAATTCCTCCCTCCTATTTTGTGGAACTTATGTACTCTTCAAATGTTCTTGAGGTTTTTTTTTATTGTTTTTTGTTTGTTTGTTTGTTTTTACAAAAAAAAGTTATTTTTTATTCTGTTTTTTTTTTCATTTTGCTTGTCAATTCTGCCACCCAGATACCCATTTCCAGCACTGGGAAGCTGTATTTATAGAAAATGTCTTTTCTTCTAAGTTCTTTATCACCTCTGGTTAGAATTGATGATTTCTTTCTTAAGAAATTTAATTTCTTGGGGCAGCTAGGTGGTGCAGGGGATAGAGCACCAGCCCTGAAGTCAGTAGGACCCGAGTTCAAATCTGGTCTCAGACACTTAACGCTTCCTAGCTGTGTGACCCTGGGCAAGTCACTTAATTCCAATTGCCTCAGCAGAAGAAAAACAACAAACAAAACAACAACAACAAAAAAAGAAATTTAGTTTATTTCATTCTCATTTCTTTAAAGCTATCTCAAGTCAAATGAAAAAAAAAAATACTCTTGTCACTATTGATTAGAAAAATAAGAATTGAAACAACTCTGAGGTATCATCTCATCCCTATCAGATTGGCTTAAAATGATAAATCTTAGAGGGGGTGTAGGAAAACTGGAACACTAATGCATTGTTGGTGAAGCTATGAAATTATCTAGCCATTCTGGAGAACAATTTGGAACTATGAACAAAGGACTATAAAACTATACATGCCATTTGATCCAGCAGTGCCACTACTAGGTCTGCATCCCAAAGAGATCATAAAAGAGGGGAAAGGACTCATATGTACAAAAATGTATTAACTTTTTTTTTTTTTTTTTTTGGTGGCAATGAATTCAAAATTAAGGGGATGCCCATTAATTGAAGGATGCCAAATAAGTTGTGGTATATGAATGTAAGGGAACACTATTGTTGTATAAGAAATAATGAACAGGTAAATTTCAGAAAAAGCCTGGAAATATTTACATGAACTGATGCTATATAAGTGAACAGAACCAGGAGAACATTGGACATAGTGATAACAAGATTATGATAAATTATGATAGACTTAGTTAGTTCTTCTCAGCAATAGAGTGATACAAAATGATTCCAATAGACTGGGGATAGCAAATGCCATTTGCATTCAGAGAAAGTATCATAGAGACTGAATGCAGACCAAAGTATGCTATTTTCACTTTTTGGGGGGTTGTTTCTTTCTTGAGGTTTTTCCCCTTTTGTTCTGATTTTTCTTTTATGATATTACTAATATGGAAATATATTTAAAATGAAAAAAGAAAAAGAGTTTTCATTTCTGTCCTTATTTTGGGGACAATTTCATTTAATCACTTGATTGTTTTCCCAAACCACTTTGAAGCTCTTTGGATTTCTTCACTATGAGCCTCAGAGAATATGTCTTGTTATTTTGATATTCCTTGGGAGATTACAACTTAACTTCTCTTGTCCAATGTTGAGCAGTCTGATAAGTAGGCAAGTAAGGTTGTCAATTACTACACTGTCTTCCCCCTACATGAACAGAGCTTCTCTAGAACTCACTGGTCTCTTGGGTTTAAATTTTGTTTTGCAACTTCCTCCAGAGACATGGTTTCCTTTTAAATCTAGCCATGCCTAGATATTATGGTGGTATCTAACTTGAGGTAGCAGAGTTTTTTTTGAAAAACAGAACAGATTTTTTTTTTTTTATCACAATTTTTTTCCCTAAAATAAAGGATTATCTTTTTCCTCAGTTAGACAGCATGGCAGATAGAGGACTAGGCCTAGAAACAGAAAAATATGGATTTCAAATTTGACCTCTGATATTAGCTATATGACCTTAGACATGTCCTTTAGCCTTTATCTGCTTCAGTTTTCTCAACTGTACAAGGGAGATAATAAAAGATACTTCATTTAAAATCTGCATCTAATTCTGTAATTCCCCTAGTCCCCATGCTGAATCTAAGCATTGGTATATAAAGTTTAAAAAATAGTAGTTTTAATAGCATAGGAATTAAGGCAAAACGTATATAAAGCTTTCGAACACCTATAACTTAGAAAGCCATTGGAAAAAAAAGTGGTATTTCTCATTATTCCAGGACTATATAACCAGGCAGTTATTGAATAAATAAACAAATGGGTATAATCTTTGGTATCTCTAGGTTTTGAGATTGAAAGTGAAAAATTAAAAGGAGGGGTACATATACCTTTCAATACTATCTTGCTTGTCTGAGATTCTTTCTGGCTTTTTTTCTCAATTAAAAAAATACCTATTCCTTCCTCCCCTGACCTTGCATTAACCCCTCCCCATTGAAAAATAAAATTTTTGTAACAAAAATATATAATCAAGCAAAACAAATTTTCTCACAAAAATGTATGTGACAATCATATCTTGAATTGATTTCTATCAGTAATTTGGCATCATATTTCATCATTATATTCATCAGTACTCTGGAATATTAAATGGTCATTACATTTATCAGAAATCTCAAGCCTTACAAAAATACATTAATTGTTCTCCTTGCTTTGTGGCCATTAATTAAAATTTTTCTTTTCCTACTACTAACATTTATTTTTCTTTGCCACTAGATGGCAACCTATTCATAAACATTGATTTGTGGAATTGTAGGTTTGTGGAATTGCCATTATTTGGAGCACATTGGTTTTAATTAGAGGGATTTAAATTCCTACCAAGCAATTTGTCTTTTATAATCATGTAAAATCTGTTATCTCAACTATCTTTTGTATAGTACTTTAAAGTAAAGGAAGGTTAAGACTATATACAAAAATTGTTATTGAGCTTTCTAAATGTCTGAATCTCACAAACTTTAACATGTGTGCTTAATGGATTGGAGAATGGATCACAAGATATAATCAAAGACACAATTATTGTTGATCTTGTGACATAGCATCATCACTGTCCAATGCTTTTGGCATATGATTTAACTTAAGAATTTAAGGATTTGGGGGAATATTCCAGTTCAGGAGGCATTGCCCAGGAGGCACACGCTACATATAGCATCAGGAGCCACAGTCACACAGAAAAACCTCTCCAAGTAACCAGTCTTTCTAAAGACAGAAATGTCATATAGTGCTTTCTTTTTCCCAATAACATGGTTATTCCATCATATATAAAGCTAATTTAGAACCACTAACCCAAAAAAGTGAGCTAATTGCTTTACAAAGATTACAAAGATAGCTGCAGAGAAGAAACACTGAAGTCAAAGCAATAACTATCTTAATGTCCTGCAGGTCAATTATCCTTTGATGACTGTGATACAATCATTACTCCATTCCTTACCTTCAGGAGGAAAGCAGGGATCTCTGCATCTACTGTGAAAGCCACTGTATTTCTAGAAAGCTAACCCTGGCTTTCATTCTAAGCCCTTTTTAAATTTCCTTACTTTTATGTCTATTTTCATTTCCCCTTTTCTTCCTTAACCTTATTACAATTTAGCTTATTAGATTAATCAATCAACAAGCACAGTTTATATGCCAAGTAATATGCTGTTAAGAATACCAAAAAAAAAAAAAAAAAAGTCAAAAAAAAGTCCTTGATGTCAAGAAGCTCACAATTTAATGACCAATACAATATGTAAATAACTGTGCAAGTGAGATATATTCAAAACAAATTAAGGATAACCTCAGAGGGAAGGTGCAAGATTAATAAGGACAGAGAAAGGTGGAGAACAGAAGGTAGAGCTTCATCAGAGACCTGAAGGAAACCAGGAAAGCCGGTAGGCAGAAATGTGGAAGAAGAATTTCAGGTAGGGGGGACTGTAAACGAATAAAAATACTTTGATTCGGGGAGATAAAAGATCTTGTATAAGGAATAGCCATTGTTATTGGATGCAAGAGTACATGGAGGATCCAAGAGTACAAGATGTAATAAGTCTGAAAAGCTATGAAGGGATCAGGTTGTAAAGGGCTTTCAAAGTCAAAGATAAGCTTATATTTGATCCTGGAGATAATAGGAAGCCCCTGGAGGCTATTGAGTAGGGGCTGGGGAATGAGAGTGATATGACAGGCAGACCTTAGGAAGATCATTTTGATAGTTGAGTGAAAGGTGATCAAAGTAGGGAAAGACTTGAAGCAAGGAGACCAAGGAGTAGACTATTTTTCTTTCCTCAACAATATTTTATTTTTCCAAATACACATAAAGGTAGTTTTCAACATTTACTTTTGTAAAATTTTGTTTTCCAAATTTTTTTCCTCCCTTCAGCCATGTACAATCCTTTTAAACATATTTTCATATTTGTCATGTTATAAAAGAAAAATCAAATAAAAGAGGTACTAACACAAGAAAAAGCAAACAAACAAAGGCAAAAATATTATGCTTTGATCCACATTCAGTATCCATAGTTCTCTGGTTGTGGGTGGCAAGTAGCATTTCCCCTCACAAGTCTATTGAATTTGCCTTGAATCATCTCATTGTTGAAAACAACCAAGTCCACCATATTTGATCATCACATAATCTTGTTACTGCGTACAATATTCTCTTGGTTTTCTTCACTTCATTCACTCATATAAGTCTTTCCAGGCTTTTCTGATATCAACCGGCTCATCATTTCTTATAGAAGAACATTCCATGACATTCACATACCATAACATATTTCCCAAATGATGGGCATTCACTCAATTTCCAATTCTTACTCACTACAAAAGAACCATAGCTTTGCACATGTGGGTCCTTTTCCTTTTGTGTGATCTTTTTGAAATACAGACTCAGGAGAGACACTGCTGGATCAAAGTGTGTGCACAGTTTTATAGCCTTTTGGCCATATTTCCAAATTGCTCTCCAGAATGGGCTAGATAATTTCATAACTCCTCCAACAATGAATTAGTGTTCCAGTTTTCCTCACATCCCCTCCAACATTTATCATCTTTTTCTATTATCTTAGTCAATCTGAGAGGTATATAGTGATACCTCAGAGTTGTTTTATTTTCAAGCAGTAGAATTAATATACTAATAGTGTACCTATAAAGTGATAAGGGCCTAAACCAAGTTGATGAAAAAGTCTTTGATAACTTTAGAAAGATCACATGTTCTATTCTGTCAGGACCCTTTTATATCCTCCTTCTCTGCCTAATGATTTTTCATAGTTTTGTATCATCAGAAAATGTGATAAAAATGTCTTTATTCAAATCATAGATATAAATGTTAAACAATATAGGACGAAACACAGATCCCTGGGAATCTTCTTTTCAAATGTTCATTAAACTATTAATGATTAGAAGAAATTAGTGAACACTTTAAAGACACAAAGTGAAAGTTCTAATAATTTCCACTTGTTCACTTGTTTCAATCATGTGTGACCTTTTGTGACCCCATTTGGGGTTCTCTTGGCAATGACACTGGAATGGTTTACCATTTCCTTCTCCAGCTCATTTTTACATTTGAGGAAACTGAGACAAGCAGGGTCAGGTGA
Source organism: Sminthopsis crassicaudata (assembly GCF_048593235.1). Lineage (NCBI taxonomy): Eukaryota > Metazoa > Chordata > Mammalia > Dasyuromorphia > Dasyuridae > Sminthopsis > Sminthopsis crassicaudata. Next base: position 183,167,357 of record NC_133621.1, read on the forward strand.
CTTGCCCACAGGCACATAGATAGCAAGTGTCCAAGACTGAATTTTAATTCCAGAAGATATAAAAATGACTTGGAGAAGGAAATGGTAAGCCACGCCAATATCTTTGCCAAGAAAACCCCAAATGTCATGGAGAATTAGACATGACTGAAAGACTGAACAACAACAAAAAACAAAATAGAAAAACGGAAGGAACAACAGCTTCCACCTTATTGGAAGTCTTTAAACATGTGATACTCCACCTTCCATTTGTATTTGCTTCAGTTGATCACTATATTTAAACATCTCTCCATAAGCTGCCATCCTGCTAGATCTAGAGGCCAACCCTTAACCCTCTCATATATGGAACTCTACTCTGAAACTCTGTTCTCCTGATTGTGTTTGCCAGTAATCTATTAAACCTAGGCTAAGATCACTTTACCTCCCAGATTTCTTCTTATCAACTCCTGTGTCCCTCTGTACCCCCTTGTAACCTTATCTCACTTCCATTTCTGAAATCAAATCAAATAATCAAATAAATGCAGTCATTGCCCCTGGAAAGGATATGTTAATCTACTCTTCTCTGGTTCCACTCTTACTTCTATAGGTTTTCAAATTAGTCTTTTCTTATTAGGGATTGGGATGAAGAATTGTCTTTGCTTTTGTGTCTGTATCCTCAGCCTTTAGTATAGTTTCCTCATTTACAAATATTAAAGACTTAATAAATGTCTTTTCAATCATTCATTCATTAGCGAGTAAGTATACTATAGATTGTCATTACCTATGGGTTGGATTAGATATCCTGTGACATCCCTTCTATCTCTTCAATTCTCTGATTCTGTCACTCCCTTTTGGTTCCACCATATATTTTAGAACACCCCAAATTATTCTATTGTATTATCCACATCAGTCAATTTTATCCACAAGTATGAGTGTCAACTTCATAATCTCTAAGACATAGGGACATGGGACTAGAGTTCTATATACCTACCTTCCTAAATATTGTTGGTCTAGAAGCCTGGTCTTTTAAAATTCAAAAGCTATGAAATTTATAATTTCTCTGGTCATTATTCTTTAAAGGAAGAAGATATTCCAAGTCATGTGGGCAGACTTGATTCTTTCATATCAAATACTAAATACACTAAAGGCCATTACAAATAGTAAATAGCAAGCAAGCAAATAGTGAATAGAAATCTATATATAAGAATATCCCAGAATATATATGAGTAAAAGAACTTTTTACTTGGGAACTAAGTACTCAATTCCACCAGAGAGGCCTCATTTTGCCCAAAGAAAAATTTTCTGAAGTCCCTAGAGAAGCTGGTAATGACAACATTTTGAGAACTGATTTTCTCTACATATTTTATGATTCCCAGACTCTATTCTCTTTCTCTAGTTATTTCCCCGAGTGGCATCTGTCTATTTTGAAAACATAGAAATCAAGAATCTCTTTCCTCTCCCAAGCTTTCATGACAACTTCACCCCTCATACACACTGTCAAATTATTATGCTCTACATCAGTGATGACAAACTTAAAGAAATGTTCCAGGCTTGAAACTCTGGTTTAATTATTACTATGACTCTGAGATATAATTCATTTTGGCCAAGTGACTTGAACTCATCAAGGATTACTTAGTGATCTTTTCTTTCCTTCTTTCATTCCTTTGTTCCTTCCTTCTTAATTTGCAGTGTTTTTTCTCCCAGTTTCCTGTTTTCCTTTTAATTTTGTCTGCATTAGTTTTGTTTGTGCAAAAGCTTTTTAGTTTCATATTATCAAAATAATTCATTTTACTTCTTATGATCCTTTCTATCTCTTGTTTGACCATAAACTTGTCCCATATCCATGGAACTGGCAGTTATATTTTTCCATACTCCCTTATTTTATTTTGATATCACCTTTTATTTATAAACCACTTATCCATTTTTTTACTTTATCTTGATAAATGATGTGAAATGTTTATTTATGCCTATTATTTTTTCCAAACAATTTTTCAATATTTCCAGCAATTTTTGCCAAATGGTGAATTTTTATCACCAGTGAAGCTTGGATCTTTAGATTTTCAAACACCAGATTACTATGCTAATTTATTTCATGTACCTAATCTACCCCATTGATCCACTACTCTTTTTCTTAGCCAATACTAGATTGTTTTGATGATTACGACTTTGCAATATAGTTTGAAATCTGGTTGTGCCAGGCAGTCTTCCTTCACATTTTTTCCTTGTTTATTCAAAGATGTTCAATGATCTCTTAGATTTTGATTCCCATGGGTGACACGGGACGACAGGTGGACTATGACAGTGCGGTCCCGGTTGTGTGATGGGGTGGCGGGGTGCTCGAACTTCTGGCTACTTTCCTCTCCAAGTTTTCATGACAATTGGGCGGTCTGGTCATAGGGAGCAGAGAAGAGAGCAGAGACCGCGCCGCGTCAACGCAGCTCCTCTAGGCCTCTCCTCTCCTCTCCTCTCCTCTCTTCTCTTCCTCTCTTCTCCTCTCTTCTCCTCTACTTCTCCTCTCTTCTCTTCTCTTCTCTTCTCTTCTCTTCTCTTCTCTTCTCTTCTCTTCTCTTCTCTTCTCTTCTCTTCTCTTCTCTTCTCTTCTCTTCTCTTCTCTTCTCTTCTCCTCTCCTCTCCTCTCCTCTCCTCTCCTCTCCTCTCCTCTCCTCTCCTCTCTTCTCTTCTCTTCTCTTCTCTTCTCTTCTCTTCTCTTCTCTTCTCTTCTCTTCTCTTCTCTTCTCTTCTCTTCTCTCTTCTCTTTTCTGGTCTTCTGTTCTGTTCCATTCTCTTCTCTTTTCTCCCTACCTTTCTGACCTCTCCTTGACCTTCTTTTTTGGATTTTCATCCATGACATGCCCACTAACTGTGGGTGCTATTCAAGCCTATGTCCTGTTCTCTCTTTGAATTTTTTTCTCTTAATAAATCCCTTAGGTCTCATGATTTTAATTATTATCTTCCTATAGATGATTTACAGATCCATACACCCCTTGCTAGTTTCTCTCACCTCAATACTACCCCTGCATCAATAACTGCCTATTTAGGACCTCAAAATGGTATTATATAGGCATCTCAAAATTCAAAATGTTCATAAAGGAATTAATTTTATTCCATAATCTATTCTTCCAGACTTTCACATTTCTAATAAGGACATATCATCTGTTCAGTCATTTAAGTCTACAACTTTAAAGTCAAACTCAATTTGTCACTTTCCCTTACCTCACATACCCAATCAGTTCCCAAATGTGTTGATTCTACTTTCATCACACCTCTTGAAAATTAAAAAATACTTTATATATTATATGTTTTACTAAAGATTAGTAAAAGAAAAGTAAGTATGAATCTTGAATCACTGTTTACAAAATGGGAGAGATAATTCAGGGCTATAGAAGGGCAAATTGGCCTAATTTTCAGGGAAGAGAATTGAGTCTGTAGACTTAATTAGGTTTACTTAATTATTTGCAGAATTCTAGAATATCTTATTAAACAAATATCTTACATTGAGTATCTTTTTACTACATAATTCTGGGAAAAAAACTTACTCATGAAGTCATAACCTATAGCAAAATCATCCCTGGGGCACTAAGGCTTGAGTTTTAATAAGTTTCTTGTGAGAACAGTGTGAGAGAGTATGAGAATAGGAAGCTTTAATCCAAGTTAAAATTTTCAGGGCTAAACTTTGTTCAAATCATATACTTGGGTAAAGAATAGAGAGTAGTAGACCATACCTTGGACCTTTTAGGCTCAAAACAATTCCTTAAGATTAGACTGAATACTATCCTTTACACTGCTTTTTTTTTTTTTTTTTTTTTTTTTTTTTAAATTCTTATTAGTTTATTACATACTATTAATAGCCACTATTCATTCTACAACTATCCTTTTGAAAAGCCTTGATTTCTTTGGAGACGATATCATTTTGTGATGTAGCTATATAGTATCACCAGAAAATTAGTATTGTTTAAAAGAAAGGCTGGGTTAATTTAAAAGAATTATCCAATTTTCTAAAAACAATCCAAGTTGCTCTCTACTTCCTGTTCAATTCTCAGCCCAATTCCTTGTCCATTGTTACTGTCTATCCGTATTTATGTGTAATGGGTATGATACTACACAGCAGGCAATCACAGAGGAGAAACACTGACAATGGCATGAGCACACAGGAGTTTATTCACTTTTATGCTAGTAGCAGGCAACACTGACATTATGTGGAGTTACCCCTTAAACTTTGTTCTAGGTTTGAAGGAAGACAGAAACAAAGCAAAGGATTTATGATCTACAATAAGGCTGGGGAGCCCTGAAGGTTTTTGTTGACTATTTAATCAGTCCATCAATCAGTCAGTCAAAAAACACTAAGTGCCTATTATGAACCAGATACTAGGATAAGCATTGGCGATAAAAAGAACAGGACAATATAATCCTTACTCCCAAGGAGCTCAATCTGGTGGGGGAGACAACAATGAAGCACCTAAATACAAACAAGATGATAAATTGGAAATAATCAACAAAGAATGAATGATGTTCTGGAATGAAAAATGATTGGGAAAGGCTTCCTGTAAAAGGCAAGATTTTAGTGAGGACTTGGAGGAAACCAGGAATGCCTGGAGGCAGAGATGAAGAGAAAGAGCATTTCGGAAATGTGGTACAGCCAGTGAAAATGCCCGGAATGATTTATAGTATTTGCTGATTTCCAAAGTCTATATGATCACAATGAAAATTTAACAAAAGGCTCTATTAAGTTGGTTCAAGCTGGCTCCAACACATAGATTGGAAAGGTTGGAGGTGTGGGAGGGAGGGGGGAGTGGCAATCATGAATGGCTTTGAAAGTGAAACAGAGGAATTTTTATTTGAGCCTAGTCACTGGAGTTTATTAAGTGTGGTGGGCTGAGGGTGGGGGACTACATGGTTGGACCTGCACTTTAAGATCAGTTTGACAACTGAATTGATCATGGACTGGGATGGAACTCTCTCTACTTATGGTAGAGACACAAGTGAGCAGGCTACTGCTATAGTTTAGATATGAGATGATAAGAATTTCTACAAAGGAGATGGTAGCAGTTTTAGAGGAGAGAAGAAGGCATATATGAGAGGTTACAAAAGTACAATCTACAGGATTTGGCAACAAACTAGGGTGGTAGAAGAGAGTGAGAAATCAAGGATGACCTAAAAGTGTTAGGCTCAGATGACTGAGGTGATAGTGGTACTCTTGACAGTAAGTTAGGAAAAGGAGAGGATTTTGGCAGAAAATAAATTCAGTTTTAGATATGTTGAGTTTAAGATGTTTACAGGATATCCATTTTTAGGCATCTGATACATAAGATTGGAAGTCAGTAGATAAGTTAAGGTCAAATAAGGGAATTTGAGAATTATTAACAAGATAATTGATAATTGAGTCCATTGGAACTGGGGAGATCATCAAATAAAAAGAGAAGAGCAAGCACCTAGCATAGAAACCTGTGGGGCTCCCACAGTTAGCAAATCCTTTGTCCCATTGTTCTATCATGGCTCATCCCTTTTTAAACTCTAATCTTTGATTGCTTCCAGAACCTACCCTCTCCACTCCTATTCCCATGCTGAAAAAAAAAAAAAAAAAAAAAAAAAAAAAGGCTAGAGAAAATTATATAATATGAAACCTGGCTGTACTATAAAATTTGTCATCAAATTACAACTAGATGATAATATCAGTATATCCACTTTTACTCTTTTCAGATTGAATCTCTATAGATGCCCACATATTTATAGATGCCAGCATCTTTGTAACAATGTTTCAACAGGAAAAATCGTTGCCATGATACATCCTCTCTTGGTTCTTCTCCTATCTAATTATTCTCAGTCTCTTGTTAGTATCATCCACATCCCACTGTCTCTGTATGAGTACACTTCAGGATTCTGTACAGTACCTTCTCTCTTACTTCTCAATGATTTATCAGTGAACATATTAGCTATCATGGGTTCAATTATCAACTCCCTATGTTGACAACTTCCAAATCTACATATCTAATCTCCATTTTGTATATCTCCAACTACCTGATGGATATCCTCTACTTAGATGTCTCAAAAGCATATCAAACCCAACAGATCCAAATATGAGTATTCTTTCACCCAAAACCCAACCATCCTCTTATTGTCTTTTTCTATTAAAAGAACCATTCTTCCAATTACCTGGGTTCACAATCTAGGAATCATCCTTCACTCTACCTTTATTCTAAACCCATCTCCCCCATCATATCTAATCAGTAAGTCTGTTTTTTTAAATAAATTTTTAAATTCACTTCTTCCCTCACCTAAACCTACCTCTCCTCAGTCCAGAGATTCAATACTTTTGCCCGACTTCAAGAAGTAACTTTTGCCCTGGTATAACTCAGATTTCCTAAGCTGAAGCAATCCACCAGCTTCAGAATTGCCCAGTAGTAGTATAAATGTGTCACCATTCCTAGCTCCAAAATGATATTTCTAAAGCACATTTATATATATTTTATTCCATGTGATTTTTCTATTTAAGAAGTCTTAGTGGATAACAATAACTATTAAGATAAAATAGAAACTCCTCTGTATGATGGTATTTTGAGCCCTTTAAAATCTAATTCCACCTTATCTTTCCAGACTGATTTACTTTTTAAAAGTGTTTTGTATTCCATACCTCCTTACCTCCTTACCTCCAACTTCAGAAATTTATTCCCTTCAAGTCTTAGTCAGCTCAAGGGTCACCTCTTTAAAGAGGCTTTCCCTGATTCCTTCCTACTCTGACAATCATTTGATATTTGTATGTGTCTTGTGTTTACTTTTCTATGTGTTTATTATTTCCACCCTAAAGAATGCAATCCTCTTGAAGGCAAACAGTTCTTACTCTTGTAAGAAATCCTAGCTGAGATCTTAGCACATAATTATGACATCATGGTTAGAGCATTGGACCTGAAGTCAGGAAGAACTGAGTTCAAATTTAGCCCCAGTTGTCTAACCTTGGACAAATCACTTAATTCCTGTTTGCCTTTCTGTCCTCATCTGTGAAATGGAGATAATAAAAGCCCCTACTCCAGTGTTATTATGAAGATCAAATGGGATAATATTTGCAAAGAGCTTATGTCTGACAAATAGTAGGATTTATAGTAGGATTTTACTAAATGCTTACTGAATAATTCATTGACAGAGAAAAATGCAATTAAATTGAAAAATCCCTAGTAGGTTCTCTTTTGAGACAATGATAAAAGAACTGGCTAATTCTACTTTATTAACCCCCCCACCCCCACCAAAACAAACAAACAAACAAACAAAACAAAACAAGGGTAATCATTCCATTCATTTAAGAAGTACTTATTAAGCATCCAGTATGTGTTAGACACTGTCCTAGGCACTGGGACTACAAAAACAAACCAAAAAAAAACCAAAAACAAAAACAAATTTCTCCACCTCTAAACACAAAGATTCTTTCAGTGAGAAAAATGTGCATGGAATGATTGTTTTGTTTGTCCTATATTCTCTCCATGAGGAGCATGCCATCAGGAAATGGATGCCATGACATGCAAATGAATTGGATTTAAGGAGGGAGGGCTGTGCAAGGTCACCTGATTCACTTGCCCCTCTAGAGTCAGCTAGGTCCAGTGGCCAGATACAGATCAGTAAACAGATATAGATTCCCAACTGGAGATGGCCCCTGGATGCAGTGGGAGCCAAAGAGTGATTGGAGCTATATCCTAACCCTTCCTTCCCCCATTATAGGTTAAGCCATATTTTTCTTAAAAGATATCAAGACCTTTCTTTAGACTTTGTTGGCTCTTGGAAATATGGAGAATAATGGCTAAGATTATTAACAGTCTAGGTTTCCAGATGCTTGGCTGATCAAAATGGGAATTTTGTTTCGCTGAATCAACTCAAGTGATTCTCAATGCCAATCCTTATAGTATGTCTTTTTCTTGTTATGGCTAAGGAATTTCCTTTGGTTTACTATTGAATGACCTAGGAGTGTCTCATTTTGTTTGGATATTGAACCTAAATGCAAGATGCCTGGCCTTAGTCAGGTTCAATCCTGAACATTTGGCATATTCTGGCAGAAGAGAAACATAATGAACTCTTGATGTAGTTGAGAGACCTTATAGAGGAAGCTGACCCTGGATTGGCCTCTGTGCTTTTGGTAATGCTTTCAGTGATGCCTTTTGAGATACTTAGCTCCTGGAGATTCGAAAGTTGATTGCCTACAGACATTCAGCAAGAAGACCACAAGTGAAGATAACTGCCACAAAATAGTTTTAGTCCAGATAGCTTTGAAGGACCTTCAAGTCTGGAAATTTAAGCCTTCTTTTAGTTTTAGTGGGGAATCTCACCAGACCTCATTTGTCTTTTAAGCAGCCTAGAGGGAATTGAACTTTTTCAGATGCAGGAAGAGATTTTTCCTTCTGTACAAAAGGGAAAATTCAGAAGTTAGGCTCCACTTTCATTGGGACTATATGCTTTTGTATTGCTAATGTTTATCATCATCATCATCTAATTGCCCGAGGGAGGGGAAGGCCTCCCTCAAAAGGTCCTTCCAGTTTTAAGGGAGTCATTTTTGGATAAACAGGTTTTGAATGGCTTCCTAGAAGTGACTATGCAGCTGAACCTACTGTCCTCAGTGTTATTTTATATGGACTTAGTATGAGGACCTCAGCTGTGAGAATGCAAATCAGGTGAACAATGGAAATTTTAATTCCTTTTCATTTAGGCATTCTGTAAAGGGAAGCCTGGATGCTATTACTGATACTAGAATTGCATCTTGCTAAACTATAGAATTTCTAGTTTCCTTGATATCTTTATGGCTAAGTGTTCAAAGTTCTTTTATGTTATCCACCCAAATCAAGGTTATATAAAGGATGAAGGTGAGCATGTTGTACATTGTGTGTGTGTGTGTACATGCATGTGAGTGTATACGTGTACATGTGTGTGTGTGTGTGTGTGAGTGAGAGAGAGAGAGAGAGAGAAATTTTCCCGGGAAACTGGTATGAATATGTTATGCTATGCTATGAACAGTCATTTTAACATAATTAGCATATGTTTTGGAGGAGGGCTTCCCCAAACCTACAGAATGGAGAGGGTTGATTCCTTTCTCTCCAACTATCTTTAAAGATTTCTATATTTAAAGCAACTGGATTCTAACTACAAAGAGCTTCTAGTTTTTAGCCTAAGGAAAAATGACCTGAATCCACCCAATTTTCTTTCCCTGTTATTTTGGGAGCTTATTAATACAATTCTAAGTACGTCTTAGCTTATGCTCTCAGTTCATTTAAAGTGATGACTTTCTCTTTCTGTTTTTAAGTCTTCTGCCCTTTTCAGTTCTAGGTGCAAGCAACAGGAAAGCCCCTAAGTAGCTGAGGTGCTAGGAGACAAGCACATGGGATAGGTTTATAATGTATCTTGGTTACTTATGTTTTGTAAAATGGAGTAATTGGAAAGAAATCATATAGAACCATGAAAATATTATCTTTCAAATGAAATAATGTTTGTAAAGTAGTGCTTAGCCCAGTGCCTCGCAGATTGTAGATTCTGTGTAAATGCTTATCTCCTTTTCTTTCCTTTGGATTTAGAACTTGGTGGAATTTTGCTCTATAGGAACAGAGTTAAACTGAATCTAATCTCTTTCTATTTCCCAGAGATTGAGCTGGTATAGGGATTTTATGTACCACAGGTTGAGTGGTGGGGTATGTTTGTATGTTTTTTCTTAATAAAACTTTAAAATAAATATTTCTTTGTAAAAGCTAATGAAACCCCAAGGTGATTGATCAACTGGAACTCAGGCTCTAAGAACACCTAAAATTGGGAGAGCATAATTGGTGTGGGCAGGAGCCAATAGCAGAGATTAGACAACCCCTGGGGGGAAAGCTATAGACTCTGTATTTATATTTTGTGTGTGTATATATAGGTATATATTTATATGTTACTAACAATAACAACAAAAATTACTTGATTTTCAGATAACAAGAGCCAGATTTACACAACTTGTTAATAAGATTATCAGAGCTTGTCAAGCCTTCATTAGGAAAGTTACCAGAAATGAGGATCTCCAAACTGTTTAATAAGATGTATTCAAGTTAGCCTCTGCTAATCTCTCCATTAGCACTTTCTATATACAATAAATAATACACAGCTTTAAAAAATTAGATCTTATCTTTCTCTAGAGAAAGTTAGCTTAAAGTATAGCAAAAGTAAGGCAAAAAAAAAAAAAAAGAAAGAAAAGAAAAGAAAAGAAAGAAAGAAAAAAGAAAAGAAAGAAAGCTAAAGGAAGAGAAAATACCTACTTTTTCAAATGAAAAGGGAGTAGAGAAAAGGGGAAAGAATGAATCCTAACCAGAACACTGGAATTCTTCATCATAAGAACCAACTTTTCCACACTCTGCTCACAACTCCACAAGTTGGGCAAAGATGTTAGTCACATTGGTGAAACCCGGGTACATTCACTCAACACCATTTCTTCTCTACCTCTTTGATCCAATACATAGGTCTGTTTCTGTCTTCTACCACTTCTCTAGAGCAGTTCAAGTGATCTTTATTGGAAATTCTGTTCTCTAGCTCAAAAGCCATAAATTGTGAAGACTATAAGTACCAGGAGTCCAAGAAGCTATTCAGAATTTTCCCTCTATATTGATCCCAATACAGGGCTATAACAGATGGGATTGAACTGAAAGAGGAATCAGATGTATTAACAATAAACTTAATCAGAAATATGGTCTAGATTAAAAATAAATCTGGAAATGGAATGATCATAAAATGCAACATATCCATTTTTGGGCAGAATAACTATTGCCTAAAAGAAAAAAATCAAACAGGGAATGAACTAGATTATGAAAGAATGGAGTGAGTACATTACTGTAAATTTCATGAGGTATTTGGTTACCTCATATTATAGTAATTATGATAAAGTATTTGCAAAAAGTTATCATGAAAAAATGGTAAAATTTCTTATAAAAACTGAGGTAGAGAAATTAATGAAGAATTTTTCTAAGTCTTTAAAAAATCGATATCTAGTTTGATATTTTGTGATTTCAATGTAGAAGTAATATAGATGAGAATGATGAGATGATCTCACTTTCTTCATCTATAAAACTAAGGAGTTGAATTAAGGTCTCTTCTAACTCTAAATCTATAATACTGTGTAATTATAGATGATAGAAAAGATGGATCAAGAATAAGGAATGAGAGAGGCTAAATACAGACTTATAGACTACACTTCATCCTTATGCCAATATAGCATGAATATTTTCTTTGATAATACCTATGAATATCAATTACTGTAATGTCTAAGAGTGACTTCAGAGGGCTGATGGTGAATATGTCTCCTGTAGCTTGGTTAATGAATAGAGGACCTGATGCATAAAATGTTATACATTTTTAGATGTGGTCAATGTGTTAATATGTTTTGCTTGACTGTTCTAATTTTTTATAGTGGAGGGAGAATTTATTACAAAGTGAATGAGGTTGTAATTAACAAAACATTAATAAAAACATTTAAACATAAAAACAAAACATTAATAAAAAAAACATTTTTTATTCCAAAACAGTAGATACTAGACAAAGTAAGCACTGAATAACTTCACAAAAATCAAATTGATTCTATTTTATCAGGCTAGGTACAACATATTACTATTGTGAGCTGATTCTAGAATTAGTTATGAATATATACAGTCTACCACCAACCTCTTAGAACAAAAACCAATCCTCATACAAAACAAAAAGATTACTGACCTCTCAGAGCAAAAAACAATGTTCATACAAAAGCTAGAATACAGAAGAGGAATGAGAAAAAAGAATGTAGCGAGCAATTAAAAGGACTGCATTCTGACTGATTTGAGGAAGTTATGATGATTAAAAAAGGGGGGGTATATAAATGGAAGATACAGACTATAGTAGTTTTATATATTTAGTTTGTGGACATATATCAAGAATTGTACCAAAGAGACAAAAGGAACCTAAAAAGTGCTTTAAATTTTATGATTTACTTGCCAAATGGAGAAACAGAATAGCCAAAGAATATATATTCATTTGTAAAATATTGAGAAGGATGGTAGAAGATTATCAGTAGTATTGCATTACAAAAGGTTATATTAGATAGAGTATCGAACTTGGAGATTAAAAAGTCTCAGTTTAAAATCCAACCTCACTTCCTAGCTGTGGGATTTCAGGCAATTGACTTACCCTTCTTGTCTCAGCCTTCTCATCTGTAAAATGGACATAACTATGTTACCTCACAGGATTTTGTCAGGAACAATTGAAACAATAGTTGTAGAGAACTTTGCAACCCTTTCAAGCATTATATAAATGCTTAGTTGTGTTTGTTTGTTTTTAAGAAGTAGTAGAAAGTAATACTACTGGGTTTGAGAGTCAATTAAGTGGACATTTAAGAAAGACAATGGAAGGAGCACAAGAAACAGAAGACAAATGGTGATGGTCTACAAAAATATTTGTAATGAACTATTTTCAATATCAAGGACAGTGGAGACACCATGTCTTACTTCCAGGTGTGCCTATAGAAATGGTATAGAAGGCACGAAAAAATATTGAAAAATAGCTGGATTCAAACAAGCAAGAGCCATGCCAAAGGTGACACAATTGTGAGGACAATGATAGTTTGATTAAATTCCTTTCATAGGAAGTCTTCAAATAGAGGCTGGAGTTATATTATAGAGGGGAAAGCCACTTAAGTGGCCACTAAGGTAATTTCCAAAGCTGACAATTTTGTGAATTTTTTTCAACAGTCTAAAAAGAAGAGCAGTGTAATAGGGTTTCAATTCTATTATGATAGCTCCAGACTAGCTGCTTGGAATGGAAGTTGATTAAGAATAGTTCCAGTTGTGCTGCTTTCATGCATGCTCTTTCTCTACCATGTATATGTCTTAAAATTCTCTTTATGGAGAGTGGAAAGGGACCTGTATGTGCCAAAATGTTTGTGGCAGCTCTTTTTGTTGTAGCTAGAAACTGGAAGATGAATGGATGTCCATCAATTGGAGAATGGTTGGGTAAATTATGGTATATGAAGGTTATGGAATATTATTGCTCTGTAAGAAATGACCAGCAGGAGCAATACAGAGAGGATTGGAGAGACTTACATCAACTGATGCTGAGTGAAATGAATAGAACTAGAAGATCGCTGTACACTTCAATGCTGTATGAAGATGTATTCTGATGGAAGTGGATATCTTCAACATAAAGAAGATCCAACTCACTTCCAGTTGATCAATGATGGACAGAAACAACTACACCCAGAGAAGGAACACTGGGAAGTGAATGTAAATTGTTAGCACTACTGTCCAGGTTACTTATACCTTTGGAATCTAATACTTAATGTGCAACAAGAAAATGGTATTTACACACATATATTGTATCTAGGTTATATTGTAACACATGTAAAATGTATGGGATTGCCTGTCATCGGGGGGAGGGAGTGGAGGGAGGGAGGAGTGGAAAAATGAATACAAGGGATAATGTTATTAAAAAAAATTGCTCATGCATATATACTGTGGAAAAAAATTCTAAATCAAAAAAAATGTAATGGAGGAAAAAAAATAAATTTAATAAATTTTAAAAAATACTATATAAAAAAATTATATTTATGGAATCTTGCCCTTGATAAGAAATCACTGTTAGTTCCTCCTCTATACCTCAAATATGTTAAGTAGAGATGTTTCTCCTTCTGTACAGATCTAGATCATTATTCAAATATCATTGTGGTTGTAATTGTTATTTGTTGTTGTTATTGTTATTTTTTTTTCAATTGTGTCTAATTCATGACCCCTTTTGGGGTTTTCTTGGCAAAGATACTTGAGTGGTTTGCCATTTTTTTATCTAGCTCATTTTATAGATGAGGAAACTAAGGTAAATAGAGTTAAGGGATTTGCCCAGGGTCACACAACCAGGAAGTGTTGGAGATTGGATTTGAACTCAGGAAGATGAATAGCTTGACTCCAGGTCTAGCACTCTATCCACTATGTCACCTAGCTGCCCAATTCTTTACTTGAATTCATATTAATCAAAGAGTCTAGGGGCTGCCAGATTCAGGATGGTTTAAATTCAAATTTGACCTCAAATACTTGCTAGCTAAGTGACACTGAGCAAATCATTTAACTTCTATTAACCTCAGTTTCCTAAACTGTAAGATGGGATAATATTAGCATTTTCTTTCCAGGGTTTTGGGGGGATCAAATGGGATAATTTAAAAATTGGTGCTGATACACAATAGGGCTTAATAATTTCTTGCTTTCTTCTGATTATATAAATGGAAGAATAAAGCAATAGTAATAAAAGGATGGAAACTGAGCTACAATGGTGGGAAGACAGTTTACTAAGAAAAAGTCCATTGTTGACATTGTTGTACTTAGTAGCAGAATCACCATTTCCTCCAGAGCTCAGCCCTTTTCCAAGGAGAGAGAAACTCATCTGTCAGCTTAGTTTAGATATAAACTTTGACTCAGTCCCTCTTTATTCAGAAAGTGAGGGTAAATTCACAGTTCCCTCTGGTTACTTTTATGTTCTCACTAATGTACACTCATCAGTCCTAGGCAGGGGTCAAGTAATAACAACCAACAAGGAAATAGGAACCCTTTCTTCTTGGCATCAGATCTCCATTGTACACTCATTTGGTCTTTGAAGAAAGAAGCATGGAAACTAGTACTTAAAGTTTGGACACCTTCCCCTCAACCCTTTTTATTGGTTTTTTTTCTGTGAGGAAGAATGACTATGTCTCCTAGCTACTCTCTACCAGAATCCTTTAAAAATTATAGGCTTAGAGAGATTAGCCAAAATAATGGAGTAGAAAGAATCAATATAGTCCAGCTCCTTTCCTAATCTATTTCACAATGATTTAGAAAATGTATGAAAATGAGTCTTGATCAACAAATATAAGCTGAAATCACATTAAATAATTTTCCCCCCAGTCCAGCTAGGCATAGGAAGAAAGAGGTCTCGGTCACAGGATAAAATCTAGCCAAGAGGGAACTAGTTGGGTCTTACTTGCATGGAGTCTAAACTGAGGCTTGAGCATGTTCACTAAGACAAGAAAAGTTTCTAGATGCTGCACAGAGGGACTGATACTGTATAGGGAACAGGTACAGATGCCAATCTAGTTTTGCATAGGTAGGTACAAAAATACATTTCACTCAATAGGGAAATGGATCAATGGGAGAAGATAAAGAGAATAAAAGAGAGAAAAGATTCAAGGAAAAACAGGGAAAATAAGATAGCCATGGAGGATGGTGAGAGGAAAGAAGGGATAAGAATGTGTGATTGGGCTCTGAGTAAAAGAGAGGAGGCGTAGAGGCATAGAAATGGATTAAAACAAACCAAGAAGATTGGTGTTGAGCACAGTCTTTGCTCATCACTATCATCTTCTTTGAAAATAAAGGCCAAGACACAAAGATAAGAAAAACTATAGTAAAATTAAGGGAAACACACAATTGACTATCATAATTGTGAGTGGCATTGGGGTGAATTTATAACATGGAAAATGATAACAGATTGGATTAAAAAGCAGAATCCAGGAATATGTTATTTACAAAAATCTTATTTGTAACAAAAATTCACACAGGAATAAAATAAGGAGCTGGAAAAAAATCTATTATGCTTTAGCTAAAGTAAAAAAAGACAAAGTTAATAATTATGGTTTCAAAGCAAAAGCAAAAATAGATTTGATATAATTTCTTTGTACTGTAATACATAAAAGATACGTTTGATATTTCTGCTTTTCTGAATTCATTTGTGAGATTTTTAATACCCTGATCTATGATAAATCTATATTTTATTTAAAGACACTCTAGATAGTAAATTAATATCAATATTAAACCTATATCTAAGTATATAACAACATAAAAATATATAACCAAACAACTAAACACATGCATATGTATATTTAAAGTGGCATAGCACATTAATAATTAAAAGAAAAGCTAAATGAGTTATAGGAAGAAATAAATAGTTAATTAAAATGCTGGAGATTCCCCATATGCTAATTTCAAATCTAAACAAATCTAGTCTTTCCCCCCAATTTTTTTTTTAAAGAAGTTTAAGGACCTGAATAGAAATTTAGAGCAGTTAGCTATAATAGCTATTGAATGACAATAAAAAAGAGTATACATATTCCATGCAAGTGTACATGCCACTTTTACAAAAATTTATCATAGATCAGGGTATTAAAAATCTCACAAATGAATTCAGAAAAGCAGAAATATCAAACGTATCTTTTCTGTATTACAGTACAAAGAAATTATATTCAGTAAAGTATTCATGAAGAAATAACTGAAATTAATTTGAGAATAAATAACTTGATCCTTGTTGTGACCCTGGATATCTTAGAATCAGCCGGAGTCAGGATAAGCAAAAGTCTTTATTCTTGGTCTTTTGGGGTCTCCCTCAGGGGATTAGATCTAGCAATCTCCACACCTCCTCTCTCTCTCCACAGCCAAAAGAATGATTCTCCTTCTCCTCCTACTCCACCCAATGATCTCTCCTCCCTTCTCTCACCACACCCACAGATCGAGCCAGCTTAGAGTAGAGTCATCCTCCAAACATATTAATAGAGAATTGTCCAATTGGTAATTAGCCCTAAGTGTAGATCATTTAGGTCAAGTACATCTGCTCAGTTCTAGCCCTTTACAATCCTAAATAATGGGTCTGTCAAATGACAAATCATAGAGATTTTTTAAAAAGAGACCAACAATTTTATTAAAGATCATGAGAACAATGAGATAACATATCAACATTCTGGTGATATAAACAAAGCAGTCTTTGGGGAAAGCTCTTTTATCTTTTTAAAAATTATTTTTATTTTTATAACTTTTACAATTTTTCTTTATATTCTTTTTTTATTAAAGCTTTTTATTTTCAAAACTTGTTATGGGCCAGAACGCTGTACTTGAAACAAAAATTCTTACAAGGTGCTAACTCAATGGAATTAATAAGACAATATCTATTTTTGCATGGTGATTAATAGTTCTCTAGTTCAGTACATGTACTTAGTACTTAATATAGTTCTACAAGACTAACACCTATTCTACAAGATTGATACCTATGATAATGTAATTATAATAGAGCATATAAGCTGGGATAAATTCTGCCAGACAGATTCATTTCATCGCCCACCTTTGTGGTGGCTGGAGGCTGGAGCACAAGCTCTCAGACTGAGACAGAGTTAAAGACAGAAAGACAGTCCTGGTGGTCCTTCTGCCTCCCTCAAGGAAACCAAGACACATTCTGGAGGACCTCAAGAAAGCTAGCCTGGGCCCCAGGCAAGGAGACAAGACTTTGAAGGAAATAATAAGAATTTGAACTTTATCCCTAGCTATTCTCATGGTAATTCTTCAACTGAAAAGAAGGCTGCCCCAAAGACCTCCAGAAAACCAACCAAGAACACTAGGTTTTGGGACTAAGGATTTACACTTAGAAGTCCAGACTGACATGATCTTGAGTTCAGTGAAAAAGTCTCCATGACTAGGGTGAGTACAAAAATAGTAAAGAAGAAAACTTTGTTAAGGGTTAAACTAGTGTTTCAGCTGAAACAGGACAAATGTTTAGAAAGGAGCCTTCTCCACCTCAAGGAAAATGTGTAGTGTGCATAATTAAACCAATAAAAAACCAAGGTTTGATTGTAATTTGGAAGCAGATCATTGCATCAACATTAATATATACATCTCCTTGGTTCTCAAAGGAGGAAGAATTAGAGCCAGACCAGTGGAAACTAGTAGGAGAGCAATTAATTGAATATTAGAATGATAATGGTCCTGATTCAATTTCTAAAGAAACATTCTATACATATAACTTAATACAATTGGCTTTAGGGAATTACACAAATTATAGAATAAGGAAAAAGAAGAAAGTTCAGGAGGGGAAGGACACTGACAAACTAGGTGAAAAGCATGTAGAATTAGACAAGAAAGGAGTTAAGTACAAAGCTGATGAAATTAAGGAGTGTGGTGCTTCTCAGCAGGAGCTATTAGGGCATTCCCCAACCCCTTACTTACCCCCTTCAATTAACTCTTCAAAGATGGAAGGAAAAGGAGGAAGGGGAGGGACAGTGACACAATCAGCACCACCTATGAAGCAGCCTATGACACAATTACAAAAGGCACTAATTAAAGCTAAAAAAGGACAGGATATATCTGATTTAATAGAAGCATACCCTATTATTGAAGAGTTTGACTCTTCAGGTCAACAAAGGAGAAGATACACTCCTTTTGATCTGGAAAAAATCAAGGATTTGAAAAGGGGTTGCATTCTTTATGGGGCTACATCTTATGTTAAGATGGTATTAGAGAATTTGGCTTACGAAATTTTAACCTCTAATGATTGGAAATCTATAGCAAGGACATGTTTAGAACCTGGACAAAACTTGTTGTGGCTTTCAGAGTATAGTGAACTATGTAGAATACAAGACCAACAAAATAGGCAAACTGGAGTTAATATACAAATCACCTTTGATCAACTAGCAGGTAAAAGTCAGTATGCAGACACTTTAGCACAGATTAATTACCCTTTGACAGCATATGAGCAAATTGCTGCTGCTGCTGCTATCAAAGCATGGGGCTCCCTCCCAGGAAAACAAGATAGAGGGGAAAACTTCATGAAAATAGAGCAAAGACCAAATGAATCCTTTGCTGATTTTGTGGGACATCTGCAAACAGCTGTCATATGAACTATTGGAGAAAATGCAGCAACAGGAATCATGATAAAGCAACTTGCTAGAGAAAATGCTAATGAGGCTTGTAGAAAAATTATTCTAGAACTACCTAAGGATGCTCCTTTAGAGGAGATTACAAGATACTGCCACAATTGGCACAAATGCCTTTTATACCAAGGCTATGATTCAGAACATGGGAAGACAGGGTCCCTCTTGGCAAGGGACTTCCAGAGAAACTTGTTGATGCTTTCAGTATGGTAAAGTAGGGCAACTGAAAGCTCAATTTGGCATAGAGATAAAATGAGAAGACAGGGTGAGAGAACAAGACCCAAAATCCTATGTCCAAAATGCAATAGAGGCTTCCACTGGGCCTCAGAATGCAGATATAGATCCAGGGAAATGAGAGGTGTGGCCCAACTCCAAGACCTCAAACAAAAAACATATAGGGCATGATGGCAGCTGAATTTACACCCAGAGAGTCTTTAGAAGTTTGGGACTCTGATATGATCAATCAGCAGAGAAGCAATCAGGTGAGAGAAAGGGATTACAATTGGGGAGAATACAGGCTTTTTAATTCAACAGAAGGGCAGTGTCCAGTTTGAGCAGCTCCAATATAATCCCCAGATGATGTGGAGAGATCCAGAAAGTGCTGAATGGAAGGGACTAGACAGGTTAACTGCTTGAGGGAGAGGGTTTGCTTGTACTTCTACAGATGGAAGAGGAATCAGATGAGTGCCAATGAGCACCTTGAGAGATATTGAAAAAGAGAAAAACCTCGAAACAAAGGAGAAGACCTAAGAAACATCTGACACTGAAAGAGTATGGCTGATAATGAGACTGTTGCAGAACTTCAAAACCAGCAGGAATCGTTGGATTCCTTGAGACATGATAAAACTGATTCAGGACTTCAAAATCAGCAGGAATCATTGGATTTCCTGATACATGAAGTAATGGACAATAGATTGGTTTTGGACTATTTCCAGGACTTATGGACATGTATAATTTCTCATGTTGATTCATGTTGTTTGTTATGTAATACCTCCCATGTTGATGGATTTATGTATACCTTTTTCAAGTGAGACCCTTCAGAAATCTGCTAATCTGGTTTGATTCCCCATTTCCTTTGGTGTTTTCATCTCTCTTTGTGAGACATCAGGGAGGACGTAATCACCTCCTTTTTTTGGTGTTTTCACTCCCCTGGTTCTGAGAAGTCAGAAGGGGTGTAATCACCTCCTTTTGGGGATTCTTGACTCTCCGAGAAATCAGGGAAGGTGTGACCACCTATGTTCTAAAACAAAAGAAAGCAAGAGATGTTATGGGCCAGAACTCTGTACTTGAAACAAGGATTCTTACAAGGTGCTAACTCAGTGGAATTGATAAGACAACGGTCCATTTTAGCATGGTGATTAATAGTTCTCTAGTTCAGTACATGTACTTAGTACTTAATGTAGTTCTACAAGATTGACACCTATTCTACAAGATTCACACCTATGAAAATGTAATTATAATAGACTATATAAGTTGGGACAAATTCAGCCAAATTCACTCATTCCATCTCATACCATCATGGTGGTTCTCCTCCTTTGCTTCTCCACTGAAATCAAGACTCCGGGGGACCCAATAGACTCAGAGAGAGACTTATAAGGGCTCAGAGATAGACTCGGAAGGGGACTGAAACAGACTGGGGGAAGACAGTGTCTGGAGACTGAAGGCTAAGCTCTTGGCCTGAGACAGACTTCAAGACAGAGACCATCCTGGTGGTCCTCCTACCTCCCCCACAGAAACCAAGACACATTCCAGAGGACCTCAAGAAAGCTAGTCTGGGCCCAAGGCAAGGATTCAAGACTTTGAAGGAGATAATAAAGAATTTGGACTTTAACACCTGGCTATTTTTGTGGTGATTACTCTACTGAAACAAAGACCTCCAGAAAAACCAACCAGAACCTTAAAAAAACTTATACATAGATAATTTTTCAACATTAATCCCTGTAATGTGTTCCAAATTTCTGTCCCCTTCTCACTCTCTCCCCCAGATGGCAGGCAATTCAATATATGTTAAACATGTTAAAATATGTTAAATCCAATACATGTATACCTTTTTGTACAGTTATCATGCTGCACAAGAAAAATCAGATCAAAAAATGAGAAAGAAAACAAAATGCAAGCAAGCAACAACAAAAAGAGCAAAAATGCTTATGTTGTGATCCACACTCAGTTCCCACAATACTTCATCACAAGATCATTGGAATTCAACCATTTCATTGTTGGAAAGAGCCACGGCCAACATAATTGATCTTCATATAATCCTGTTGTTGGTATGTAAAATGATCTCCTGGTTCTACTCATTTCACTTAGTATCAGTAAATCTCTCCAGGCCTTTTTGAAATCATATTTCTTATAGAACAATAATACTCCATAACATTGATGTATTATAACTTATTCAGCCATTCTCCAACTGATAGGCATCCATTCAGTTTTGAGTTTCTTGCCACTACAAAAAGGGCTACCATAAACAGTTTGGCATATGTGGGTCCCTTTCCCTCCTTTGTGATCTCTTTGAGATACAAACCAAATAAAAACACTGCTGGATCAAAGGGTATCCACAGTTTGATAACCTTTTGGACATAATTCCAAATTGCTCTCCAGAATGACTCCACCAACAAAATATTTGTATCCCAGTTTTCCCATATCCCCTCCAACATTCATCATTATCTTTTCCTGTCATCTTAACCAATCTGAGAGGTGTGTAGTAGGTACCTCAGAGTTGTTGTAATTTGCATTTCTCTGATCAATAGTGATTTAGAGCACCTTTTCATATGACTAGAAATGGTTCCAATTTCTTTATCTGAAAATTGTCTGTTCATATCCTTTGATCAACACAGGAAACCTCACCCGGCCCGGACACGGAAAGGATTGACAGATTGATAGCTCTTTCTCGATTCATAAATATGAATTGGAGAATGACTTGAATTCTTATAAATATGAGTGAATATATTTCGGAAATGAGGCCTTTATCCAAAACTCTTGAATGTAAAAATGTTTTCCCAGTTTATTACTTCTCTCCTAATCTTGTCTGCATTGGTTTTGTTTGTACAAAAAAATTACCTTAATATAATCAAAACTACTTATTTTGTATTCAATAATATACTCCAGTTCTTCTTTGGTCACAAATTCCTTTCTTCTCCACAGATCTGAGATATAAACTATCCTTTGTTTTTTTCTAATTTGTTTATAATATCACTCTTTCTTTATGTCTAAATCATGAACCCATTTCAACCTTATCTTGGTATATGGTTTTAGATGTGGGTCAATGCCTAGTTTCTGCCACACTAGCTCCCAATTTTCCCAGCAATTTTTGTCAAAAAGTGAGTTCTTATCCCAAAAGCTGGGATCTTTGGTTTGTGAAACACTAGATTACTATAGTCATTGACTATTTTGTCCTGTGAACCTATCCTATTCCATTGATCAACTACTCTATTTCTTAGTCAGTACCAAATGGTTCTGATGCCTGCTGCTTTATAATATAGTTTTAGGTCTGGCACAGCTAGGCCACCTTCATTTGCGATTTTTTTCATACATTCCTTTGAAATTCTTCCAGATGAATTTTGTTATTATTTTTTCTAGCCCTATAAAATAAATTCTTGGAAGTTTGGTTGGAATGACACTGAATAAGTAGATTAATTTAGGTAGTATTGTCACTTTTATTATATTAGCTCAGCCTACCCATGAGCACTTGATATTTTTTCCAATTGCTTGGATCTGATTTCATTTGTGTGAAAAGTGTTTTGTAATTGTTTTCATATAGTTCTTGACTTTGCCTTGACAGATAGACTCCCAACTATTTCATATTATCTACATTATTTTAAATAGAGTTTTTCTTTGTGTCTCTTGCTGCTGAACTTTGTTGGTAATGTATGAAAATGCTGATGATTTATGTGGATTTATCTTGTATCCTGCAACTTTGCTAAAACTGAGTATTATATCTAGTAGATTTTTTTAGTTGATTCTCTAGGATTCTCTATGTATACCATCATATTATCTTCAAAGAGTGATAATTTCCTCATTACCTATTCCAATACTTTAATCTCTTTTTTTTCTCTTATTGGCAAAGCTAACATTTCTTTCTTTCTTTCTTTTTTATAGCTTTTTATTGACAAAATATATGCATGGGTAATTTTTCAACATTGACCCTTGCAAAAACTTCTGTTCCAACTTTTCCCTCTTTCCTACTACCACCTCCCCTAAATAGCAGGTAGTCCCATACATGTTAAATATGTTAAAGTATATGTTAAATACAAAATATGTATACATATTTATTTAGTTGTCTTGCTACATAAGAAAAATCAGATTTAGAAAGAAGGTAAAAATACCCTGGGAAGAAAAACAAAATGTAAGCAAACAATAACAGAAAGAGTGTAAATGCTATATTGTGGTCCACAATCATTTCCCAGTGTTCTTTCACTGGGTGTAGCTGGTTTATTCATTACTGATCAATTGGAACTGATTTGGATACTCTCATTGTTGAAGAGAGCCACATCCATCAGAATCGATCTTCATATAGTATTGTTGTTGAAGTATATAATAATCTCCTGGTTCTGCTCATTTCACTTAGCATCAGTTCATGTAAGTCTCTCCAAGCAAAGCTAACATTTCTAATGCAATATTGAATAGTAATGGTGATAGCAGCCTTGTTTCCCCCCTAATCTTATTTGAAATGATTTTAGTTTATCCCCTTCACATATGATGCTTGGTGGTGGCTTTATATAGATGCTACTGATCATTTTAAGGAAAACTTCATTTTTTAATAGGAATGGGTATTGGATTTTGTCAAATGCTTTTTCTGAATCAATTGAGATCATCATGTAATTTTTGTTACTTTGGTTACTTATATAGTCAATTATGCTAATAGTTTTGCTAATATTGAACCAGCCCTGCATTACTGATATAAATCCTACTTGGTATGAGGATAACTTACTGTAAGCCTCTTTGCAAACATTTTATTTAAAATTTTTGCATCAATATTCATTAGGTGAAATGTTCTATAACTTTTTCCCTCTGTTTTGACCCAACTAGTTTAGATATCCATATCTGTTTAGAGCACCATATCTATGTCATAAAAGAAATTTGGTAGGAGTCCTTCTTCCCTTATTTTTCCAAATAGTTTGCATGGTATTGGAATTAATTGTTCTTTAAATGTTTGGTAGAATTCACATGTAAATCCATGTGACCCTGGAGATTTTTTTCTTAGTGAGTTGATCAATAGCTTGTTCAATATCTTTAATTTATTTCCTCTTCTGTTAATCTGGGCAATCTATATTTTATAAGTATGCCTCCATTTCACTTAGCTTATCAGACTTATTGACATATAACTTCTTTCTTAATTATTTTGTGTTTCAATTTATCTAGTTCTGAGAGAGCAAGGTTGAGATCCCCCACTAGTATAGTTTTGCTATATAATTCTTCTTGCAGCTCTCTTAACTTCTCCTCTAGGAATTTGGATGATAAATGCTTGGTGCATATATGTTTAATATTGATATTGTTTCATTATCTATGCTACCCTTTAGCAAGATGTAATTTCCTTCCTTATCTCTTTTAATTAGCTCTATTTTTGCTTTTGCTTGACCTGAGATCAGGATTGCTACTCCTGCTTTTTTTTTTTTTTTTTTTTTTTTTTTACTTCAGCTGAATCACAATAGATTCTGCTCCAGCCTTTTACTTTTACTCTGAATGTATTATTCTGCTTTAAATGTGTTTCTTGTAAACAACATATTGTAGAATTCTGGCTTTTTATCCAATCTGCTATCCACTTCTGTTTTATGGGAGCTTTCATTCCATTCACATTGACAGCTAAAATGACTAATTCTGTATTTTCCACCATCTTGTTTTCCCCAAGTTACACTTTTCTTTTCCCCTTTCCCTCCAGTATTTTGCTTCTGACTACCACCTTCGTTTTACAACCCTTTCCCTTTTCTTATAATTTTCCTCTTCTACTTCTGTTCTCTCTTCTATTAGACTCCCCCTTTCCCTTCCTCCTTCTCCTCATACTTCCCTATAGGGTGAGACAATTTTCTCTGTGAAGGTAAATATGTCTGATATTCTCTTTTGGGGCCAAATCTGATGAGAATAAGATTCACACAATGCTCATCCCCCTCCTTTCTTTCCCTCAATTGTAATGGATCTTTTTTGCCTCTTCAAGAGATATAATTTACTCCATTTTAACACAATTTTCCTCTTCTTCCAGTATAATCACCTTTTCTCCTCTAGATTCTTTTCTATTTTATCACAATAAAATCAAATTATACTTGCACTCTCTAAGTATACCTATAACAGAGATACAGATCTCAAGAATTAAATATATCTTCCCATATAGGGATTTAAGCTTTTAACTTTCAAAAGAAAGTTATTTTTTTCTTTATTTTCTATCTTTTTATGCTTCTCTTGAGTTCTGCATTGGAAGATCAAATTTTCTGTTCAGCTTTGATCTTTTTATCAGAAAAAAATGAAATTCATCTGTTTCACTGAATACTCATCTTTTAGCTAAAAGGTAATGCTTAATTTTGCTGAATAGTTGATTCCTGGTGGCAATCCAAGTTCTTTTGCCTTTCAGAATATTAGGTTTCAGGCTCTTCAATCCTTTAAAGTGGAAGCTCCTGGGTAATCCTGATTGTGTTTCCTTGAGATTTGAATTTATTCTTTCTGGCTGAGTGCAATATTTTCTCCTTGATCTGATAATTCTGAAATTTAGCTACAAAGTTCCTTGGAATTTTTATTTTAGGGTCTCTTTTAGGAGGTGATCAGTGAATTCTTTCAATGGTTATTTTATCCTTTGGTTCTAGGACATCAGGGCAGTTTTCCTTAATGATTTTATGAATGATATCTAGGTTCTTTTTTTCATGATGGTTTTCAGGTAGTCCAATAATTCTTAAATTCTTTCCTTGATCTATTTTCCAGATCAGTTGTTTTTCCAGTGAGGCATTTTACATTTTTTCCCCTATTTTTTTCATTTTTTGGTTTTGTTTGACTGCTTCTTGAAATCTCATTTAGTCATTCACTTCCATTTGGTCAATTCTAATTTTTAGTGAATTATTTTCCTCAATTAGCTTTTTTTTTCTTCTAATTTTGCATTTGGTCAATTGAATTTTTAAATGAGGTGTTTAGTTCATTGGATTTTTTTTCCATTACATAAATTCTGCTTTTTAATGAATTGATTTCTTCTTCAAATATATTTTGTAAGGAGTTATATGCTTTTCCCATTTCATCAAATCTATTTTATAAGCATTTATATGATTTTTCTATTTCACTAAATCTATTTTTAAGGAATTTGCTTCAAATAATTTGTTGTTTTTTTTCCCCCAAACTTTCTTGCAAAATCCTCATTTCCTTTCCCCATTTTTTCTTCTAACTCTTTTAAAAGATCCTTTTTGACTTCTTCCAGGAGAGCCTTCTGAGACTGTGACCAACCTATATCACCCTTTGGGACTTCATCTAGAGATATTTTACTTTTAGAATCCTAAGGGTTTGAGGTCTGTTTTCTTTCTCCATAAAAGCTTTTTATGGTCAGAGTTCTTTTTGTTTTTCTGCTAATTTTTTTAAAAAGTTGAGTTCTGCTCTTATGGAAAAGGGGAGATTGTCTCAAGCTTCCTCTACAGGCAACAACAATTTCATGCTTCCAAGTTCAGTGCTGCTGACTTCCTTCAGGTGCTGAGTAGGCGTGGCCAAGTCCTGTGTTATTCTGAGCTTCAGAGACTCACTATTTGCCTTTTGTGTTTGCGTTGGATGTCTCACAGCTAATCTGCTAATCTACTGGCTTCTAACTAGGACAGAGTAGCTAATGCTGCTGTATTTTGGCTAAGAACTTCCCAGTATATAACCCTGGTGTGCACACATCACACCACCTTGAGTCTCTGCACTATGCTGCACCTACATTCAATCACTTCCCCCATCCTAATTAAAAAAGATCTTTCCTAAAGTTCTTCCAAAGTATCTTCTACTTGTTACACTCCAAATATTTGTGGGTTACATCACAAAATCAATTCAAAGTTTTGATCTGAGGGACTCCAGGAAGAGCTCAGATAAAGACTTGTTTGTTCTCTATTCCTCCCCATTAATTTCTTATTTGGTTTTCCTATACTGTATTTGGTGTTTAAATGAGCAGTTAATTTGTTAGATTTTTTTTTTAGTTGCATGCCCAATTTGTTGACACATTCTTTCTTTTTGTTGATTAAAAGAGCTTTCCCATTTGATAAAATCCAACACCCATTCCTATTAAAAACACTAGAAAGTATAACAATAGATGGAGTTTTTCTTAAAATGATCAGTAGCATCTATTTAAAACCATCAGCAAACATCATACTAACTAAAACCATTCCCCAAAAGAACAAAAATAAAATTAGGTTGCTCACTATTACGTGACATTACTATTCAATATTGTATTAGAAATGTTTGGCAATAAGAAAAGAAAAACAGATTAAAAGAATTAGAGTAGCTAATAAGGAAACCAAATTATCAATCTTTGTAGATGATATGATAATATGCTTAGAGAATCAATTAAAAAAAGCTACTAAACATGATTCACAGCTTTAGCAAAGTTGCAGGATACAAGATAAATCCACATAAATCATCAGCATTTTTATACATTACCAACAAAGTCCAGCACAAAGAGAAATTCTATTTAAAATAACTGTAGATAATATGAAATGTTTGGGAGTCTATCTGTCAAGGCAAAGTCAAGAACTATATGAAAACAATTACAAAACACTTTTCACACAAATGAAGTCAGATCCAATCAATTGGAAAAATATCAAGTGCTCATGGGTAGGCTGAGCTAATATAATAAAAGTGACAATACTACCTAAATTAATCTACTTATTCAGTGCTATTCCAATCAAACTCCCAAGAATTTATTTTACAGGGCTAGAAAAAATAATAACAAAGTTCATCTGGAAGAATTTCAAAGGAATGCATGAAAAAAATCGCAAATGAAGGTGGCCTAGCTGTGCCAGACCTAAAACTATATTATAAAGCAGCAGGCATCAGAACCATTTGATACTGACTAAGAAATAGAGTAGTTGATCAGTGGAGTAGGATAGGTTCATAGGACAAAATAATCAATGACTATTAGTGTTTCACAAACCAAAGATCCCAGCTTTTGGGATAAGAACTCACTTTTTGACAAAAATTACTGGGAAAATTGGAAACTAGTGTGGCAGAAACTAGGCATTGACTCACATCTAACGCCATATACCAATATAAAGGTCGAAATGGGTTCATGATTTAGACATAAAGAGTGATATTATAAACAAATTAGAAAAAACAAAGGATAGTTTATCTGTCAGATCTGTGGAAAAGAAAGGAATTTATGACTAAAGAAGAACTGGAATATATCACTGAATACAAAATAAGTAGTTTTGATTATATTAAGGTAATTTTTTTTTATACAAACAAAACCAATGCAGACAAGATTAGAAGGGAAGCAATAAACTGGGAAAACATTTTTACATTCAAGGGTTCTGATAAAGGCCTCCTTTCTGAAATAGAGAATTCACTTGTATTTATAAGAATTCAAGTCATTCTCCAATTCATAAATGATCAAAAGATATGAACAGACAATTTTCAGATGTAGTAATTAGAACCATTTCTAGTCATATGAAAAGATGCTCTAAATCACTATTGATCAGAGAAATGCAAATTAAGATAACTCTGAGGTACCACTACATACCTCTCAGATTGGTTAAGATGACAGGAAAAGATAATGATGAATGTTGGAGGGGATATGGGAAAACTGGGATACAAATATTTTGTTGGTGGAGTCATTCTGGAGAGCAATTTGGAATTATGTCCAAAGGGTTATCAAACTGTGGATACCCTTTGATCCAGCAGTGTTTTTACTGGGATCCCAAAGAGATCATATGCCAAACTGTTTATGGTAGCCCTTTTTGTAGTGGCAAGAAAGTCGAAACTGTTGGAGAATGGCTGAATAAATTATGGTATATGAATGTTATGGAGTATTATAGTTCTATAAGAAAAGATCAGCAGCATGATTTCAGAGAGGCCTGGAGAGACTTACATGAACTGATACTTAGTGAAATGAACAGAACCAGGACATCACTGTACATGGCAACAGCAAGATTATATGATGATCAATTGTTTTTTGTTTTTTTTTTCGTTAATTTCATTAAAGCTTTTTGTTTTAAAAGTATATGCATGTATAATTTTTCAACACTGACCCTTGCAAAAACTTGTGTACCAATTTTTCTCTGCCTTCCCTCCATCCTCTCCCCTAGATAGCAAGTAATCCAATATATATTAAACATGGTAAAATATATATTAAAACCAATATATACATACATACTTAAACAATTATCTTGCTGTACAAGTAAAATCAGATCAAAAAGGAAAAAATGAGAAAGAAAACAAAAAGCAAGCAAACAACAAAAAGAATGAAAATGCTATGTTGTGATCTATCCTTAGTTTCCATAATCTCTTCTCTGGGTGCTGATGGCTGTCTTCATCACAAAATCATTGGAACTTTCCTGAATCATCTCATTACTGAAAAGATTGGGATCAATTTTGTTATTATCAGTTCTGATGAATATGACTCTTTTTACCAATGAGATGATTCAAGTCAGTTCTAATGGTCTTTTGATGAAGAGTACCATCTGCACCCAGAGAGAGGACGGTGGGAATTGAGTGTGGATAGTGCTAAGAGGATGAAAAAAAGTGTCCATATCCTTTAACCCAGAGGTTAATATTCCAAGCAGGCTGATTATAAAAAAATATATTCACATTGCTCTACCGCATTAAACACTGTTTCTAAATGCCAGAAATGATCTCATAATCTTTAAGTTTAGCTCAGGATTGGCCTTACTTTCTAATCTTAGATAAAGTCAAGAAATCTCTAATTTCACTAGCTGCTTTAAATAAAAAAAACAAACAAAGTTTTTCCGTTTAAAAGAATTTGTTAGCCTCTTGAGTTTTAAAAGTTATCTGAGCAATGGGAATATGAATACATATTAGATTTCTAAGTATGTCTATCTAAAACAAAAATGAAAATTCTAAAGATTATAAAGAACAACTTGGTTTTTAAAGCAAGCTTAATCATATGTAAGAAGTCCAGGATCATTTTGTTGAAATTCCAGTCAACTTGATGAGGTTATAGGGTGTGGGCCTTTGTTTCATCTTGAGGACACCTGCCTATGTAGTGCAGGCATGTCTGATAATGCTTTGCTGATAGGAAATTATTTATGATTTTCTCACTGAGAATAAGAATAACAGACTTGTTAGAACAGCTGCTCCTCTATAAAATTGATCTGACATTACAACTTTCTCTCTCCTCTCTCTCTCTCTCTCTCTCTCTCTCTCTCTCTCTCTCTCTCTCTCTCTCTCTCTCTCTCTCTCTCTCTCTCTCTCTCTCTCTCTCTCTCTCTCTCTCTCTCTCTCTCTCTCTCTCTCTCTCTCTCTCTCTCCTTCTCTCTCTTTTTCTCTCTCTCTCTCTGCCTTTCTTCCCCACCCAGTCTGTCTCTGTCTTTCTGTCTCCTTCTCTCCCTCCCTCCTTCCTTCCCCCCCTTTCTCTCTCTCTCTGTCTCTGTCTCTTATACACACACACACACACACACTCACACTGACTCCCCCTAATCTTCAAGTAACAGTTGGGTAATCTTTGCAAGATATGTTGTGTAATAAATCATTTTCAAGCATGGGTTGGACTGGAATGGTCTCTGATATTCCTTCTGAACTGAAATCTGTGGTCCTTTCAACGGATTACAGAAAGCCCCCAAGTCCCATTGAGCCCACACTGAGTGTACCCTGCAGTCATATATAGTATTATTATGTCACCTTATGGGTTTTTCATTGTTTCTAAAGACAGGCCATATTGCCTTCTCTGTTAAGTTCTCCAATAAGCTCTATTGTTTTATGCACTCATTGTAACAAAGTTAAGATAAAGGAACAAGCACTTATTAAGTGCTCACTATGTGTCAGTACATTTTAATGGAGGAGACAAGACGCAAACAATTATGTACCTACAAGATGTAAACAAGGTGCATAATTTCAGAACCAAAAAATTTAGCAATGTGGATAGGAGGATAAATAAGAAAAGCCTCTGGTGGAAGATGAATTTGAGGTCTTCTCTTCTTAGTATTTACTTTAAACTTTCCATTGTGAGCAACATTCTCCACTTTCAGGCAATTATCTCGAAAGTTCCAAAGTCATATCACTGTGGTATCTGAAATTTACCATACTAGAATTTAACTTTGGTTAAAGGTCATTATTCCATTCTGAAGTACAACAGATATTATGTTTTGTAATAAACTTTATATTGTTACTAGCAGATTGAAACATAAAAATATTTAATTTAAAAAATTTTCTGAATAATTAGCTAACATTTTACATTTTAAAATATTTTATATAAGATTAAATTTATTATTCTTTAACATAGGTAGGGATCTCACAAGTTTTCTGATCCAACTCGTATCTGAGCCCCCTTTATAACTTCTTTCAACAAGAGGCATTCAGCCACTCCTTGAAGACCTTCAGAGCTTAAGTCTCTTCAGGGTTTGTAATTCTATCAAAACTGGTTTTTTTCAGTCAACCAATGGCTCTTTCATGTTCAAAACATCTGTTTAAAGAGACCTGGAGACATAAAAAGTTGTTCTATTCTATGGCACCTTGACAAATTACAGTCCCATGGAGCACCCAGGTTCAGCACATAGTCAAAGAAACAAAGATGTATCTTCAGCCATTTCACTTGGACTATACTTGAGAAGACAGAGTAATGTTTCCGTTTTTGATTTGGTGTCAGCATATAGTGTTCACTTGGACATTCCAACATCTATAAAGAGCAACTTTGTATTTTTTGTATCAAACTTTAAACAAATCTCTCTCTATACATATATATAAAATCTTAAATTTTTAAAAATTAAATCTTACTTGCAATTTTCCAAGTACAAGTGAAGTAATTGATAAGATTTTTTGCTCCCAAGAGGAACCATTCCCCTCATAAAAATTTAACTCTACCTTATTATCTTACAGAACAAACATTTCATTATTCTCAAGGGAAGAACTAGATATTTGAGTATCAAACAAAGTAGGCATCCAAAAGATAGAAGGATAAAGAACATCTTTTCTAAACTATGTACTAAAAACTGACTTTTCTATATAAACAGTAAATACATCATGCCTACTGGAAACTAAATCTCTCTAATATCAAAAGATGTAAGTAGATAAAAAAGTTTCTGCGTTTCAAATGAATAGTTTTCATTTTTGCTCCAATGCTTGTAGCAAAATGTATCATAATTTTGGTAATATAGATATTCTTTTCAGGGACACAGATAGCTTGTACTTTGCTGGCATGTTCCCTGAGAATCCAGGGTCACTTCTCTACCCCACAGCAACAATAAGGCATTTGAGTAGGACTTTAGAGGAAAGAAGTTTTATTGCCAAATTTACAATGAAAGTTAGTATGTCAATAGTGGTACAAGTTTAAATCCTGAGACACCAAGGAAAATAAATGGCAAAAAGGTCCCTGAACCCTTTGGTAATTATGTAATAAACATGTTCTCCACTAAAGAATACTCCTCTGTCTTAATGGTTCTTCATGTAACTCAGAGACTTTTGGGTGGGGTAGTATTTATATCTGTGATTTATCATATTCTATTTTTAAAAAATTGTCATATGTTGAATATTTGAGTTCAAATCTGGCCTCAGAACATATACTATTTTATTCTGAGCAAGTTATTTAATCTCTCTCAACCTTAGTTTGTTTATTTGTAAATAAAAAATAGCACCTTATATCCCAAAGAGATACTAAAAAAAAGGAAAGGGACCTGTATGTGCTAAAATGTTTGTGGCAGCCCTTTTTGTAGTGGCTAGAAACTGGAAAGCAAATGGATGTCCATCATTTGGAGAATGTTATGTATTATTGAATATTATATATGAATGTTATGTATTATTATTCTGTAAGAAATGACCAGCAGGGTGAATACAGAGAGGCTTAGAGAGATTTACATGAACTGATGCTGAGGGAAATGAGCAGAATCAGAAGATCATTATACACTTCAACAACAATACTCTATGAGAATGTATTCTGATGGAAGTTAATATCTTTGATAAAGAGAAGAGCTAATTCAGTTCCAATTAATCAATGATGGACAGAATCAGCTACACCCAGAGAAGGAACACTGGGAAATGAATGTGGACTACTTGCATTTTTGTTTTTCTTCCCAGGTTATTTTTACCTTCTGAATCCAACTCTTCTTGTGCCACAAGAGAATTGTATGGTTCTGCACACATATATTGTATCTAAGATATACTATAACATATTTAACATGTATAAGATTGCCTGCTATCTAGGGGAGGGTGTGGAGGGAGGGAAGAGAAAAGTAAAATTTTTTACAAAATTGCACTCGGAATAGAAGTGAGTGCAAAAAGAGTAAAAGTAAAAATAATAATAAATTTAAAAATAGCACCTATCTTCCAAGATTTTTATGAAGATATAATAAAACAATATTTGTAAAGTTATTTGAAATCCTTTAAGTGCTATAAAATGCTAGCTAGTATGATTGTTATTAGTAATAAACTCTGATTAATAATGACAGAAAGCTATTTTTAAATAATTATGTATGACCTGCTCAAAGAAGTCTTGGGCATGACATTATAGGAAGAGTAATGATAAGCTGGGGGAAAAAAACAAAGAAACCCAGAAGAGAGTAACTAGAATAATGAAGAATTAGAGTGTATTTCATAAACGGATCAGTTGAATGACTTGGGGTTGTTTAGCCTAGAATAACTTTAGGCTTAGAGTAGACATGATAAGCATCTTCAAACATTCCAAAAACTATCATCTGGAACTGAGCTTCTTAAACTGTGAGTCACAACCTCATGTGGGGTCATGTACCTGAATGTGGGGGGTTTGCAAAATTATAATTTATTGTCATCAGTAATTGTTTGATTTGTACATCTGTTTTATATATCTACATACCTAATGTCATGTAAAAAATTCTCGAACAAAATGAGATTGGAAAAAGTTAAGAAGTTGAATTCTAGAAGAAAAATTAGACTAGAAACAACAGAGAGAAGTTGCAAAGAAGCAGAGTTAGTAATGTTTAATGAAAGGAGAAACTTTCTAATAATTAGTCCAACTGCAAAGTGGAATGGGCTACCTTGGGAGGTTGTTAAGCAAAGGTTGAATAACTTAGTTGTAAAGCAGGGCCCAAGGGGAATTAGGAGCTTCAACTAACTTGGCTCCAAGTAGGCAATCTCAGACCCAAAAGTAAGCCCTCTGGGCCAAGGGGTAGATGAAAACAGCTTTGGAATGAGGAGGAAAACTTCTGAGACCTTAGAGTCTCCTTGATGACCTCCTTTTCCTCCTTCCTGGCTGCTTTTATCTCTTTGCAGGTTGTTGGCTTTTCTTTTTGTGAACTTCTTTCACTGCCTTGTGAAGTGCTTTTTAGCTAGAGGTTATTGAAAAGATGTTCTTAAAGAAATGGCATATCTAAGGCTCTGAAAGGTCTATTGCACACATATGGAATCTCATGTAATGATATATTTTTGAAAAAAAACTTGAGTGAGGGAGGAAGTAGCGCTCTGGTCCTCTATTAGCGGCCTGTTCAAGGATGAAGGCATCTCTATGGATATCTCTATCTCACTGTTGAGAGTTCAGTGCTATGAGAGCCCTATAGGTGAGAGGGCCATTGTTTTCTCCATAATCTTAATGCTGCCAAATGTCATTTCTTGGCAGCAAGTAATAGAAAGCTAATAGTACCTGATTTGCAGGCTCCAGCCCTTACAGCTGTAAGGGTGGGCCATAAGCAGTGGGAGCTGGTCCTAGCTAGCTGGGCAGTAAATAGTGGGGACAGCTTCATACTAGCACTATGTTGATGTTTGTCCTTTGCTGCAAAGATAAAAAAATAGAAACTCTTGTGCTGTGCTATGACTATTTATGAGAATGTGTGGGGCCCTTGGGGCAAAGACCATAAAGGCATCTCTAGAATTTTGGAGGAAAGAAATCCTTTAGACATCAGGGACCTGGGCTACTTTAAATTCCTCCTAGTCTATTATTATCTTTATCTCATGGTTTGCTTTTGTCATTTTATGATATGGCTTTACCTTGGATTATTAAACATTTTTATTAAGGAAATGGTATATCTTAACCCTCAGTTATGAGTGGCCCCTTGAATAAGAAGTGGACCTATGAATAGGATAAATCTATAGATAGGTGTGGTATAGCTAGGCTTTGGGGGGGATTGATGAGAGAGTAGAGGGTAGGGATAAAGAAGTGTTAAATCAGATGGTCACTGATACTCCTTCCAATTCTGAATTCTGTGTCTCAGTAAATTACAAACTTCCACATTTTTCCCTAGGTTGCTTTGCTCTTTGTCCCTATCACCTTCTATCTTGTGTTATGCTTATTTATAATTATATCAGATCAAGGTCATAACTCCTTGAAGTTTGTATTCCCAGTATTTAACAAAAATTTATTGGATCTTTCTTTGTGATGTTTTAGAGCCTGAAATATACAAAAGGAGCTCACTTACCAATTTTAAAATAGAAAGTCATTTACAATTGATTTACAGTAATGTACGTATGAATCATTAAATCATAGCCACCGCTGGGGTCATTCCAATTGAGCTTTAATAGAAGTAATTAGATGCATAATTGCTTTAGAGTAGGGAGTGGAGAAAATGGCATATCTCTTTAATACTACAGGAGATTGTCTAAATTTAAAATAACATTCCATTACTCATTTTGGAATATCTCCCAAACATTTGTAGTTGATCAAATTATCTCCGATACAAGGGCCAGAATTTAAACGTCTAAAATCTCATTTTAAATATATGACAAATTCACAGCTGCCAAGTTATAGGATAGAGATATGAAACAATTTTATTGAAAACTCTCTCATGATCTTAGTATCATGAGAGTTTAGTAAATGAAAAGATAGAAAGATCACATCTTTATGTGATAGTTTAAAAAATGTGTAGTATCTAAATTACCCCCACACACACACACACACATATATACACATATGCACACAAATGGGGCTCCCAGAATAGATATGTCTTATTCTAGGTTTTTTGTGAGTCCTAATCTAACCAAAACCAAACCCAAGTCCTCCATGTCCAATACCAATGCTCTTCCTTAGAGGCAACTGGCAATATAGTGGATAGAGCATGAGGCCTGGAGTCAGGAAAAGTTGAGTTCAAATCAAGCCTTAGATGCTCACTAGCTATATGACCTTCAGCAAGCCACTTAACTTTTATTTGCCTCAGTTTTCTCATATGTAAAATGGTAATGATAATAGCACTTAACTTGTACTGTTATTTTGAGTATCAAATCAGATAATATTTGTAAAAGGTACTCAGCACAGTAACAGGCATATAGGGGCTATCATATTAATGCATATTGCCTTTCTCCCCTCCTGTTCAACTATACCATGATGCTCACTCTTACCAGGTCTCTGAGTACCCTCTGTTGCCTAGGTGTCTCTATAACTTGAGTATTAGACAAGAAAGGGACTAACTACAGGTCTTTCCCATCCGAATCCTGTTTGGCCTTTTTGCTTTCTACACCAGGCCCTGGCATCAGAGTCTCACTTACTTTTCTATTCTTACCATTAATACTGTGCTTCCCGCAGGTTGAATATCATTACCAACATCATTTTCTCTGCTAAAAGTGATCTAGAGAGTATTACCTCCTAGGCCAGTGTAGCACCGATTTCCCTTCACCCAACTGCTAGAGAAACTAAATAGCTACCTTCAAGTCAAATGTCATTGCCCTCACTACTGCTCAGGCTGCTAGCCAAAAATAGTTGCTCTCTTTTTTCAAAAAAAGGATCTCTCTTTGTACTAGATCCCTCCCATGTTGCTAATTATTCAGATCATAATTATTCATCTAATACAATGGATCATTTGGAGTCTGGGATTAAAATATGCAATTTCTTTAAGAAAAACATATTCAATAGGCAATAAAATAATCCAGAAAAAGATGAAAGCAGATAAGCAGCCTGAAAAGGAGTTGATTTCCCCCACTTCTCTGAGAGGTATCATACCCAGATTTTTCCTCATCTGAGTGAACATAATTTGAACTTTTATTCAGCTCTGATAGTCTTTGCAGCAGTTTAAGGATGTTCTAAGAATTCTTTTGTATGATTCTCCATCTGTCTTGTCTATAAAGGACTCTGGCTAATGGGATGGATTACCCTTGCAAAGCCATGACTGTTCTCTGGGGCTAGTAGACAGACAATTCTTTTATCCATTTGATATGGATTTTCATTAGTCTGTTAGTTTGTGTGCTCCCAATACACAGTAGAAGATAAGTTCTTTAAAATGAATTGAATCTTCATATTAACACTTGGCTCCATCAGAAATTTTCTGACAAAGGATATAGTTACTCAGTAGCCCTCTCAACCAAGAGATATACTGTCTTGATCTGAAAATTCAAAGGACAAGTCAATAGATAAATGTAACTCTTTCCCAAATATCAGCATGTATGGAGTAAAGCTTATCTGTTTCCATTCTTGGTAACATCCAATGCATGCACTAAAATTCTGTATGCTAACTGCACAGTCTTCAACCTAGGCATTCAAGTTCCTAGGACATTTAACAGTATGTACTATAATATACTTTCAGACCATGGGTAGATAAGGCATGGTTCTGAATTCCTTTGTTCTTTGAAAAAGCTAGTTTACTTTCCAAGTCTTTACCTTGATCAGAGTGGATTCTGAAAGGGGCCATATGGCAAGGAAGTCATATGCAAAAAAGAAAAAAAAACCTGTCCCACAACACTCTCTAGTTCCTGATTGGATATGCTTGTGCATAGCAAGTGAAATGGTCATCCATCACTAAGATATTGCTTATATCTTTCCTATATATGTCCAGAATAAAAAGTTCATACAAGCCTATACATGTCTGTCTATACAAGCTACAATCACGAGGTACATGACTTGACAGCCTGTGCTTCCGACATATATTGCACTTATTATGGCTTCCTGTTGAGATTTGGGGACAGTAAAATCTATTTCTTACTAGTATAAGAGTCTTTTATTGACCCATGTCCGAAATCATCATGTATTGCTATCTTGTTTATAAATCAAGAACTTCTTCTTAGTACCATGTGTGGATTTAGTTACATATTGATAACATTCCATTGCATGCCCAACTTCTATCATCTCAACAACAAAATAATCCATATGGAATAAAGCTTGAAATCCTCCCCCCCCCCCACAAAGCAACTACTTACTTCATCTGTCGCTCCTGCCACCAGCTATCCAAGCACAACTGAGACAAAGAGATTTGACTCAGTGAAATAGAGTTCACATACATTGTTCATACATTCTGATAGGAAACTGAACTTCCCTTTGACTGGCTCAGCATGATCCCCAGGTAATCTAAATAGGTTTCATTTCTTCC
The DNA here is from genome assembly GCF_048593235.1 of Sminthopsis crassicaudata. NCBI lineage: Eukaryota > Metazoa > Chordata > Mammalia > Dasyuromorphia > Dasyuridae > Sminthopsis > Sminthopsis crassicaudata. The sequence continues at coordinate 183,205,355 of NC_133621.1, forward strand.
AGGATATCTCCCTAGCTTTGGATTCACATGGTTTGTAGGATTGAACATCTACACTCATATTTTTTTTCACTCCAGTAAGATACACTGAACTCATAGTTGACTATAGCTGTTACCCATCTCTAGTGTACAACATTCAGCTTGGTACTGGTAACAAGAGAAATCTGTGGATTCCTATCCATCCATATCTTGATTTTAGCTTCATATTCAAAATAAAGGAAGGGAGACAGGCTTGTTAGATGGAGAATAAACTCTATTAAAAAAAACAAAAACAAAAAAACAAAAAAACTAAAACTAACTTAGGGTTAGACATTCCCAAGATCCTCTCTGACTTCTCATGAAAATGTAAATGAGCTAGAACAAAAGGTAACCAAAGGAGACAAGGTCATTATTCTGACCACTTAGCTGGATTCGAGGCTTTATTGTGGATACTTGTCCATAGAAAAATACCCCATTTGTGACTAGTAAAAAACCTTTTTCTCTCCTATATGAAACACTGAAATTCTACCCTTTAAAAAGCAATAAAGTAGCTTGCAATATTTCTACACTAATTCTGAAGGGGAAAGTAAAGTTCATTGATCTTGATTCTACATTATCTAGTTTCCTAGATAATGCAGACATTTAAATGACAGTTGATTTTGTGAGGATTGCTTGTGTTATGTTTCAAATGGCTATGACACTCTATTCTTCACTTCTTGTCCTGAACAGGTGTGCAGTTATTCTGCATGCCTTTATAAAGACTCTTTATTAACTCCATAGGAGACTGTACTTCAAAGGCTAGGTAAAGTGATTCAAATCAATTGCTTATTCTTTTTTTTTTCATATCTTTTCCTAGTGAGAAAACTATACTCACACCAGCTGTAGACGGAAGATCAGAAACCTGACTAACCATTGCAAAGAAGTTTTCCATTCTTTGAAGTTCATTGTAAAAAGACATTTGCCTAAAGGGTTGTGGAAGAACTAACAATGTAAGAAATTCCTCATTGGGTCAGATCAGTTATCTATTCAGTCTAGTATGCAATATTCTATGTATACCAATGAATATTTTATTTAAGAGTATGTTGTTGCCTACCAAGAAATCAACTTTAAAAGGTAAAGATATATAATGAATATCTTTTTTCCTTTAAGGTATTTAGGTGCCATAATAGTTAGAGTGTGGGGTTTAGAATCAGGAAGACTCATCTTTCTGTGTTCAAAATGTGGCCTCAGACATTTACCAGCTGTGTTACCCTGAGCAAGTCACTTAACCCTGTTTGCCTCAGTTTCCTCATCTGTAAAATAAGCTGGAGAAGGAAATGACAAATCATTCTAGTATCTCAACCTATAAACACAAAAAGGGGCCACAAAGAGTCAGACACAACTCAACTATAACTTTTCTTTTGGAAATCTGTTATGAATCTATTGTTTACAAATTCAATTGACTAAATTAAACATATCTATTATAAAATCTATATATAATGCCAGTGGGATATATGGTCTCTGGCTTCAAGGAACTTTACAGTCAAGCAAGCAGAATGAAAAATATATGCTTAACTGTGATACACAGTGTAATGTAAAAAGAAAATAATAGAGGATATGGATTAGAGGAAGAAGGGGTTGAAAGCAGGGAAATGTAGTAAAGTATACTTTAGATCACAAATGTCTTGATCCCTCTGGCCTTCTGCATAGGTGTGGGACTTCTATTGCTACCTGGGATCTTATGGGGATTGTATGCCATGGCAGACTAGGACTGCCTGAGAAAGAAAGCTCAGTAGAGGGAAAATCTGAATCCTTAAACTATTCAGAAGTAGAAAAGTGATTTTGACAAATATCAGGTGGAATCAATCATCAGTTCTCAAATACAGAGACCTGGAGGAGCCAGGTTCAGAGGCATGCCAATAATTAGCCATATTCATCACTATCTTTCCTAATGAAGCTGATGTATGGGGGAGGAGAGGATACTATGACTAATGTCTCTAGGGAGACCCTGGTCTATCTGGAACATGAATAAAGCATAGTGTTGAAAGCAATTGAAATCAGTAAGCTTCCTCTGCTTTTTTATCTGGTCTGTATATCTTCCTGTTATTGAACCATGACTGTGTCTAAATCCAAATTTAGCATAAGCTCTTCTCAACTATTGTGTTGCTACCCCAGTAAGTGACTTCTCAGATGGCCTAATGGATACATCTCTCACTTTCTCCTAAGGACAATGATTTTTTCTGGCAGCTTCTCACCCTCAGTTCCATATATTGACAGATGCCTGAGCCAATATGCTTTACAATTCGAAAAAGTTCTAGGATTCAACTCACGATAGATATGGAGCATGAGTTGGGAAGTTTCCTTAAAAAACTTCAGTTTGGGCCTTGGGTTGCAATAGAACAATTCCCCAGTTCCCCAGTTTCATAGTCTGCTGAATTCTTAGTGCTTCCCTTCCTAGTTGGAAATCCTCACTTCTACACTGAACTATCTTACCTAATCCATCTAAGTACCTTGGATTCCAGATCCCTATTTTATAAAACCCATGTTTTTAATCCCAGCAGATTGTTTAGCTGATGCTTAGTTGCATCCCAATTTGGACTTTCTTTCTTTCCTTTCTTTCTTCTTGCTGAGGCAATTGGGGTTAAGTGACTTACCCAGGGTCACACAGCTAAGAAGTATTAAGTGTCTGAGGCCAGATTTGAACTCAGATCTTCCTGACTTCAGGGCTGATTCTCTATCCACTACACCACCTAGCTGCACCCAGATTGGTTATTTTCCGAAGAGACCTGTGCACCTACCAGGTCTGAGGTAAGAGTAGGTGAAGTCATTCCAAAGGAAAGATGTGTCAAAGTCACGAAACTTGGGGAGCAGGGCTACAAAGAAAAAGGAAAGGGAGGTCATACCAGCCAGTAGAGGCCCACATAAATGCTGCTGGTCTTTTAACCAACATGGGGAGGAAATACAACTGTTACTTCCCCAATTCTTGTATATGCCCTGAACAAAGTCCTCCTAAGTCAGATTCTGATTGCCTTGATCACTGATATTTGAGATCAAAGATTTTTAGAGCTGGAAGGGCCCTCCAAGGCTGTCAAAATATTTTACATGTAACTAACTTCACTCTAAAGGGAGAAAGAAGGGGAAATAGAAAATATCTTGTTCAGTCATTTTTCTCAATTGTGTCAAACATTTCATAACTCCTTTGGGATTTCCTTGCAAAGATACTGGAGTGCTATGTATTTCCTTTTCTAGCTTTTTTATATATAAGAAAATTGAGACAAACATAATTAAGTGACTTATCCAAGTTCACAGAGTAAGTGTCTGAGGTCAGATTTGAACTCAGGAGCTCTATCCACTGTGCCACCTATCTGCTTTAGAAGAGGCTGTAATAGAAGGAAAAAAAAACAATTAATAATCAAAGGTATAATTGCAAATAAGATGGGCTTACTGGTAAAATTTAGGAAGATAGCAAAATGGAGTAGAAAGCAGAATCTAAAATTTATCTTCTTTAGAAGAAGCACCTTTGAAACATAAAGACTCATTTGGAGGCAAAATGATCTAGCTACATGAGCTATTTAAGGTTCTTTGAATATGACATTCTATCTCTCATCTCCATATCTTTGCAGTAGTTGTACCTCATGTCTGGAATATTTTGCCCCTTCATTTCAAGGACTCTTCAGCTGGCCTTTCTGGGTCACCTTAGCCTTCTGATTTCAGATATTATCTGCTTTGTACATATCATCTACCTTCCTAGTTATTTCCATGCTGTCCATTTGAATGTAATTCTATAATAATGTAATCTTCTTGAGGATAGGACTGTATTATACCATTCTTGATTCCCTAGCATCAAGCACAATGCTTTATGTAATAAATTATTTTTTTGACTAAAAGAGCAGAATTTGTTAAGTCTTAAGAAAGTTTAAAAATAAAATAAAATAAAATAAAATATAAACTATTTTAATATAAAAAAGAAAGTTTTAAAAAGCTAAAGTGGCAATCATATCAGAAAAGGCAATAGTAAAAATATATTATGCTTAAAGGCACCAAGCCATAGCATCTAATTAAGTAAAAGTAAAGCTACTTAAAACAGTAAAACTGTAATACTTGAGGACATCATTATACCCTTTTTTGAACTAAAGAAATGTAACAAAAAAGTTAAGGACTTGAATGGAATATTAGAAAATTTACATATGATAGATTTTTAGCAATTATTGAATTTCTAGTAATTTGTAGCAGGATGTTCATTGTTATCACTATTATTCTAATAGTATTAGAAATGTTAGCTGTAGCAATAATGTAAAAAAAAAAGACATTAAGGGAATAAGCACAGGCAAACAAGAAACAAAATATGATAGTTTACTCTGAAAATCCTAAATAATCAATGAAAAACTAATTTAAAAGACCTGATAATTCTAATAAAGTAGGATATAAAATGAACCCACAAATCAACAACTTTTCATAATATTGCCAACAAAATCTAGCAGAGACAGAAAAAGAAACTTAATTCATAATAACTACAAATTGCATAAAATACCTAGAAAACCACCTACTGAGACACTTAGAGGAATTATATTTATGCAGTTGCAGAACTATTTATAGAAATAAAGGACAACAAATAATTAGGGAGAAATTAATTGTTCATCAACTATGGCAATATAATAAATATAACAATTTTCTTAAGTGCCATACCAATCACATTGGGATTACTTGGAGATTACTTGGTAGAAGTAGACCAAATAATAGCAACATTCATCTGGAGGAACAAAAGGTCAAGATGCCTATGAGAAATGATTGAAAAAAATAACAAAGAAGGGGGCCTAGCAGTGTCAGATTTCATACTATACTAAAAAGCATTAATCACCAAAATAATTTGACCTTGAATGAAATGAAATGAAAATGAAAGAAAAGTTGATGAATGGAACACATTATGAACCCAGGATTCAGAAATGAACACAATAAGATAGTGTTTAGTAAATCCAAGGACACAAATTACTCGAGTAGTGAGTCACTATTTGAAAATAAACTTCTGGGAAAATTAGAAAGCAATCTAGGAGAAATTAGACATAGGTCAACATCTCAATCTATTATAAATCTCAAATGGTTATTTGGCCTGGATAAAATTCTCTAATGGATAAATGATCAAAGGATTTCAATAGGCAAATCTCTCTTTTAATTCATTTATTTGTTTTACTAAAGCTTTTTATTTTCAAAACATATGCATGGATAAATTTTCAACATTGACCATTACAAAACCTTGTGTTCCAAATTTTCCCCTCTTTCTCCCCCAGCTCCTCCCTAGATTGCAAGTAATCCAAAATATGTTAAATATGTTAAAATATATATTAAATCCAATATATGTATACATATTTATGCAATAATCTTGCTGCCCAAGAAAGATCAGATCAAAAAGGAAAAAAAAAATGAGAAAGAAAACAAAATGCAAGCAAACAACAACAAAAAGAGTGAAAATTCTATGTCGTGGTTCATACCCAGTTTCCACAGTCCTCTCTCTGAGTGTAGATGTCTCTGTTCATCACAATATTATTGGAACTGGCTCGAATCATCACATTGTTGGAAAGAGCCACCTCCATCAGAATTGATCATTGTATAATTTTGCTTTTGCCATGTACAATGATCTCCTGGTTCTTCTCACTTCATTTAGCATCAGTTCATGTAAGTCTCTCCAGGCCTCTCTAAAATCATCCTGCTCATCATTTCTTATAGAATAATAATATTCCACAATATTCATATACCATAACTTAGTCAGCCATTCTCCAACTGATGGGCATACACTCAGTTATCCAGTTCCTTGCCACTACAAAAAGGGTGAATAGGCAAATCTCAAAGGAAGAAAGGCAAGTTATAAGTGACCATATATATATTTTTTTTAAAGGCTGCAAATCACTTATTATAAGAGAAATGAAAATTAAAACCATTCTGAGGATTCAATTGATCTCACATTGGACAGATTGACAAAAATAACAAAACAGAAAAATCACAATTATTGGAGAAGCTATTGGAGGATATATACACTGGTGCCCTATTTTTAGATCTATGAAATGGTTTAACTATTCTGGAAAGAAATTGGGAATTCTATCCTCAAAGTCATTAAATTTTGCATACCATTTGACTTAGCAATACCACTATCAGGCATATATCCCCAAAAGATCAAATAAAGGAGGAAAGGACCAGGGCTTTTGGAGCCAACTTGAACTAGCACAAGAGAGATAAGTATTCATTTTTCAATATTAAGTTGTACCTTGGAAATGAGCAAATTGCAAACTAAAGCTTAACTTAGGGTTTTGTTGATTGTCTAGAAAAGAAAGTGATGGAAAATATGTTAATTCAGTTTAAACTCTCTTTTTTTAGATTAAACTTAAACATGTGTTGTTTATGCAATTTTTTTTTCAGAGAGCTATTTGTTAAAAATTTACCAGGACACTGCTAGGAAGGACACAGATACACACATACACACCACACATGTAATGTGAACTATACAGAGTAGGTGTTCTCTTTCTGATTCGTTTTGACCATGTGGGGTTTTAGGGACCTGCTTTTAGCCATGAATGACTCAGAGCCTTGTAATGGGAGATAACTCAGTGGAAATACAAAAGGAGTTATTAGCATCTCTCCCCCTTTCACTTCTGTTCAAATGTGATAGTATTGTAAAGATAGCATAGTATCTAGCAAATAGTAGGTGCTTAGTAAAAACTTGTCCTTCTACCCCCACACTGCTGTTCTGTGCTTATGTTATAAAATATGTGGAGTGTTTCCAACTGTGTCCCACGAGTTGACTGGAAGAAGGTGATTGTCCTGTGTAATAGGCCAGGACTGGCTCAGGTGAGGCTGGTACTTCAACTATATGATTAGAATGAAAGGAAATACTTGTAATAGTAGGGAAAGGATATTCCTTGAGCACATATTCTTGATTCCACTGAATACAACTTCCTGGTGTTAGGCTTCTGGTCTGAAAATCTGAAAGAAATCTTAGGAAAGAGATCCTAACTTATTATGTATTAACTTTTCTACTTATGTGAACAAACTTTATGAACTTTTCAAATCTTAGGCCCCTGAGTCAACAAAATCTTGAGAACACTTCTAAGGAAAATTAGCCTAATTTCTGTGGAGTAGGCCTTATGAAAAGTGAACCTATCGCACATGGTGGGGCATTCTGGTTTATAATCTTCCCCCCATACCATGTCTCTAATTTAGTCTCTTTGTAACTATAAACACTAGATCTCTTTTGTATTGTTCTTTCCTATTTTAGTGGAATAATATCTCATGAGTAATATCTCATGGGTAATGTGTCCAGCTCTGAAAGGTCTGAAGGTCCTAGGAATATAATAGTAGTCCTACAAGTACTGTAAATGTTGTTTCTGAAGCAGCAAGCTTCAGCAAAAAAAGTTCTGCATTGGAAAGGATAACCATGGGGAAGATTAGCTGAAGCCTGGAAAATTTTTTCCACAAATAAGAATCTGTAGCAGTTGGATGGTAATTACCAGTCATGCAAAATTACTTATGTACTAATAAATCTCAAATATTACCTTTCCTGATAATCCTGTTAACTCTTTTAATGTGCATCTTTATATTTATATTTCTTTCTGTATAGGAATAAATTATTTGCCCCATACCAGATTCATATTATATACTGGGAACTCTTTGTTGTTGTTTTCTACCTAATCACATTTTAGGGAGACACTATGTTATAGCCATAACTTTACCTCTAATTAGCATAGTCTCCAGGCTCTGGATTGTTTGTTTTTTTCTTTTTTGTGGTAAGATAATGGAAAGATTAATCCCTGCAATAAGAGATTAAGTTTAAGCTTCCATTGTGCTGAATCTAGTATATAAACCACAATAATTAGAAAGAAGATAGGAAGGGACTAGCATCATCAATTCCTTTGGGCACTCTCAATTTCATAAGGTCAGCCTTGTGTGGCAGTGTTACTCTTTGAGAACCCTTTCTTTTTGCCCTGTAACTGAATTTTACTAAAAGAACTGGCGAGTATGATTGGTGAGCCATTATAATTAATATTGAAAGATTGCTGAAAGCAGGAGAAAAATCACAAAATTGAAAGAGAACACAGTAATTTTCAACTAGAGACCAATTAGCTTGACTTCAATTCTTGGGGAAATTCCAAAATGAATTACTAAAGAGATAGCTATTGAACATGTAGAAAGGGAAGCAGTGAGTAAAAAAAAAATTTAACAAGATCATGCCAATTTAACTTTATTTCCTTATTTGATAGAATTATTAAATTGGTGGAAGAAATTTTAGCAAAACTTTTGATGAGGCATTTCATTGTTTGTTTTTTGTGGTGATGGAGAGATGTGGACTCAGAAATGGATTGTATGACTGAACTCAAAGCTTAATTACTAAAGGTTCAATGTCAGTATGAAAGATCTTGGGAAGAACACCCCAGAAGTCTCTGTTTAGTTTTGTGCTCTTTATCATTTTAATTAATAACATGTATAAAGTCATCAATGGCATACTCATTATAATTGGAGATGACACTAAATTAGGAAGGACTGCTAATACACTGGATAATAGGATCCGACAAAATAAGAAGGTAGGAATATCGGGACAAGTTTAATGAGATGAAATACAATGGAGATAAATGTGTCCTATTTAGATACAAAAAATTAGTTTCACAAGTACAAGATGAGGGGATGCATGATTAAACAGCACATTGAAGAAGATTTAGATAGCTTATGGACAACAAGTTCTAAGTAAATCAACAATGATAGTCCCCCTGTACTTTGTACTCCCCAGACAATATCTGGAGCATTGTGTTCAGTTCTGGGTGCTAAAGTTTTAGAAGGACATTACTAAGATAAGGAGTGTTCCAAAAAAAAAATGGGCAACCAAGATTATGAAGGGTTTTAAGTCTATATCATCTGAGGAGCTGTATAAAGGATTAAGTATGATTCTCCTAAGAGAATATTGAAGAGTGGGAGCCCAGGGAGGAATGAGAATTGGAGGGAACAAAAAATGGCTCTGTTCAAACCATCTGAAAGGCTATGTTATGTAATGGAGGTTAGACATGTTCTGTCTGATGATCCTGGAGCATAATAAGAGGAATAATTAGTGGAAGGTACAAGGAGGTAAATTTAGGCTTAGTGTCAGGAAAGAAGCTTATTGTCCATTAGAGCTATCCCAAAGTAGAATGGATTGTATTGAAAGATGATGGGTTTCCCTTCTTGGAGGCCATCAAATAGTCTGCATAGTTATCATCAACTAGGTTGTAGTGAGGATCTTTTTCAGTAGGAGTTGGATAAAATGGTCACTGAGGTTTCTTCTAGCTTTCAAATTCTGGATGTTTCACCAGGCACCTCAAACTCAATATATCAAAAAATGAATTTGTAACTTTTTCACTCAAACCTATGCCTCTTCTAAAACTTTCTTTTTTAAAAAAATGGATACTATTTAAACCCAAATGCCTCCAAAATATTTTTAAATTTAAAAAAATATATAGTACTATTCTTTTAGTCACTCAAGTTTGTAACCTCAGATTTAGCTTTGACCTTTTACCTTATTATTATTTTATCAAATCTACTTCAACAATATCTCTTATATTTTCTAACTTTATGCCTCATTGGTTTTTAATAATCAGAGGATCACCAAACAATTATGTTTTTTTTTTTCAAACTGGTAAAGCCTCTTCTTTTAAGGGATGAGGTAGAACTTTATTATCTGTCACCAAGGAGGCTATCATGGAGGCTAGGGCCTGGGATCATAACTCTTCTCTCCTCAGAGAGGGGAATACCAGGCTAGAAGTATATCTATCTATTAGTTCTTTTAAATATCATTCACATAGGAGATCTGATTGGATAACATCTAACTTTTGATTACTTTATCATTTCTGGGAGGATGGGAGGATCCTAAGCTCTCTATCCATGTCTATTTTCTCATATAGCAGTTCCATAGTGAGCACATATAGCAAGCTGGGGAAAGAGAGGAAAATTACCTGCTCCTCTCCTCTTCCTAGAATGTTTTCCATCAGCAACTTGAAGTGGGGTTAGCTTCTTCCAACTTTCAAACCTGGACACTGCTTTGACATTATACTCAAAGAAGAGTCTTACTTGGAGGGTTCCGAAAGGGTGCTCCTGCATGAAGAGTCTCCAGAAATGAGACTGGCTAAAAACTGAAGCTTTTACCTCTTGCCCTTGCCTTCATCGCCAGCAAAAAGGAGAGATAGCCATGACAATGGCCTTGGGACAGAGCTATATGTGATTCTGACATATGACATAAAAACTGGAAGATGGTTTTTAAGAGATCATTTTGCTCAGCCAAGTAAAATGTTTTATGTGTATGTATGCATGTATATATGTGTATATATGTATTACATGTATTTATATATGCATATAATTCACAAAAAATAAGTGAAGTAATATCTTGTATTCTTTAATGGTAAAAACATCCTGTGTTGCATAATATCACTTTTGAAAATTTGTCTAGTTACTTCTAATACCTTCATTAAGGATAATCTCAATGCCATCATACATTATTTTGATACAATTTTTATGTAGATGAGGAAGTTGAAATATGGGTCACTAATTATTGATTTTTCTCTTTTTTTGGATAATTTTTTTCAATGCCTTTTGCATCTTCCTCTCCATCAAATACATTGGGAAGCAATCCCCCATCCTCACAAATGTATTTCCTCCTCAAAAGGCTCCTTTTATTAGTAAATATATGCTTCCTTTGGTCTATTAAAGACTGGTTCCCGTGGTATATAAACTAAGGTACAACTATGCTTTTTTCCTTCTTTTTGATTTTTAAAAAGTTTGAACTTAAACACTGAAAAAAAGTGTTTCCATAAACAGAACAAAGAAAGATGATTATTTTGAAAATGGGAATCTCTATTTCATACTGCTTTTTTTAATTATAAAAGGTATATCTTAAACTCCATACATTTCTTTCAAAATTCTCTTTGTTATGTTTCATTTTGAACTTCTTTCTGTTCTGTGCATTTAAAAATGCTTCAACAGCTTTTTTTTTTTTTGACATCATTATTGTAACAATACTTCTCAGTTATTTTAGCATCTATCTTGAAATCCTTTTTTCATTCTACACTGGAAAAAGAACTGTGATTATTAATTTATCTCTGAACTTCTAAAGATAAGAATAACCACTTTTACCATGCAATCTCTCTCCCTAGGAACATGCCTTTTTATTCCTTGTACTTGGCTTTGACACTGTCTCAATGGGTTGGATCCTCCCTTTTCATCCTAAGAAGCTGCACGGAAAGCCTCCCCTCTTTAAATGAGGGAAGAAAGCCCTTTCTTGTCTTCCCTCTTACATTTCTGGTATTTTGGTAGATCTATAATTTCATTAGTGTATTACCTTCACCAAATCAAAGGCCAAAACTGTTTAGATACCAGAATAATTATCATTTCCATTTATTCTAACAATTGTTGTCACAGGAACTTATACCTCTGACACTCTACTCCTCCATGACTGGAGCTACATGTATTGATGCCAAAAAAGGCCCTATAAACACAACTATCATTTCTTTCCTGACTCCCACCCTTCCTTGGATCCTATAGTATCTTTCTCTTCCCAATCCTTGCAAGTAAAACCTGTATAAAATGGATATAATCTTTGCCACATTAGTGGGTTAGTATGAGAAAAATGTTTTCAAAATATCTTTGGCTTCAGAAATGGAGGGGGAAAAGTGAAGTTGTGAAAAGAAAAAAAAATCTTAGGAAAATTGTCTTCAGAGTAGACTAGCTAATTGGCAAGCACTTGATTCCAAATATTTTCCCACACTGAGCTGAAAATCTTTAGTTAATTTGATTAATCTGCTGAAGTTTTACTTATTTGGATTTGCTTTTAAAGTATAAATTTTTTTGGAGGGGGAAGAAGAGTGATAATTAGCCATTAGTTGAATAAGATAATTTCTATAATGCTTTAAGCAAAGCACGTTACTCAAAAAGCTAGTGAGGTAGGCAAGACAAACACCATCTCTTGTTTTACAAAGGGAAGCTGAGGCTCAGAAGTCACAGTTTATAAGTGCTGAAGCTTGGACTTGAATTCGAATCTTATTTAAAGACCTGCTATTTTCCTTACACTACACTGTCTTTTTTCTTCCCTCTAACACTTAAAAAATATGTGTTAGGAGAATGGGAATTTAGATCTCAACTTTGGGAAGGGGGTAGGAAGCACAACTAATTTTGAAATATGCAAAGAATGCTTTCATAGGAAGGGTGGATCTGAGTGGGCTGTCTTAGGATATACTTTGGTACAGCATGGAACACTCAGGTCTGGAAAAAGTTACAGAAAGTTACAGAAAAAGAAAGTGGGAAAATGTCAAAGAAAATTTTATGTCAGCATTTTGTTAGACACTAGCCATGAACCAGAAACTCTCTCTTTCCACCTCACACTGTCTCCATTTTGTTCTTCCTTCCTCCTCCACAAGTGAGGCTTTCTCATCTCAGGACCCAAAATCAGGGTTCTATTAGTAACATTCATTGTGACTTACATAAGATATTGTGTACTGAGTCTAAACCCAACTATCATATAACATTGTTTCTATGGGAAAAACTATGGGAGTTTTGGACAACATATTTTCAAAACTGTTAATGAATGGATATCATGATTTTTCAGCAGTCAATTATTATTTCTTAATTGTGATGATAATTACTTCTTACCCTTATATCTCTTCAAGTATTCATTAAGATCTGCTAAGTGGGTACTTAATACATATTATTGACAGAATTCAATTTTCCTTTTGGTAAAATTGGGAGTATTTTCTATTTACTTTTGCAGAGGTTGACCCCACATCTAAAACATATTCTTTTCTCATTTCTACTTCTTAGCATCTCTACCTTTAGGCTTTAACTCCGGATTTATCTTGCACTTGATCAGGATCTTTCTGATTTCCCCAGTTGTTAGTGTTCTCTCTTTTCTGAAATTACTATGTATTTAACTTACCTGTGCACATATGGCAGTCTTCTAGATGGGTATAAGTCTTTTCTGGCCAAGGCTTATTTTCCTTTTGTCTTCCTATTCCTGGAGCCTAGTAAAGTGTGTTCCACATTATGGTAGTAAGTTTTTGTTGAATTAAATTTGGATTTTTGTTGTGTATATTTTCTCCAGTGGTACAGAAAACAACCAGAATCAAAGAATTTGAGAAATGGAATTGACTTCAGTACCATCGGTTATAATCCCAGTATTATGTATACGCAAAGTGGACATTAAACCTCTGCTTGATATTACAATGCCCCTCCCAAATTACAGATCTCTATAAAATCCATCATCTTATTAACATAATATATAATGCATGTTTATAATATTTATTCTTTAAAATAACCTTGTAAGATAAATATTATATATGAGTACTATTATTCCATCTTACTGATGAGGAAACTGGAGTTCATAGAAGTGAAATAAGTTTCCCAGAGTCACATAGATGGGAAATGTTGGGTCTTAGACTTGAATAAAAAGTGTTCCTTTAGTTAAAACCTAGTTCCTCCCCTCTAATTCCTAGATACTTTCATAAGATATATAATGGCAATTATCCATTTTTTAGAATTGTCACCCAAATGCAAAAAGGGTAATTTATTTTGGAGAGATGATAGAACAAATGTTATGCTACCAAATATATGTAATTGGATTTTCTTGAGTTGTCTCTTAATAGATTATTATTATTCTATGTTGTACTGGAACTAAGAAAATGTATCTCCCTCTAGTCTTCTCACTTACTTTATCACTACCTGATGAAGTGACATTATTTATACTTAAATCTTATTTATTTGCCCTATGCAATTCTATAATAGATTTTTTCTCCAGATAAAGATAGTTTTCATTCCATCTGATTAAGTGAGTGGGACTAACTATGAGGAAGGACAAAGGAAACTTCTGGAGAAATAGTTCTAGTCATAACATGAAACTATTTGGAAACTCCTCTCTCTTTCTCTCCTCCTCCCATTATTGTGTATTTGTCTTTCTCTCTCTTTTCTCTCTCTGTCTATCTCCCTTTTTCTCTAGAAAGCCAGAGAAAGTCTCCAGAATCATGAACTATTTGAAAGAATATAGACAAAAGTAAACAGAAGGAACTTCAGAAGGAGGCAGTTTTGAAAGAAACACATTGAATTTATTAAATACTTTTTTAAAGCAAACTGTTCATAGATTCCTGCTTTTTTTTTTCCTACTTTACTTGTACATGCAAGTACATATTTTTGGCAGCTGTTTGTTAAGTACAGAATTTTTAAAAAAAATAAAAACAATGTGTAAAAGGAAAGACGAAACTATAGTATTAAAAAAAAGTCAGTGGTGCCTTAACTTCTTTATAGAAGCAGTTAGATGAGGTCATTGACAGATCATCTAACTCTACCTTCTCAATATTTTACAAATTTTTGCATATGGACTCAATGCATCTTTCAAACTCTTAGCAATTTGTGGGAGAGGCACACTGCTTTTTGGGAGCAAAGATGCTGTATTTGCATCATCTGAACAGGAGACAGTCATTTCCATTCAAATAATGTGGAACTGCAAAGTACCAGTAACATGAGCAACATCAGAACAAAGTAGAGTTTTGAGTTTGATGACAATCTGAAGGTGTTATTTTGTTATGTTTTGTTTTCCAAATGCTGTAGCATAAAATAGATAAAAAAGCCATTTGATATTTTTTACAATTATAGGAATCTCTCAATGGACAACTTGAACAAACTGAAAGTAATTTGAAAACAATAGGAATTAGAATATAATTCCTAATACTGGGGACAGTAAGATTGGGTAAATGCTAGAAGTTGTGAGTTCTGGGCTTCCTTAAGACTAAAGCCCATTAGCTGTCCACACTAAGTCCTGCATCAATATGATTGGGTGAGGGTAAAGAGAGGAGAGAATTAGCTGGACTAATTCACAGCTCCAACAACAATGTAGTATGAATGCTTTCTCACAGCCCTTCCCAAAATTGTTGCTGCCCCACCTTTTTTTGGTCATTTTTGAAAGCCTGATTGGTGCTAAGTAAAAACTGATAATTGTTTTACTTTCCATCTTTCTAATTATTAGTGATTTGGGATATGTTTTCATTAGACTTTTGATATATTCGAATACTTGCTTTGAGAATTAAGACAGATAGATGGTCAGGAAAACCTGAGTACAAACTAGCCTCAGACTTATTAGCTTTGTGACTTTGTGACTTTGGGCAAGTCAAGTCAATTATGTCTGCCACAGTTTAGTTTACAGTTTCCTCAACTGTAAACTAAAGACATTAATAGCACCTACCTCTAAAGACTATTGTGAAGACCAAATGTGATAATCTCCAGCTCCCTCTTCTGTTTCATGTTCTCTGTCATCTAGCCACATTCACCTTCTTACCATTTCTGGCACATTACTCTGTCCTATACACTTCTTCTATATATTGGCTTTTCTAGTTTTCTTCAAACTGGTCAAATCCCACTTTCTCCAGGAGTTTTTCTGGTTTTTTTCTTTGCCTCCCTCAACACTTCCACTGTGAATACCTTCCAACATTACCTTTCATTAACTCTGTATGTAAATTGTTTTCTTGTATTCCTCATTAGAACGTGAGCTTCTTTAGGGCAGGATTTTAATTTTTGTCTTTTGTTGTATCCCTAATGTTTAGCTTGGTCCCTGGCACATATTAAACAATGAATGGTTGTTGAGTTATCTACTGACTAAGGACAAGCAAAAGGCCATTTTGTTTGTATCAGTATGGATGAAGGGAAATAATGTGATTTAACAATAGAAACAAAACCCTTATTAATTCATTACCTAGTATTTCTTTCTTCATTACAGACTGTTGTCCAAATCTAGCTCAGTGGCATAAATAGCATTATTAAGATTAAATATGACTATTTAAAAGAAAAGAAAAGGTGGTTGTATAGTAATCCTAGGATGGACAGTGTAAGTACTTTCTTGGCACCTCTGTGTCATAAAAAGAAAAGAGATGTATGGCAAGATGAATGAGTGAAAAGTCACATCAGCTCATCTCTTCCTTATAATCTAAAAACAGCTAAGAATTTGATAAATAAATGATCAAAACCAATCAATAAAAGAGTGAAAATGACATAATGCTGTATAAAGGGGAAATAGCAGAAATGAAGGAAATGAACAAAAACTTTCCCTACCTTATGACCTTAGGATAAAACATTTGTGGGGAGAATGCAATTATTTATCAATTAGTAAAGCTAAATAAATGTTCTAAAACTATGGAAGTGAAGTAGTGTTAAGCTTTTCTGTACTTATATGGGTTCTGCATTTTTCAGATATTAAGAAGTAAAGACATAGTGTTCAGGGGAAGGCTGCAGAAATATTAACATATTGGCCATTGCCAGTGGGCATGTTGGAGTCATGCTATCTAGTGGGATTTTTTTTTTTTTTAAGGGTCAGACATGGTTCTCTGCACTATTCATTGCTTCTTGGTGGTTATGTGTACTAGATGTTCTTTAGGAAGAAATGAGAAAGAAGAGATGCCTTAAGATCTTCTCAAAGAGCTTTTGTAAGGCTAACCTATTGAATCACTGCATAGCCAAATTTACCTGATACTTGCATAGGAACCACAAACAATTTTTGCTCAAGCAACAAAACAGTGTGAAGCAATTGAAATGAGTTCAAGTATCATTCCCCTTGATCTTTGAGACAAAAAAATGAAATCACTCTTTTTGCTATCATCTTTCTACAAATTGACTTTTTCCACATCTGTTTCCATGATGAAAATAAGGGATAGGACATAGAGACAAGGTGAATGAAATTATAAATGCAATTGTACTAGGAAGTGTCTGTGCTCTATCAGTTTTAAATTCACTGTTTTTTCTCATTACAATAAATGCACTGAGATCAATGTCACAAATTTTGAGTGGGGAGGGACCTGAGAAGCCCTCTCACCAAGCTCATACCTAAAACCAAATCTTTACTCTATATATTTGACAAGAGATCATCTAGTCTCCACTATAACACTTTCTAGAAAGAAAAAAAACACAAACCTCTACTTACTGAGGCAGCTTATTCCAATTTTAAAGAGATCTATTCATTAGCATGTTTTTGATGTTATCAAGCCTAAATTATGTGAAATTTCTGGTTCTGTCTCCTGCAACCAAATATAGCCTAGTTCATCATTCTTCCACATGTCAATCCTTGAGATATTTGAAGATAGCTATCATGTTATCCTGGGTCTTGTCTTTTTTCAAGGATACACATCCCCATTACTTTGATTTAATCTCATATAACACTGAGCTCATTGCCTTCTTGTGGATATTCTCCATGTTAACAGTTCCCTTCTTAAATAATGGAACCTAGGATTAAATACGATACTATTTGTCTCACTTGCTCTACTCTGCTCCCCTCCCCCCCGAAAAAAAATCTAACACTTCCTTCACTTCTACTCATTTCATATTAATTCCAACTGACATAATCCCAACAATTTCCTCCTTTGCTCAGCTTCTGATGAAGTGGTCTATGCTATTGCCAAGGCTAACCCCATACAAATATCCTCTCTTGCATCTTCTAGGAAATTGCTCTGCTCTCATCCACATTCTAATCTAAATCCCTCCATATCTTCAGATTCCTTATCTACCACCTATAAATATGCCCATATCTCCTCCCTAAAATAATAACATTATAATAGTTTCATTAGATTCTTCTATCCCTTCTAGCGGTTGTCCTATGTCTTCCTTTCCATTCTCAGGGAAAATCTTTTAAAAGCTATGTATACTTAGTGCCACAACTTCCTTTTCTCTCATTATTCAAAACCCTCTGCAATTTGTTTTCTGATCTCATTTAACTGAAATCACTCTCTTTAAAGTTACCATGGATCTCTTAAATGCCAAATCTTATGGCATTTTTCTCAGTCCTTGAATTTTCTGCAACATTTGACAATGTTGATCACCTTCTTTCTGGGTTTTAATGACACAATTTCTTCTTGGTCTTCCTCCAATGCATATGACTGTTACTTTTTAGTCTCCTTTGCTGACTCTCTCTCCAGATCTTGCCCACTAATTGGGGGTATCCTCTAAGGTCTTCTACCTAGAAGTTTTTCTCTTTTCTCTCTATACTCTTTAACTTGGTGTTCTCCTCTGCTCCTATGGGCACAATTATCATTTGCATGCAGATGGCTTCCAGATCTATATATCCATTCTTAGTCTCTCTCAGAGCTCAAATTCTAAATCACTCACTGCCTATGACATTTTTGAAATGAATATTCCAAATGCAAGCTCAACATATCCAAAACAAAATTCATTATATTCCCCATCCCTAGACCATTCCCTCTTTAGAACTTCCCCATTACTCTTGAGAACACCACCATCCTCCCAGTCATCCAGGCTAGCATAACTCCTCATTTTAAGTCATGACATTTGTTCAATTGACAAATCTTGTCCTTTATACCTTTACAACATCTGTCATTGCTTGCAAAGTTCACCACCTTGGTTTAGATATTTGTAATATTTCACCTGGACAACTACAATAGTCTCCTAATGCATTATTCTGCCTTATCTCTCCACTTCTGTCCTTTTTATACAATTCTGCCAAAATACTTTTCCTTAAAGCTTATGCTTGACCTACCCCCAACGTGCACAAGCACATAAAAATTAGTTAAGTTACACTAGCTTTGTATTACTTCTTAATAATGCTTATCAATTCATTAGTTGTTGATATAGTCAGACAAGAGCAGAGTATATAGAGACTGTATATAAAAGTAGTCTCTTTATTTCTGGAAATTATGTCTTCATGCAACTCAAGAAGGATTTTTTTTTTCTGTCTACCACATCACAATGCAGATCCATATTAAGCTTGCAGTTCAATAAAATCCCCAAATCCTTCTCATACAAACTGTTATGCACTTATGTCTTGTCTATCTTATAATTCTCATGCTGAATTTTAAAAAAACTGAAATATGAAACTGCAATTATTCCCAAATAATAAATCATCAAGATCATTTTGGAGCATGAATTTCTTATTCAAGTGGTTAATTATCTTTCCCAGTTATGTGTCTTTGTAATTTTGACAAACATGCAACCTATGGTCTTATTCAAATCATTTATAAGAATGAGACATTCCTATGGAGAACTTAATTAACATTAAACTGATAATAACTATACTTTGGATAAATCCACTGGAACAGTTCCAAATCCATCTAGTGACATGTTTTTTTCTGCAACTCTCCAAATTTTCCTTAGTATAGTAAGAGATAACTTTATCAAATGCTTTACTAAGATTTTATTAAACTACAGTATATAGATCTAGAATTAGACTAGATCTCAGTAGTCACCTAGTCTAATTCTTTCATTTATGAAAGAAATGAGCAAATAGACTTAGGGAGGTTAAGCTTCTTGGAGAAGATCACAGTAGTTAGAAACAAGTGCAATTTGAATCTAAATCCCAAAACATAAAATATTATTTCAAATGAGGTATTTGTAAAGTGCTTGGCACATTGTAGGTACTTAACAAATGCTTGTTCTTTTCCCCCTTCCTCATATTTACCATATTTTCCCTTCATACCACAGTCTCCTGTCTTACCAGTTCTAGTAATTCTGTAAAGTAAAAAAAAAAAAAAAAAAAGCACTAATAACAAATAGGTAATCTGGCATTACCAGTTCTTATTACCAGCACTATTTCCTGTTCTAGATGTTCATTAACAATATTCTTAATGATCCATTCTAGAATTTTGTCAATGATTAAAGTCATGAATGTCTAGCTAGCAAACGTTTCTCTTTTCTTTCTCCTTTTTAAAAATTGGAACAATGTTCACTTTCTCCCATTCCTACAATATTTTAGACTCCATGATTTTTCAATTGTCACTTTATTAATCAGTTCTTTCAGTATTTGAATTATCTCAGTCAGATAACTCGAATTAACTAAAGGCAGCTAAGTGTTCTATCATCTTTTTCGCATTTTTCTAGGACATTGGCTCCCTATTTGCCGTTTTTGCCCTCTCATTTCCATCCATAGGTTCTTTTTGGAAAAAAAAATAGAAGTAAAAAGTGGAATGACATTGTCACTCCTCTGCTGTTATTATAATCCCCATCCATTCCAAGTAATGTGCTTCTATTGCTTTTAAAAATCTTCTTTTCCTTCATATAGAAAAAAAGGAAGAAAAAATAAAGGAAAAAGGAGAAGACAAAAAAAAAAAAAAGAAAGCAAAACAAAACAAAATCTTCCCCAACCTTGATGTTCTTAGCTTTCTTCACTGACCTTAGTTAATTGCGGTCCCTACCATTCATGACAATCAATCAATAAACATTTAGTTAGTGTGAAGCAGTGAGGATACAAGACAAAAATGAAAGTCCCTGCTATCCAGGAATTTTTATTATTGGGTAGAAACTACATGGTTAGGAATAAGTAAATACAAAACTACCTACAAAGTAAATGGAAGGCCATTTAATAAAGAGAAACAGTTGTACATGTAAAGAAATGCCTAATATAAGAAATAATTGCTTTTGATATGTTTTGAAGGGGAGGAGGCAGTTCATTTTAGACATGGAGACAGTCTATGCCAAAGCAGTGGAATGTCATATGTGAGGAACAACAAATAGCTCAATTTGACGGAACTATAATGCATGATAAGTGTGTAAAGGTGGATTGGAGATAGATTATGGAGACCATAAATGCCAAACAGCCATATCATATCTTTATTTCATGAGTCAGGTGAGTGAACATTATTTTGGAAAAGAGAGAGGGTTGAGGCAAGGAGACCAATTATGAGGCTATTATTTTTGCCCTTCATTTTCAAAGAAGACCATTGTCATCACCGAGTGACAAATTGCATTTAAGTGAGGCTGAGTTGCACAAAGCCATTACCATCACTCTTTCTTTCTGAGTGATCAAAGTCAGGCAGGACAAAAGTCAAGATGACTGGTGATGGCCCAGGATGCAGTGAGTGACCTTGGAGTTTTCAATATCTGATCAAGCTCTAAGCTTCCAAGTAACTACTTTATCCATCTCATGGCCACTAGAACAAATTGTTCTCATCTACCCATTCTGCTGGAGGAAGTCTTCACATGATGGGGGTGAACATTCCCTTTATTCACTGAGGGATTCAAAGACTGTTGGTTGCTTTCAACCTGGTTCAGCCCATCTCCTGAGACAGTTTTCCTGGAGTGTGGCAGCTGTTCATGCTACTTCTTGAAGTCACAGGTAAGATTTGGGTGGATAAGATGGACACTAAGTAGTTGAGCAGCCCTTAAAAGGGCTTCATACGCTCTCACACCAAAGATGCTAGTCCTTTAACTCTAAAGTTAACACTCCCTATATTCTAGTAAAATGTTACCAGCTTGTTTTCCCTCTCTTCCTCAACTTTGTCATCTAATGATGATGCTAGAGAAGTACTGAGTGGCCAGGTTAGAGTGCATCTGTGTGGGGAGGTATAGGAAAAAAATCAATTCAGAGTCAGAGGACCAGACTTGTCTCTTATAGCTTTGTACTTACTGCCTTATATGATTTGGGAAAAACCATTTAACAGGAAGTTATAGCAATAAGCAAGACATGTCCAAATACTGAGTGTCTGAAACAGGGTTATCTGTGTGAATGGAGAAAAGAGATAAAACATTAAGAAATGTAGAAATAGAAATACAAGATATGGCAACTCGTTATGTATATAAGATGATATAGAGTTAGAGTCCAAGATAATTCAAGAATTTCAGAAAAAAGATTAGTAGTAGTATTGACGATAATAGGGAAGTTCAGAAACAGAGTTGGGATTTGGAGGAAATGGTAATAAATTCTACTTAGAATGTTGAGTTTGAGATGGCTATGGAACATCCAGGTCAAAATATCATATAGGCAATTTCAACTTTTCTTTAAATCACCCCAATTTCTATGTTCCAAATTCAATTCAAAAGAGAAATTAGGACTGGATATGTAAATCTGGGAATCATCTGGATCCATGGGAGTTGATAAAATTACCAAGTTAGAAGAAAAGAGAAGAGAGCTCAGAACAGAGATTTGCAGTTAATGGGCACATGTGGATTTCAATGAAAATATTTGAATTAATATCCATTAATGATCTTGGTCCATAACTCTCTTTCACATAACTATTCTTGCTGTAGGTAGCAAGGACAAAAATTATCTCATAAAATGAATTTAATAAGGTGCTTAGTTTCTGATTCAATGAATAATTTTCTAGTATAATTATTCGTTATCTTTTAAAAGTTTAGAGATAGCATGGTAAAGAGGAAATTGTGCTTGATTTGGAACCTGACAACCAGGATTCAAATTAGAGATGTACCATACCACCATTCAAATAACCTTTTGGTTAATGTTTTGTTAAAAACTTTGCAACTATTTTTTTTTTCAATATCGGGAAATTCTTTATACAGTCCTTCTGACAATATCCTTAGTTTTCATATGAATTATCAGAAGTGATGACCTGTTCCGGAGGGTGTTAGGAGATTTTCTGGTTCATTCTACATATATATATATACTGAGAAAAAAACAAAACCCTTTTTTTTTTATCCAGTTGATAAACAGTTACCTCTCTACCCTTGGTAAGGAATCACTGACTCCCATTCATATTCTTTTTTTCCCATTCATATTCTTTTATTCATCTGACCCTTAATGAACAACATTTATCTGATAGTACCTATGGATTTACATGATTCCTTGAAAGAAAAGTAGCTACTTCTTTCTCAAAGGATCCAGATTTCTCTTCTTTAAGAAGAAACTCAAATTTGTTACTGAGCTCCAAAAGTTCAGAAGTATTAATTCAGTTCAGTTCACTTCTCCTTTTTGTTCTCCTTAAATGATTCACTTTCTTTTGTTTTTCTTTCTTCTATGTTAAATCCTCATATTTTAATCTCTAGCCCTTCTCTTAAAGTATTTCAGCTCAATTTCCCCATTTCAACTTTTCCTGAAATTGTCTCCAATTTCTTTGTTCCAAATTCAATCTCTGCTCTTCTTTTGTGAAACCCCTGTCCCAAAACCCATTAGTATGGAACTTTTTTCTTAAGGATGGAGATGAATATGTTGCCCTGAATGAGGGACAGGGCAGAAGGAATGAGAAATGAGAGAGCTTCAGCCTTTGCCAATCCTCCTTTAAGGACTCATCATTTGAGTGCTTCTGGCTTCTGGCTTCTGGCTTTAAAAGAGAAGACGAAAGAGAACAACTACATTTCAGATTGCTGAAGGAAATGACTCTGGGAAGACACAGGAAGAGTGGGTAGTCTTCATCATGTCCCTATTTTCAGCTTGCACTTTAGAGACTTTGGGAGAGTTTTCCTTTAGATGAGATTCAGTATCCTCTTTCTTGTTTGAGTTAAATTACTTTACTCCCAATGGAAAAGTGCTAATATGGCAGATTTCTGATTTGAATCCTGGTCCTCAGATACCAAACAAAGCACAATTTCCTCTGTACCACATAAACCTTTTAAAGGCCAAGGAATAACTATACTAGAAAATTGTTCATTAAATATGAAACCAAGCACTCTTACCAAATTTCTTTTATGAGATAAATCTTCTTATACTACCTAAAGACAGACTAATAAATGAATTTGATTTATTTTAGAAGTTGAATGATTAATAAGTAAAAATGCATAATAGTAACCATCACATGTCATGGTAGAGTATGAAGTCAACCACGTGATAATTTATTCCATAGTCAGTTCCCCCCCCCCTCCTCCGCCTCATCCTTCTCTCCCTTCAAGAAAAGGAAGAGGATGTAAATCTTCAGAAACCTTACTCCCAATTCCTCCTAATGCACTGGCTTCAAGTTGGGATATTTATCCTCTAGTCTTTTATCCATTCCTTTCTCCTTTTTCCCCTTGGCCTTCCCTTGAGTCTAGGTATATAGTAAAAATAGTCCACAAAAGAATGGCATTCATCAAAGTTGAATGCATGCATATTCAGAAACATAACACATGATATATAAAGTTAAAACATATTAATTAAAGCAATCCAATCAATTAACAAGTACTTATTTGGGGGAGGTTAATGAATTCTTTTGGCAGTCAAATATTCAAATAATTTTTTCTAAATGTATAAAATAAGATATATAGTTATAAAGGAGACAATTATATTGAAATAGTTATCAAAATGGTGTATTACAAAAACAAGAACACAGCCCCCCCCCCCCCAGATTAAAAACTCTTTTATTAAATGCTCACCATGTTCCAGGCTTTATGATCTGTGTTGGGTAGACAAAGACCAAAGTAAAAAAATACTTGACTTCCACAAGCAAACATTCTAATCAGGAGACAACATGTTCCTATAGAAATATATAAATAATCTATATGTAACAGTGAAATGATGGTGTGCTATACTGTTCTTATGAATATTGTTGTCAATTGATTTTATTCCCATTTCTATGTGGATTAAGAACTCCTTGGAACTCCTTCACCTCTCCTTTTTGAAATGGTGGTTTCTCCTTCCAACCAGGAGGTAAGAGACAAGGGGAAAGAATGTGGTAAGATCCCAACTCCAATGCCAGTTAAACAGTGACCAGTTGTCTCTGCTCTAGGGAGCTGAAAATAATGAATCAATAATTCTCTATTCTTTAAGCCTCAACCTTGGAATACACCACAGTTATAAATCTATTTCCTTCGTCTCCAGGGAACTTCCTTATGTTGTCTCTGCTACATTTAAAGACACACATATGTTAGCAATACTACAGTTAACCATGTTTATCACAACTACTGACTTTAAAAACAAAATAAACATGGAAAGATAAGTAAAGGTTTAAAGAAGATAAGCTTCAGGAAATGAGAAGTGGGTATTTAATGAGAACAAGTGAAGGATAGAAATCACTGTCTCAAATCTGAAGTCAAAGGATCTTCAGAGATACAACATCTATTCCAGTGATTTCCATGCACAGTCTGGGTCTTAAAACCCAGCACTGATGTTTTTGTGGATAGTACCACTTTCCTCTGAGGCTTCAGATGATGGGCTTCCACTCATCTCCAATTCTCTTAATAGCCTGATGTCAGAATCTCTCACATGACTTCAGCTGTCCCTAATATCTAAATATGAGAAAGATTAGTTTTTCAGTCAGCATTTAATCTGCCAGTTACAGGGTCAAGACAAACTCCCTGGGATGGAAGAAGAGGGCCGCTGGGCTGCTTTCTGCTGAAGCATCAGAAATCCATCTTCAGTGTCCCAATTACCTTGGCAATACTAAGATAATACAACATATACAAAGTGAATACAAAGATGTTATAGAAGGAAGTGGACTAGCAACTAGGGGTATCTTGAAAAGCCTTATGTAGAATGTGATGTTTGAGCTTCGTCTCAAGGAACCTAATGGATTCCAAGTGATAGAGAGAAGGTAGGAGTACATTCATGAGAATAGAAGTCAGCAAATGCAAAGGCAATGAGATGGGAGATGAAACAACAATTAGGTTAGTATGGTTACAGTAGAGAGTGTGTGTAGGGAATTAATACGTAAATAGATTGTAAAATTAGGAAAGGGCCATGTTATAAAGAGTTTTAAATGCCATACAGAAGAATTTATATTAGATCCTAGAGGTATGAGAGAACCACTAGATTTTATTAAATTATTTTATTTATATTTATTTATGTGTTATAATTATATTTATGCTGTAGAAAAATCACATTGGAAGTTGTGTGGCAGCTAGATTAGAATGGCAAGTATTGAGGTAAAGAGATCAAAAGGGTGGCAGATATATAACAAGATGAAAAGACTCCTCATAATCCTTCACATTTAGTTCTAGCATTTTACTAAAAAAAAAAAAAAAAGTCAAGTTTACTGGTCTATAGCTTACAGATTCTTTTTATTTTATTTTTTTATAAACAAGTCACTACAATATTTGTCCTCCTCCTATACCATGACATGTCTCCTATTTTCTATATGATTTCAAAAGCCATTGACATTGGTAATCATTTCAACAAACCAGTTCTTTTGGTACAATGGAAGGTAATTTTTTTCTTTGACTGGAGATTCTTTGTTATCAGATATTGGTTATCTTAGATATCATTCATCAACAGCCATCAAAATACATCTGTTATAGATCTTATAAATATACTGCCTTTTCCATCTTTGTTTTTTAAATATCATTTTTGCTTTTATAGAGAGAATTTTGGGGATTATACTATAATTACACTATTGTCAATAAAAAATGAATTTCTTTTAGAAATACTGAAAGACTGTTTGCATTTTTTTCTTGGTTTTTTCTCCTCCTGATTTTACATAATATGATTTAATGCCAACTTGTATGAAGGATTCTGGTGTTGTATTTGAAGATTTTATATTTAATCCTGTCCTGTTCATCATTAATACCAGTGAATAGCAGCTTTTCTTAAACATAGATATGTATTAAGTATTTCTTGAATCAAAATCAAATTGAATGAACACTTAGATATTTCCTTATCAAATATATAAATGAACAAAAGCTATGAGAAATAGCTAATATGTTTGATGATAGAATTTTTAAAAAATTATAAATCTGGAAAAGTATGCAAAAACAAGATGAAATTTAGTAAGATATATATATATATATATATATATATATATATGTGTGTGTGTGTATGTATTTTATAGTTTTTCATTTAAATTAAGAAACTACTCAAATAATAAGATGGCAGAATTTCATTTTACAATAGTTTATGTGAAAACGACCTCAACTTTTAAGTTTTCTACAAGATAAATGTGAAACAAAGATTTGACACAGCTGCAAGGAAAAAGTCATAGGTCTATAATATCTAGATCTATCAGAAAGCAAAGCTGGAATGGCATAATGGCTAGAGAATCAGATTCACATACTAGAAAATCTGGATTTTAGTCCTGCCTTTAGTGACGCTGGACTAGTGACTAGTGACTAGCTCTGTGACTCTGGACAAATCATATAACATTTGTGTCCCAGAGAGATTTCTAAAACTAAAAATTGCAGATTATATTCTCATCTGCATTGGTGAAGGGAATTTCCTGTGCTAATGAAATCACAATTCAAGGTTAAGGACATTAAGAACATCAACATTAAGGACTGCCCCATTCCACTTCATAAGAATCACAATTATATCAAAATAATGTTGTTTTTTTTTTAACTTGGGATCCCTAAACTTATTTTTTAAAAAAAAATTAATTTGATAACTACTCCAATATTATTGGATAAGCTATGTATTTTATTTATGTATTTAACATATTATTCTGAGAAGTCCATTCCATTCAACAGATCCTTTTAAAGGGAATATGATACACAAAGACACACAAAAGGTATAGTACTCCCATTCAAGAGTATGGTGAGCAACTCTACCATTACATTTATCTCAGCAAAGAAATACCTTTATATTATAAAGTTCATAGATCACTTTGTAAATTTTCTTATTAGCTATACATAAAAGGCTGACAATTCTTGGGGTGTGTGGGATGATTTGAAGGTTAGACAAAGGTTGTGTCACATATATGCATATATCATGTAATCATAATCATATATAATCACATACACATATGTATACACACATAGGTGATTTAGAGAAACCATGAAATTGCATATTTTACTTAAAAGTTCATTTTTTTTTTCTCACAAAGATTGGGGCACTGCAGATCTTTGAATACTAACTCTTCCTTACAAATAGTGTTTCTTGACAAAAGGTGTTAACAAATCCCATTGCGTCTGTAATTTCTCCAGACTGGATAGTGGGGTATTTTCTGTTTCTCATGACTCCTGTGTTTGCATTTCAGATTTTTATTTATCTGTTCTCTTCATTAAGAACACTTAAATTTCTTCTATTCTATTAAGGACACATTTGCTCCAGTAGGATAGTTTCTCAGTTTTACAATGAGTTATTTTTAATTGTAAACTTGTATCTTTTCCTTTTTCAATATTGTACTGGAATACAATAATCATGACTAATTTTTTGAAACTTTTCTTTTTGGCTACATATAACTGCACATAATAATTTTTTTCTTTGCTTTGGAAGCTCTTGATTTTAGTTATAATATTCCAGGGAGTTTTCATTTTGTGGTTTCTCTCAGGAAGCAAATAATAGATTTTTTTTTCTATTTTTGTTTTGCCCTTACAGTATTCCAGATTTTTGTTTTATGACAGGGAATCTGATGATTCCTGATTTATCCCCTTTCCCCTTGTTTTCCAAATTAGTTGTTTTTAATAGATGATAACTTACATTTTCTTTTATTTTTCAATCTTCTGATTTTGTGCGAATATTTCATATTTCATGTAGTAATTAATTTTTCTTTTTCCATTTTACTTTTCAGAGGCTATCTTTCCTGGATAAGGTTTTTCTGTTCTCTGTTTTAGGGCATTCACTCTCTTTCCAATTCTTTATTCAGAGCTTCTTTTTTCACTTTAATTTCTCTATTATTATCTTGTTTCATTTCTTTAGCTATTTAAATAGTTCTTATGTTTGTTATTCTCCTTGTAGTTATTATTGAGGTACTTTCTCCTTCTCTTATTGTCTCTGTATTATAATATTTCTTTGTAGCTTTCAGTGTGGTCTCCTGTATATTCCTATCTCCAGTCTCAGTATCTGATTTGGGACAGTATACTAGGGATAATATACTTCTGCCTCCTCCACTCTTGGATAGAAGTGATTGGATTCTATTTGGTTCTGAATTTTATATTTTGGGTTTTTGCTGCTAATTTCTATTTCCTTTGATATGTTCGTGCTCAGAATGCTGCCAGATTTTAGGTCTCCCTAACTCAGTAGCTTTATGGTACTGTGGCCTTCAGGATCCTTCAGAAGGGCTCAAGCTGGAATTCTGTGAAGTTTAAATGCCCCTGAGGCCAGTAGGAACTACCACTGTTGGATTGGCCAGAGCATGGCAAATTCCCATCCATCCTCGAGATATTTCACTGAATGCTCTGCTTCTCTTGGTTTGGAATATGAGCAGTGAGGGTTTCAAGTGCTACTGGAGCATCTGTGGCCTCTGGATTGTTAACCTGTGTTTGGGCTGGCTTTTTTCATATCCCCTTTCCGATGCCCACAAACTTATAGCAGTCTTTTTTGTACAGATTTGGGCTGAATAAAGATGTTTATAATATAGTTTCTCTTCAGATTCTTTGTCATTATTCAGTCTGGTAATTTTAAAAATTTTTGTCATTATGCATGTAACTATTGGGTTCTTCTGAGACCATTCATACAGTCATCTCATATCACATTTTAAGAGAGACTCAGACAGACTGGAGTACATTCAGAACAACATGACCAGAACGGTAAGCGGTGAACAAGTAAATGAAGTTTTTACTAAGGGAAAAGCACTATGTGAAGCATTGGGGATATAAATAGAAGAGTAAGACTGTCCCTGCTCTCAAGGAGTTGACATTCTAATGAAGGTAACCCATGAAAGATTTCAGCTGCCAATCACCTGAAGGGTCTCATGGTGCTTAGAGTGCAGTGACAAAACAGATGGAAACACTTCTTCCTCTTCCTCTTCCTCTTTTTCTTCTTCTCTGAGACCAGATTTAAACTCAAGTCCTCCTGACTTCAGATTTGGTACCAGCCCTGAAGTCAGGAGGACCTGAGTTCAAATGTGACCTTAGTCACTTAACACTTACTGGCTGGGTGACCTGGGCAAGTTGCTTAACCCCAATTGTCTCAGAAAGCAAAACAAACAACCCTCCCAAAAATAATTGGAAGACTGGATGAAATTAGTTCCAAGAGCTCTTCTTGAGAGTCCTTCCTAATTTCTTCTTAACTCTCCCTCATCCTAACTCCAAATATCTCGTTTTTGTTTTTCCTATAGCTCTCCAGGTCACACCTGTCCTAAATGAACAATATTCAAGCATAATCATTTCCTGCCAGTGTTTATCATTGTGACTGGTACATAATAGGCACTTAATGAATAATAATTGATTTGACTTCCCAAAGCATAAAAACCTGGGGTTTTTCTTCTGTTTTCACTTTCATTTTCCTGAACTTCTCAAACAGAATCAAACAAATAAATGGTTAGTAAGTTTTCTAGAGGAAGTTTATTTTCAACATTCTGGCTTTCCACTGATTTTCAAAGGTTATAAATAGTTCTAGAGAAAAAGCCAATATAGACAGACATAAATGTACTAAAGTACTGGCTCAGAAAACATAATCTAAAATGTGTTTGAGACAAGAAAAATACTTTTTAATGACTTCGTGATGGAAGTAGTAGTGATGGTGGTGGGTGGTGTACTGGTCACTGGAATAAAAGGTTTGTGAAAGAAAGTAATGGAAAAATCACAATCTCAGAATTGCACTTTTTTTTTTGGAATTGGAAAGGACATTTTTTGTTTTTAGTTAGTCAATAAATATTTAAAAAGCACCTACTATTTTCCAACCACTATGTTAAGTGCTAGGAGCACAAAGAAAACAAAAATATATTTCCTTCTCTGGAGTTCAGTCTAGTGGGTGAGACAACATATAAACTAGGTCAAAAGCAAAAAGCAAACTATGTATGGGATAATCTGGAGATAATCAACCAAAGGAAGACATTCAAATTAAAAGATATTGTAGAAGGTGGGATTTTATCTGGGACTTGAAGGGAACCAAAGAAGCCAGGAGGCTGAAATGAGGAGAAGGGAGGGTATTCTAGGAAAGAGTTAAAATATCCAGAGTTAAGAGATGGAGTGTCTGGTTTGAGGAACAGCAAGGAGGTCAGTCTCACAAGGACTATTAGAAGGATGGAAAGGTGAGAAGAGAGCAGGTTCAGTCAAAGAAGGACTTGGACACCCAAAAGAGAATTTTCTATTTGATTCTAGAGGTGTTAGGGAGCCACTAGAGTTTATTGAGTACATGGGGGTGATGTGGTTTGTACTTTGGGAAGACTTTATTGGGATGTGAGTAGAAGATAAGCTGAGTGGGGAGAGACATGTGGCAGGGAGATCAGCCAGCCGTCTATTGCAATAGTTCAATTAAGGGATGATGGGGGCTTGCAGTAGGGGGGTGACAGGGTCAAAAGATGGAAGATGATTTCTAGAATCGATTTTTTTTAAAGATAATTTTTAAAAAGGGTAAATATCCTGAGGATTCATTTTTTTTCTTCTAAGCTGAACAGGCTCTGGTTAAAAGTTGTGAGAAACTCAAAGTGGATTATGGACTGCTCCTTTGAGCTAGTTTCCACTTCAGAGTATTGAGGATTTAGGGATATTATGAATAGATTTTACTTATTCTGAGGGGATCATAAATTCATAAAATTATAGATCTAGACCTGGAAGGCACCTCAGAAGACATTTACTCCAATCCCTTCATTATCAGTGAGGAAACCAAGGTCCAGAACACCAAGAGAATTGCCTGAGGTCCTACACATAGTCCTCATCAGAGGTAGCCTTTGGAACCTAGATCCTCAGACTCCAGTGCTGGCTAGCCCGGCTGCCTTGCTGCCTCCTTTCTCATTCGTTATCCAACCAGCCTTTGCAGAGTTCATAGGTGTAGAGCTCTGAGGGACCTGAGGCCATCTCCTCCAACTCCATCCTAAAGACGAGGACTCTGAGGATTAGAAAGATTTAGTGCTTGCCAGTCAAACATTAAGCTCCCGAGGTTGGATTTGAATTCGGCTTCTCCCCCTCACCTCCAAATCCAGTGGTTTGTTTTGGGGTTTTTTAGCGACTATTTTAAGTAGAAATAACACAAGGAAGTAGAAACTCACAGAGGAGAAATACAAAAGGAAAGGAGGAGAGAAAGGGAAAGCGGCAAGAAGAAAAAAGAAGGGAAAAAAAGGAAGGAGAGTCAAGAGAGATGGAGGAGCAATCTATCAGTGACATTTGCCTGGCTTTATCATTGCCGGAGAATGAGTTTTACTTCATGAAAGATACTTTTTTCCAGCCGTTGTGAGGGTGACGGGGTGGACGTCACTTTTCTCTCTTCCTCCCCTCCTCTCCGGAACGTTTCTGTTTAGCCAACAGATCCTTTAGCACTGGGGCCCCAGGACCCCTCCTCCCACTCCAGCTTCTCCTCGCCCGTATCTGCCCAGCGGGCATCTGCTTGTTTCTCTGCCTAGCGGCATTAGCGATCCCGAAAAGGTGAACAGAGCCGCTAGAAAGCAGGGGTTTCAAACTCGGATCGATTTCTAATAACTTTTGCGCTCCTCCCCTTCCCTCCCTCCCAGCTTTTTTTCATGTTCAATGCCGCTGTCAGCCAGATGGTTCACCATTACCCAAGCTCCAGCCGCCTTCTCTGAGCTGTAGGCAAAACACGGACAAGTGGAGTGTGCGAGCTCGCTGCAAGCCCTTAGGGTGGCGTTCGCGGGCGCACTGGGCATGCTCAGCTCCGAGGGCTAGTCTACTAGCTAGTGAGAGCTTTGGGATTACAGTGGGAGCGGGGAGAGCGCGCAGCGGGTCTGGCTGGGGAGAGTTCGGCTCGCTGGGAAGGTCCTCTCTCAAGCATCCGTGCGGGAGGCAACAGGCTTCCCCGGCCGGGGAGACCCGGGAGGCGCTGCTCAGCTCGGGGAGTGGCAGGGCTTTTCCTAGTCCACCTCTCTCCCAAGTCCATTTTCTGCACCAAGGGGAAGAGCTGCCGAGCTCCAAGCAAAGCTTTTGTGCACCGCTCGCTGCTGGTTCGGAGAGAGGAGAAGCAACCCAGCAAGGTAAGAGAGCCTCTGGACCTAAGCGTCTCCAACAAAGAGATCTTGTCGCTTTCGCCGGGCTTGCCTATTTCACTCTTTCTTTTGATTAAACAAACAAACAAACCAACAAACTCCTGTGCCTTTTTTTTTTTTTTTTCTGTGGATGGTGGATTGAAGACTGTAATCGGCTTTCCACTTTCGCGTCTTTCAACTGGTGTTCGGAGTAAGGTGCCAACTCCTGCCCTCTGGGAATATTTAACGTGCCCTCTGCCTGCAGGAGCTTGGGTTTATTCTGCTTTTCCCCGCTCTTATCTCCGAATAGAACACTTCAAGCTTCATAGCCACAATTTTGCAAGAATTTCCCCCCTTTTTTGTTTGTTTTTCTGGGAAGATGGGTAGAGAGAAACACAAAATGTACATATAATGTTTCCTGGTAACTTGAGTCTCGGGCTACTACACCGGGTCTTATCTTGTCAGCTGGGCTTCCATAGAGCTAGTATTCGCCTCACATCTTATGCTCCCAGACTTCAGGCTTTCATAGTCTTTCTCTTTACCTCCTCATCCCCAGGAAAAGTATGACCGGGACCAATGATTTCTCTGAAAATGTCTTTTTTTGGGGGGTGGGGTTCGGACCAAGATGTCATCTACAATTCCCTCTTCCAATTAAAGAGAACTCGATGGAATTTTTTTTTCTTATTATGTTACTCACCTTTGATTTTTTCAAATGATGTTACTTTTGAGAAGACTGACTTTCTCTTAATGTTCACTATCTTTGAGTTTGGTTTATTTCACATTCCCTTTTTCCTTTTATTCCGTAGTCTCCCATGACGCCATACTCTTTACATTTCTTTTCCGAATTGCTTTGCGATTCGTTGAAATTTTTGGAGTTGGAGTCCAAGACCCTTAGTTCAAATCCCAGTTTTGCTACTTAATATCTGTGTTACCTTGGCTAAGTCATTTAATCTCTCTAATTATCAGATTTTTCATTTGTAATATGAGAGGATTGATTGGAGAAGATACCCTTTTCAGATCGAAATCTACAATCCTAATGCTTTTTACATTTTCCTAAATGTAATTAAGGCAAGTTGGTTGAACTAGTCTCCTTTTGCCCTAAATCAGGAGTGACATGTAGTCAAATAGACTTGGTGAAAAATCCATGAGTGCAACTCCAGACTCAAAGAAATTCTGCCAACCAACTGTGCTTAGCCCAAAATATTTACCATGAGATTGTTGCATTTAAAAGGTCTTGCTTCTTCTCCAGTAAAAGAACCCCTAAACCCTCTGACATTTATAAGTCGTACAGAATCACTTGGCTGTTTGGATTGAGCTGTTTATCTCCTAGGCATAGGACTGCCTTCCCGGACCAAATCAAAAAGGGGACTTGGGGTTGGCAGTGAGAATAGGCATGTCATTGATTTTGCTTGTATTTATATTCTCAGTCCTGACATATAGTAAGCATATAATATATGCTTGTTGATCCACTAACTTACTGGTATTTTGTATGTGTTGTATTAGTACTATGCATTATCCAGCAAAACTTCAAGTAAGTTTAAGGTGACTGTGGTTGTTCGAATTTCTCAAAATTAACAGAGGTACACAATAATGGTAATAATAACTGATATTAATTTGTGGTTTTAAAGTTTGGGCAATTTGTTACAAATGTAATTTCAATGATCTTGTGAGGTAGGTAGTAGAATAACCATTGTCTCCATTTTACAGATAAGGAGAATGAAGCTCAGACTTTTGAGTTTGAATACTGGGCCTGAGACCTGCGTTCCAGTTTGGCCTCAGACATTAGTTGTGTGATTCTGGACAAGTTATTGTTTTCCTCTGTTTCCTTAAGTGTAAAATAGGGATAATAACAATGTCTACCTCTCAGGGTTGTTGTGAGGAACAAATGAGATAATATTTGTAAAGCATTATGATAGTGCCTGGAACTGTACTAGTAAGTGCTATTTAAATGCTCCCTATTATTTTTATTATACTGTGGTAGGCTTAACCCGGTCTTCTTGACTCCAATTCCAGCACTCCATGTACCGTAACGTTATTTTATAGAGGCAGAGGATGTTGACCTGATAAGTACTATTAAGGATATGTATTCTATTCTCAAACAAAATCTAGATAAAATTAAGTACAGTTAACTATAGAAGTAAAAATCAAAGAGAAGTTGAACATTTGGAATTGATTTAGAAATCCTATTTTTATAATCATTTAAATGAACGTATTGTTGGTTTTCTGGGCAAGGTTAAATACTTGCACCAAAGTATCCGTTTAAAAAAATAGCCAATGTCTTGGTCATGTAGTTTTTAAAACCTAGATTGAGATATTCTTTTATATTTGAGAAATTATTTGATTGAGTTTTGTTGCACCTAGGCAGTAGGGGATTTAGGATGTAGGGGATACTTTTTTGAAATAATATCACAAAGATTGGGTTTTTTCCTTGCTTTTCAAAAATTATTTTTAATACACATTGCTTTATATGTTGGAAGAAAGAAATCAGAACAAAAGGGAAAAAACCATGGAAGAGAAAAAAAGCAGAAAAAAAGAAGTGAACATAGCATGCATTGATTTACATTCAATAGTTTTTTGTTTTGCTTTGTTTTGTTTTTTTCTGGATGCAGATGGCATTTTCTATTGTCTATTGGGATTGCCTCAGATCACTGAACCACTGAGAAGAACCAAGTCTTTCTTAGTTGATTATCATACATTTTTGGTGTTATTGTATACAATGTATTCCTGGTTCTGCTTGTTTCTCTCAGCATTAGTTCGTGTAAATCTTTCCAGACCTTTCTAAAATCTTACTTTCATATACCATGACTTATTCAGCCATTCCCCAATTGCTAGAGTTCTATCATTTTCCAGTTTTATGATACTACAAAAAGAGCTGCTACAAACATTTTTGCACATGTGGATCCCTTTCCCTTCTTTATGATTTCCTTGATACAGACCCTGTTGTGGCACTGCTCGGTCAAAAGGTATGCACAATTTTATAGCCTTTTGGATATAATTCCAAATTGCTCTCCAAAATGGTTGGATCATTTCACAACTTCACTAATAATACATTAATGTCTCAGTTTTCCCACATCCCCTTCAAAATTTATCATTATCCTTTCCTGTCATTTTAGCCATTCTGAGAAGTGTGACATGGTACCTCAAAGTTGTTTTAATTTGCAGTTCTCTTATCAGTCATGAATTAGAGCACTTTTCCTATAACTACAGATAACTTTAATTTTGTCATCTGAAAATTGTCTGTTCATATCCTTTGACCATTTATCAAATAGGGAATGACTTATATTCTTATAAATGTGGCACAGTCCTTTATGTATTTTAGAAATAAGACCTTTATCAAAAAGATTCCCCCCCCCCAGCTTTGTACTTCCCACAGGGATTGTTTTGCTGTTAGCTTAGTTTTTCTGTTGAAAAAACACAATTATTCTATACCCTATTGCCTTCTGGAAATAGTATGTGCTAGTAATTCAAATTCAGTGAATTAAGTCAACTCAGTTAAATTTTTCCTCATTCCTTGATATTTGAGGTTACTTGAGGTTGGTTTTTGCTTTTTATTGCATTGCTCTGGACAGTTAGCTACAGATTTGGAAAATCTATAGGATTTCTTGATGTGTTTGGCCTTTTGTGATGATAGTATTAAAGTTTTCTTTTTTCTTTTTCTTTTTCTTTTCTTTTTTGTAAGAAGTTAGAATCAGAAGGATATAATCTTTGACAAGTAGTTAAATAATTAGATACTAGATTTTCTGGAAAGTTATACTCATTTTCAATTTTTATTAGTAGCAAATGATACTTTAAAACAAAATAAGATGTAGAAGTTGGTATTTGAGTTGGTTGATCACCTCCTTTTCTTCTGAAGAAAGGAGACAGACCTATCCTAGATTGTTAATTAAATTTCATGGCTCTTTTGGGTTTTCTATGCAAGAGTCTCCTCTTGATTTCATTATTTATTTAAATGGTCTTTAGGTCCCTGTACTTTTCCTTTTTATATTCTAACATCATTTTCTTCTTTCTCCATATTTTTTACTTGTGAATTATAGTCAGTCTTTAAGAAACAAAGGATAAAAGCTAGAGGAAAATGATAGCCAAAGTTTCAAGTTATTTTTATGACAAATTTAATGAATAGTTAGCATTTTATCACTTATTTGAATGGTAAAAAGTTTGGGTTAATTTTATACTGGTTCAGTAAGCATACTTGGAAAGTTATTTTTTATTTCATAATGTAGATAACCAACATGCATTAGGAAACTTGTTAATATCAGCAGTGGTATATAAGAAAAAAAAAAGAGTTTTTAAAATTGCTTTTGGAAGGTGGTTGACTGTAGGAAGCTACTTATACTTGGTAATGGTTGTTAATTCTTCTTTATGAGAGGTTCCATAAAAACATAGCTGAAATGCTTGATTTATTAAGTTGAATGGGCAAAATAGCAACTTGAGGTTTTCACTTTCAATTCAATGTGTGATTATCTCATTAGTCTGTTCATTTCCTAAGGTTTTCTAAGGCATTTGTAACTGTGATTTTAGGTTACATTAGGATTTCAAAATAGCCTGCAAGCACAATTTATTCGTTTATGATGGATTGCAAAATCACTTGTAGAGAGATTTGTTGATTAAAATGCCATGTCTGCCATGTATCAAGAGCTTGCTTCCTAGATATTAGGTGTAGCATTTATGGTACCCTTCAATTTCTGTAAATGGCAACCTACAGATCAGAGCTATAAGGATATTTTCAGCTGGCAAATGTCAATAATCTTGTTTTCCAAAAGGAAAATCTGAGATATGGTAAGGTAGTGGTGAACCTTAACATATGCTTATCATCTAGGAGTCAAACTCCTGATAAACAGCCTATAAGACAGACACAGACACTATACCTGTCAACCAAACCTGCCCTTATAAAATGTTTATTTTTTAAAAATACTTTAAGATTTCTTGGCAAATGGTTTGCATTAATGTTATCTATATTAGTTGATGTCTTCATTGTTGCATTGGCAGCTAGGTGGCGTAGATGATAGAATTAGGTTTGGAGGTTAGAAGAACTAAGCTCACTTCAGATACTAAATAGCTATCTGTCTCTAAACACATCACTTAAGTTCTCAGCCTTTATTCCTTTTTTGTAAAATGGACTAGTAATAGTCCAATATTATGAGTCTCATAACCTCACAAGGCTATGAGAGATAACATAGAAAGTACCTTTCAAAGTTTAGAACATCATATCAATGCTATTATTCATTGTTTATGAAAAAATTAATTATACTTTTTATGCATTGCAAAGAGATTTACAGATATTACCCTTTTTATCCTCATGGCACCCATGGTTTATTATCTCTAGTTTAGATATAGAGAAACAGAGGCATATAACTAGCATGTGTCTAAGGTTCCAAGTCCAACTGTTCATTATTCCACCCCTTTGCCAAACACCAAGTTTCTAGACTTGGAATTCCCTATATTTATAAAATGACAGATCAGATCCACCCCCAAAAACAAGCAAACAATAAACAGATAAGAGTTATTCTTGGTTGTTTGGTCTCTTAGACATTGAAATGAGCTGAATTGACCCTGGGCTCAGTTCTGGCCGTAAGATGTTTTAAGAAAAGACATAAACAAGTTAAAATGTGTTTGGAGGAAGAACATAGGGAAGAATTGTTGAGGCTATAGGAATATTACAGGAAGGAATGAGGATGTTTAACTGGGAGAAGAGATGATTTGGAGATTAACTGTGAAAGATCATCATGTGGAAAAAATTAGTCATCTTAAGGTCAAAGCAATGGATAATAGTTTTAGAATGGCAGATTTAAGCTTCATGTCAGGATAACTTGTCTTACAGTTAGAGCTGTCCAAAAGTTGATTGGACTGCCTCCCAAGGGTTTTGGGTTACCTCCACTGTAATGACCACTCTTTAAGGATGTAGCAGAGGAGATTCCATTTCAAGTACCAATTGGAGTAGATAGCCTTTGAGATCCTGTGATTGTATGGCTAAGTGACTTTCAAGGTCCATTTCAATTCTATAATTCTATGACGTTGTGACTTGACCAAGGGCAGTCAAAACAGGATTTTAATCCATGTTTTCTTAGTTCACTTCTTTGTATTGCTAAGTTACCTTCCAAAGTAATGAGGTAATATAGTTTCAGTGCATAGTTAGGTAAAATGAACAGCTGAAAATAGCTATGTAGTCAGTGAAAGAAGCAGTCAAGAGTGTCAGAATAATTAGTCTGTTCTTTTTTTTTTTGTAACCTCATATTCATATCAATGAAATGTTAACCTGGCTTAATGACCATGGCTCAAAGGAACTGAAATCAACTTTTCTTGCATGCTGGGATAGAGTATGTTTTACTTTTTACCTC
This sequence comes from Sminthopsis crassicaudata, assembly GCF_048593235.1. Taxonomy (NCBI): domain Eukaryota; kingdom Metazoa; phylum Chordata; class Mammalia; order Dasyuromorphia; family Dasyuridae; genus Sminthopsis; species Sminthopsis crassicaudata. Next base: position 183,244,053 of record NC_133621.1, read on the forward strand.
TCTGGTCCTTAGTCTACTCATAAAGAGGGATTTTTTTTTTCAAAGAAGAAGGGGGGAGGTACTAAAATAGGATTGAACAAATTAAAATAATACCAATAACAACTAATATTTATGCATGCCAGACACTGTGTGAGAGGTGCTTTACAATTCTTATCTCATTTAATCCTCACAGCAGCCCTGGGAAGTAGATGCTATTATTATCCCATTTGACAGATGAGAAAACTGAAATAAACAGGGATTAAGTGACAAGCTCAGAGTTACACACAGCAATATTATAATATTTTATACTACATAGCCTAAGAAGAATAAGAGTTTTCTTACAGAGTGAATAAAGGTTACATACTTTTTCACTTACTTTCAAAGTTAGAATTCCTTAAGTAAAATATTAAATTCTATATTTGTGATAATTTTTGTGCCATTTCCTTTTCCTTTTGCCCACTCCTCTCTCCTTCTCCTCTTCTTTCTTTCTTTTCCTCCCCAAATCTTCATTTACAAGTTGAATGATTGGCCACAAATCTAGGGCATCTTTTTAAACTTTCTTAAAGAAAGGTGAAAAGGAAAGGATGGGAGATCAGAAAAGGACACCTTGATTCATCCTTTTTATCTCCAAAAGAGTCATTATACTACCGATACTCTTTGACTTCCCTTCACATTCTAAGCATAATTGACATCCCTTAGTGTGAAAAATTGTACATGTTAAGATAATTAAAAGAAACTAGTTGGTTTTTTTCATCTTTATAAAAGCAGCATAGGGGGAAAATTAAGTTAGTTCTTAGGAATGGTGAGTACTAGACTGTATAAATCATTTAAACTGGAAGTTGTAGATTGTGCTCAGACTACTACTGTCAATCCCTACCTTATTGGGAGTGGTTCTTTAAGTAATCCTGTATGGAATTAAGATATTTTGTTGTTGTTTTTCAGTTTCAGTTTTGTTTCACTCATATTCCTGAATTCAGATCTGACTTTGGACACTTATTAGCTATGTGACTATGGGCAAGTCACCTAACCATATTTGCCTCAGTTTCCTCATTTGTAAAATGCATTAGAGAAGGAATGGCCAGTATCTCTGCCAAGAAAATCCTAGATGGAGTTTGAAATCTGATATGATTGAACAACAACATTTATGGTAACTTACTCTGTTGAACCTAACTTTTTCTAGCCCATTGATTCTCAAGAGGTTTGGCAGAGGAAAGAAGAGAAGAAGAAAGTTTGATTTGGGTGAAGTGGGCAGTCCATTCTCATTTTGTTCAAATCAATTTTGTATTTAGTTGCACAATAGCGTAAATATCCAATAGGAACCTATGTTCATTGCTGATCTTGCTTTTGCCGAAATTATGCTTCAATTTTAAGAAAAAAATACTTGAAGAACTTCAGAAATAACTCTTATCTCTCTGTTAAGGGTTAATGAAGAAGTCTAAGTTTTTGGAGAGGGCCCACACTGTTCAAAATTAAAGTCTCTTAGTGAAGTGGACAGAGTTGGGTTTTTGCAGTCTGGAAGATCTGGATTCTACTCTTGTTTTGATTTTATATTGATACAAACTTTGTGACCAAATCACTTAATCACTCAGTGCCTCTGAAAACTTCCCAAGACAATAAATTGCGATATTGGGGGGAGAGTTTTTCCCCATGTGGAAGAAATTATAGATTCAAATTTACCTCTCCTAATGGAAGATTACTAATTTGAAGTGACCTTTGTTGTTCTTTCTAAACACTGAATTCTTTTATAAGACTCATTGAAATATTCCATCACTTCCTCATTTGGAAAACGAGAGTACAACATTCAATTGGTAAGTGTTTTTCCAACTACAGTTGCAGTTGAATTGCATCAATTGATGTTCCCTTCCAGTATCTTGAATTTATATATAAAAATTATAATTGTGGACATCAGATGTCTAAATGGATTTCTCTGGAAGATTCTCTGATTAGAGCAATTCTGGTAAATTTGTTATATTTTCCATTAGAACAACATAAAAATAGGTAATGAAGGCAGTTAGTTCTTTTTAAAAAGACACTAGATACTGGCTCAGCATGCTCTCTGTTTTTCTTAGAGATTTTCCTAGAGAAACTTGTAGCATAATGGTTGCTTCAGACATAAAGGTGTTCAGTAGAATGATTTTATTAAAGCATCCTGTGGCTTTATATAAAACCTAAAGAAAAAAGGGAAAACTGAAAATGGATAAAATCCATACTTACACTTTCCTATCTAGCTAATAAAAGCATGTCACATTTAAAATCTTGCTGGGCTAATCCTTTTACCCTATTTTGCTGAGTTTAGGTTTGTGAATTACTTTGTTAAATGGATGACTCGCCTTCTGCCAGGCATTTTGCTTAATAATTTCTTTCTTCCATGTATGGAAGAAAGTAACCTTATTGCAGTTCTTGAAGGATATTTTGTTCATAAAGTCATTTTGTTTGGGAGAGGATGAGGCCAGTCCCTCTGATTTCTCCATTCCATCAATTTTTAGCCTATATTTTGTTGTGGTGAACCTAAACACACTTAAGGAATTTTTAAAAAATCCTTTTGACCTAGGAATGTTCTTCTGGGACACTAATCCTTAATCTAATATTACTTTACAAACATAGGCTTAGCTTTTGGAGTATGTGAAATTATATTAAAATTATAATTATATTATATTATATTAATGTTAATATAATATAATATAACTATATTATATTAATTATAATTAAATTATATTCAATGCTTATATATGGTTTATTGCTAATACTGTATGTAAACAAGGAAGCTATATTTTTCCATGCCTCCAAATCTTTCATATTTCATATATATATATATATGAAAGATTCTGATGCATATGAATACATATATATATATGTATGAATACAGATTTTCTTGGTGGGGCTTTTATTTAGGTCTTCAGTTTTATATTGTTAATAATTTAAAAGCAATAGAATTCTTTCTATGATAAAAATATAGTCACTGGATAAAATCTTGTAGCATTATTCATATGATCTCATGTATGTAAAGAAGTAGAATCAGGATATATGATAATAAAGATATACTTTTAAGTGAGAGCATTAAGGAAGTAGCATTTATAGGATCAGGAGATTTATAAGTAGTCTAGTCTTATGTATGAGGAAATGATAATGATAGAAGTTAAATGACTTCTTGAAAGTCATATAGGTAATAAATAGAGCCAAGGGTCAAAACCAGGGTATTTGACTCTAAATTTAGTATTCTTTTTAGTACCTCAATCTGCTTCTTATCAATGTCTGGCTATTGTTATATTTATTAAAATTATGGATGTGTTTTCTATATTTGCATTTGTGTTACTAGCTTGAAACTGCACTGACTTTTTGGCATGCCACATATAAAACTGACAAATATTGGTGGTAGGGGACTGTAGAATTTAATTTTTTTTATGATTTTACTAGTGTCAGTCAATTAGTCTGTCAGTCAGTTAGTCAGTAAACCTTTTTAAAGTACTTACTATGTTCCATGTCCTGAGCTAAACTCTGGGAACACAAAGAAAGGTAAAAGATAGTCCTTGATTTCAAGGAACTCACAATTTAGAGGGAGCAACATGTAAACAATTATGTATAATGTCATCTTGAGGGTAGAAACTCCCTAAATTGATATTAATTAGCAATTTATCTGCAATTTTGTTTTTGAGAAATATCTGGGGGCTTTGTCTTTGAGGTTGTGGTTTCCCCAGGGTTATAGAGTTTGTATACATCTGAGTTTTAATGATGCTAGGTGATGCTGACTCTAAAACATGCCCTTTATCCACTAAGTAGGCCTGTCTGTTTGAGATACATTTTTTGTATATAAATAAGTATGTAAATATTATGATCTCTATGTGATACACAGGTGCATATAAAGAAGTAAATATAATTTTTTTGAATGATCAAGATGAAACAATACCTGTTTTAGGAATAATAAAAATTCAGCATAGATTGAACTTGAAACATTATGAATGTTAAATTCTGTGCTTTTCTTTGATGTGAAAAATATTATCTGTCTTTGACTTAAAAAATGGTAAGTATTAGAAACACATCTTCGCCATTCCCATACATGTAGTTCAACTTAGTTTTCCATACAGTTTTTAGTGTAATTTTCATCCCAGTTGTTGAAAGAAAAACTTTTAGTACTGATTGCCTTAATATCTATGTTCTAGAGTTTGGCAGAATTTCATGTTTTTAAGTTTTATCTTAAGAATTGTTGTTTTCCTAATCTCTTGTGGGAAACAATTCAATAAAAACATTGAAGCAGATATAGTTATCCGGCAGACCTTCTGGTTGTTTTTTTTTTGTTTTGTTTTTTTTTTTTTTGTTTTTTCTTCTCAGATTGCTTCTGATAGTTTCCTTCAATTTCCAAATCACTTTAGTTACCGGTTGTATCTTTTGTAACTTTGATTTCCTCCTACTTGCTATTCTACCTCTTTCGAGGTTATTGGTGAGGTCATAGTCAGAGAGAGAGTAGACAAAAGAAAGAAGACATCCATGGTCATTGTGACAATGAAGGTCAAGTTTAGGTTATTAAATTGTTTGAAATAAAAGAGGCTATTGAAGTCATTTCTTTTAAGTGGAAAGGTGATGTGTACTAGTAGACAAAATCCTGGGCCTGGAGCCTTTCCTTCCCCAGTTCATTTTGAGATGAGGAAACTGATAGAATTAGGGTTAAGTGACTTCCCCAGAATCACATAGCTAGTAAGTGTCTAAGGCTAGGTCTTTCTCACTCCAGACCAGATGTTCTATCCATATGCATGTATATATGTGTATTTGCATGAGTATGTATTGTAAATGTGTATGTATGTGTGGTATAGGTGTGTATGTATGCATATGCATATATACATGCAAACCCATCTGTATATATGAATGAAATGTTTGGTAAATGCATTGCAAACTGTAAAACACTATATAAATACCAATTATTGTTATTAATTTAAGTAGTTGTCATATTATTTTGTAAATAATTAGACCACAATAGAAAGATGATTAAACCTCTACAGAGTAAAATACTGGTAGGTAGAAGTATAACTATAATATGAGTTGCAAAAAAGGTCCAGTTGTGATGTATTTATGAAATTAAACAAGAGAGCTCATACATTTTAATTTTCATCAGCCTTACTATAATAGAATTTGTAGGTACAGGTATAATCAGTATCAAATCATCTCACCTACAGCATGACTATATACAGGAAATCTGATGTAAAACTATAGAACTAATTTGACTTGCCTTCCAGCTTCAGCATTTTAAAGAGGCTCCAGAGAGCAGTAAAGATTGTTCTCCATCTTTGCCTCCAAATGTGCTCTCTTCACGTATTCCACTCAATACTTCCCCACCCCCAAAATTCTGAGGAAAAAAAAAGATTTAGCCTTGGGAAGAATCATTTTCCCATAGGTGGTGACCTGAATAGAGTAGTTTTATGTGGGATGCTGATGTTCTCCTGGGAGCATATTAAGGAGTCAACATAATTAAGCACATGTGGGTAAAGAAATCTGGGCATAGAACTTTTTTTCTATTTGAGAACAAGAGGCATTCACCCCTGGTATGAACATGCAAGGATCAGCTCTCTGCAGGCTCAGTGAGACTCATGTATATCTCAGTCTGGAGAGTCAGGTTCATTGTTAGATAATTCATATGTATTATTTTGAAACAAAGTCAATTAAATATTAAATCTTCATTTTCATTAATATATTCACTGAAGTATTATTTGATTTAAACATTCTAAAAGTATCTTCCTCAACAGTCATAAAATAAGATTAATTAGAAGTTCAAATTAGATTTTTAACAAACTGAAACTCCCATGTTTCTCTTTAATATTTTGAATTTGAACTCTTTTTGAAACTTTTTCTTATGATTGGGATTATCTGCTTAAGTTTTTATAAGTTGTTATAATTACTTCTTAATGGAAAGCAGTAAGAAGTGAATTATAAGCTATCTATCTGAACTATATAGTATAGGAAGCCATGAAAAAAATAGAATAATTTAGGACGGTAATTATTATTTCTCCCTATGTGTAAAAATCTCTGTAATTCAATTTACATTGTTAAATTTTTCATTTTTAACTATTCAAGGATAGAACGGTACAGTGTTGGGATAAGGCAGTGGTGCAAAATTTATTAGCATAAATGTCTTAGGAAATTTGTTAATAATGTAGATTTAGTCAATGTACAATATAAGAATTGTCCCAATCAATGTCTTACCCAAAGGTAACTATTTGATATCTAAATATTTTCATAGTTCTGAAATGCTAACCAAGGTATGCTCTATTATGAATTGTCAAAGTGGGAAGTCTATGGGTTCTTTGTCAGGTTCCTGTATAAGGTCTAACCTATTTAAGCATAGAGCCCATCCCAAAGACTAGCATTGCACGATGAATTTCTTGGCAGGGGTATCTCAAAGCAATCAGTTACTGTAGTGTATGTTGGTAGGAGTACTCACGTGAATTAAATTATAAATCTTTAGAATTGGCCCAAAATTTAGAATAGCCAAGAGCTGAGTATATGCTTTTATTCATTCATACAGTGACACTTCTGTTTTTAAGTGAGCAAGTAAAACCAGGGAAAAAGAAACACCTATATACATGACAGCTTGAATTTATGGACAAATTAGAGCAAGAGACTTGTTTGTGTTTGTGATAATGATTGGCATCTCTGTTATTCATTACCATCCAAAGTATTAATTCCTGATTCACTCTGTATTGTTAAGGAGAGAGATGTGATTCCAAATTGCATGTTTTTGTATATATTTTTCACTTTTTGCCAAGGAACTTTAACAAATGTCTGCAAATAAATGATTATTATTACTAGAAAAAACTGCCATTGATATAAATGATTTTAGCATTTTTATCCGAACAATCTCTGTTTTACTATTACTTGTTATTTAGCTATCTCAAAATGATAGTACAAACCACTTGGTGTCTTAGACATAATTAAGGTCAAGACAAATTAACTAGTGGATATTTTGTTTTTTTGTTTCACAGTTGAAAGTTATCAGTGCAAGGGACTCTTCTATGATGGAATTCTCCTTACTTATGCAGACCAGTGACCATTTTGCATATAGAGTTTTAATGCCAGTTCTTTACCTCTTTGGGGGGGGTCATAGGCTCTTTTGCTGAAGACTGCAATCCTTTCTTTTTACATGCATTAAATAAAATGCTTAGGATGCAAAGGAGACTAATTATATTTGAAATCATTTTCAAAATATTTTAAGACATATTTTAAAAAGTTTTATTTTAAAAAGTTTATTTTGCTTTACTTTAAAAAGTTGCTTGGGATATTGAGAAATTAGATGACATGCTGAGGGTTATATAACTGTTGTGTGTCAAAGGTGGAACTTGAATCCAGGTCATCTCAACTATGAGGTACATTTCTCTATGCTATTCTGTCTTATAGTATTAGTTAGCAAATAGGATTAGGGATAAAAATTGGTTAAATCATTTTGATCAGATCAGGTGGCCTGAGCTAACATCTCAGCTAGTATTCTTAAAGAACTCCAGGGAGCTGTTTCCAGGTCAGTCTGGAAATTTAGGTTTGTTTTGAGATTTGAGTAGCATATTTAGATCCCATCTGAAGTAGATTTGAATCATTCATTCACCAGCACGCATTTAAGTGCTTTTTTTTTTTTTTTTTTTTTTTTTTTTTTGTTCAGGATATTATGTTAGACCTTGGGGGAGATAACAAAATTTCAATAAGCTTTAGATCCTGTTGTTACAGAGCTTATGTAAACTAATGAGAAAAAGTACAAATACATATAGTTAGCATACAAAATAATACTTGATAAGTAGTAAAAAATGCTGTAGAGGTTCTGAAGTGAGGGGGTTTTATCTCAGCTCTCCAAAGAGGAAGCTTCATGGAAAAAATTGCTTTTAGATTGGGCTCTAAATGATTGAACAATAAAATGCTATAAGCATTTTATTAAGTATTTATTATGTGTTATGCACCCTGTTAAGTGTTGAGGATATAAATACAAGCAAAAATAAAGAGAATTACTATCCCCAAGGAGCTTACATTCTACTGGGGGAATACATACGAAAGAGAGCTAAATAACAGAGATGAAGGAGGTACCTGTTAGGATTACTAAGTGAGAACTCAGGTTGTCTGGAGGGTGACAAGGTGAGAATTCAGGTTTTCTGGACAATTATAAGGTGAGAACTCAGGTTGACTTGATAAGAGGGGGCAAGCTCATTGGCTGAGGTGGTTCTTCCCAGAAGCCCTTGCATTATCCCACGCCCATTCTCTGGGAGAATAAAAGAGAGGACAGCACTGGGCGCAGAGCAGATCGGCCTGGAGAAGGATAAGAGCTGGAGGAGATTCAGAGCCAGGATTCAAGAGGAAGACTCTCTGCATTACATCAGGCCTGACGGGGCTCTCTGCAGGAAGGGAAGTCACTTCTAAGGACAAGAGTTAACAGCAACTGCCTGGAGACAACGGTTCACTACAGGAAGAAGAATCTGTCTGAGAGATTTGAGTAGACACAGCAGATCTCTTCCCAGAGAGCGATCCAGCAGCTTCTGGAGACGACAGCTCGCTACATTTGGCGCCCAACGTGGGGCAAGGACTTTTGCTTATCCTGACAAGAGGAGCTAGACCAGACCTTCGCAATTTGGCGCCCGAACAGGGACAGACACGGTCCTGATTTCAGTGGAAAAGCCTCCCATCCAGATCTCAGTCTCTCTGACCCAGAACCGTGAGTAACGAGGAAACTTTGTTAAAGATTAAGTGAGTGTGCTAATAGATAAATAAGGAACTTGTTAAGGACTAAACCAGGAATCTCTTATAGCTGAAATGGGGCAAACACCTTCTGTTCAAGGAAAATGTTTAGAGAGCATCATCAAGGTTATGAAAAGCCAAGGATTGATTATAATTTTAGAGGAGATTACTGAACTTTTAAGAACTGTGAAGGTTATATGTCCTTCTTTTTCTCTGGAAGAAGAATTGGATCCAGATGAATGGGAATTAGTAGGAAAGCAATTAGGTGAACACTACAATTCCAGGCCAAACTCAATTTCCAAAGATACAATTCATATATACAATGTAATCCAATTGGCTTTAAACAATGTTATTCTAAAGGAAGAGATGAAGGAGCAAAATGGGGAAGTGTCAACTAAACTAGGTGAAAAGGATGAATCAGATAACAATGAAGTTAAGTACAATTCTGAGCAACAGGAGCACCTCCCATCTCCTCCCTCAATTAACCCTTCATGGGTGGAGCAAGAAGGAGGAGAGGAAGAGGCAGAAACACAAACAGAATTGCCTGTGAAGCAGCCTAAGCCTATGACAAGATTAGAAAAAGCATTGGTTAAAGCTAAGAGAGAAGGACAGGATATAAGTGATTTTATACATGCATATCCTGTGATTGAAAATATTGATTCTGTAGGTCATAAAATGAGAAGATATGCACCTTTAGATTTGAATAAAATTAAGGATTTGAAAAAAGGTTGTACCCTTTATGGGACTACATCAGCTTATGTCAAAATGTTACTAGATGGTTTGTCTTATGAAGTCCTAACCCCGAATGATTGGAAATCCATAGCAAGGATATGCCTGGAACCTGGAGAAAATTTATTATGGCTTGCGGAATTTCATGAATTATGTAAAATTCAAGTCAGATGCAATTTGGAAATAGGAGTTAACACACAATTCACTTTTGAGCACTTAGCTGGTGAAGGTCGATATGGAGAGAATTCGGAACAGATTAATTATACCATGACAATATATGAACAAATTGCTAAGGCTGCAATAAAAGCTTGGGGTGTCCTTCCTGGACAGAAAGATCGTGGAGAGGCTTTCACTAAAATACAGCAAGGTCCCAATGAACCTTTTGCAGATTTTGTGGGACGTTTGCAAACTGCTGTCAAAAGAACTATTGGAGAAAATTCAGCTACAGAAATAATGACCAGACATCTGGCTAAGGAAAATGCCAACGAGATTTGCAAAAGAATTATATGGGGATTAGACAAAGATGCTCCTTTAGAGGAGATCATAAGACGCTGTGCTACAGTAGGAACAAATGCTTTTTACACCCGGACAATGATGAATGTGGAAAGACAGGGTCCCTCCTGGCAAGGGCCTTCTAGAGAAACTCGGCGATGTTTTCAATGTGGAAAAATTGGGCATCTAAGAGCTCAGTGTAGGTATGGAGATACAGTGAGAAGACAGGGTGAGAGAAGACCTAAAACCCCATGTCCAAAATGCAACAGAGGACTCCATTGGGCATCAGAGTGTAGAATAATTCAGGGAAATGGGATGAGGGGCCCAGGTCCAGGGCCCCAGGCAAAAAAGACTTGGGGCATGATGGCAGCTGATGTTACACCCAAAGAACCTTTAGAAGGCCAGGACTCTGATTTAATCAATCAGCAGAGAAGCAATCACATGGCAGAAAGGGATTACCTGATAAGTCAGTCAAAAGGCAATCAGATTGCAAAAATGGATTACACTTGGGGAGAATACAGGCCTTTTAAACCAACAGGGCTGTGCCCAGTGCAAACAACTCCAATGTAATTTCCAGATGATGAGAAGAGATTTAGAAAGTGGTAAATAGAAGGAAATTAGATAGGTTAACTGCCTGGGAGAGAGGGTTTGCTTGTATTTCTTCAGCAGGAGAAGGAATCAGATGGGTGCCAACAAGTCATATTCGCCTTGTCCATCAGAGAGAGACAGAAAAAGAGAAAGACCTCAAAATAAAGGAGAAGATCTAAGAAACATCTTACACCGAAAGAGCATGGCTAATAAAAAGACTGTTAAAGAACTTTAAAACCAGCAGGAATCATTGGACTTCCTCACACAAGATGAGACTAATGGACAATGGACTTATGGACATTTATAAATTTTCAATTTATGATTATTTGATTATGTTATATACTTCTAGCATGTGTTATGTTACTATGTTACTATGTGCTTATGTAATTTATGTAATTATCTATAATACTTCCCATATTGATGGATTTATGTTTCAAGGTCATTTATGTAATTATCTGTAATACTTCCCATATTGATGGATTTATGTTTCAAGGTCATGACTGTCCTATGTTCTAAATCAAAAGAAAGGGGGAGATGTTAGGATTACTAAGTGAGAACTCAGGTTGTCTGGAGGGTGACAAGGTGAGAATTCAGGTTTTCTGGACAATTATAAGGTGAGAACTCAGGTTGACTTGATAAGAGGGGGCAAGCTCATTGGCTGAGGTGGTTCTTCCCAGAAGCCCTTGCATTATCCCACGCCCATTCTCTGGGAGAATAAAAGAGAGGACAGCACTGGGCGCAGAGCAGATCGGCCTGGAGAAGGATAAGAGCTGGAGGAGATTCAGAGCCAGGATTCAAGAGGAAGACTCTCTGCATTACATCAGGCCTGACGGGGCTCTCTGCAGGAAGGGAAGTCACTTCTAAGGACAAGAGTTAACAGCAACTGCCTGGAGACAACGGTTCACTACAGGAAGAAGAATCTGTCTGAGAGATTTGAGTAGACACAGCAGATCTCTTCCCAGAGAGCGATCCAGCAGCTTCTGGAGACGACAGCTCGCTACAGGTACCTATATTGGGGTAGGGGAGAATCACATCAAGGTTTAGAAAGTCAGAAGGGGAATACAGTTTCGCAGAGTTGGGCCCCTCCCCAAAAGAGAGGATCCAGGAGAAGTTCACCAATGGGAAAAGGAAATAACTCATAGGCCTGAAATTCTCTAAGTCTAATATATTGACCCAATGCAAAGTTTATTTGCTGAGCTTTGGGAATCACTCAGATAAATATTTATTAAGGTTTTACTGTGTTCTAGGTTCTGTGCTGAGCATATAATTTACAATGAATGAAACAATCCCTACTCACAAGGAGTTTACAGTCTAATGGAGGAAATAAAATATATACAGAAAAAAGATAATAAGTAAAAAGTAGTTAAATACAACATAGAGAAGAAGCAATTAACTAGCAGATGGAAGGATGAGGAAAGACTTCACACAGAAGATGGTGCTTGGGTTGCATTTGGAAGGAGCAGAGGGATTCTCAGAGATAAATGCAGTTATCCATGTAATGGATATATTCTTTAAGTCTGATTCACTTTGTATTGTTAAGAAGAGAAATATGATTCCAAATTGAATGTTTTTGTATATATTTTTCATTTTTTTTGCCAAGGAACTTTAGCAAATATCAGCAAATAACTATTAGAATTATTATTTTAGTGATAGTTGTTTAGCACCTTCTTGCTGAAAACAACTGTAGAGATTAGGAAATAAAAGAAGGAACTCAAGTATTTTTCTCACTCCTAAAGTCTTTTCCCCAAAGATATAGAATTTAAAATGTCATTGAAGTCCTATTCTAATGCCTCACTGTGACATGGATATGGCCCCAGATCTTCAAAAGCCATATTAATAGAGACTAAGCTCTGATGTATTCTACCAAGTTGGACCAGATTTTAATAATGGCCATGTCAAGACAACCTAAGTATAGCTAGACTCATTTATCTGTTGAATAAACAATAAACACATATTCACACACAGAGGAACAGGTTCTCAATTTCCACATGACAACTATACACATATACATCTGTGTTTGTTTATAGTCATAAATATATATATGCATATGTACCCATATTCATATATACATACATGTGTTTTGGGCATAATATACATGCATATTATAGAGTCATGCAGGAATTGAATTTGTATGTGTGTATGTGTGTTATTTTCAGAGTACTTCATTAAGGTGCCTTTTGAAGTATGGCATTTGCATCACTGGAAGGAGTCATAGGTCTTTGAAATATTAAAGAAAATAAGAAACAGAAAGGAAGGGCATTTCCCCATGCTTTGTAAATATTTTTTAAACATATAAGAAATAGGGCTTGCTTAACAGAAAGTTTTCTTCATTGAGTCTTGTTCATTGTTCTCTCAAATTTTCACATATAAGGCTGTCACATATTTAATTTTTACGTTATGTGGGTAAAATTTGCCTCAGTTTAGGTAGACCTTGTCCACTTTCAGGAATTCAAGCAGATATTCTTGGGCATGTGAATACAAGTTCTGGTTGTAGCAATAGTAGAGAGCAAAGGTTGCCAGATCTGGTAATCATGAAGAGGCAGAAGTCAGTCTGGGGATAATAAAGTTTTGTTTATATACATTTGTTCCAAGTAGTTTTTTGACTAGAAGGCCAAAGTCTTAAGTTTTTTTCTGGAATACAGCGATTTTTTTTCTTTTCCTGAATGTGGTGTGTGTGTGTGTGTCGTGTGTGTGTGTGTTGTGTGTGTGTGTGTGTGTGTGCTGGCGTGCACTCGTGTGCATGCATTTTCCCTTTTGGTTTGGAACAAACCTGCTTTTTTAGGACAACTGCATGTAAGAGAAATCTTTCAGAGTCTACATTTTATAATCCTACGTGCCAAGTAGCTACTACTCATTCATGATATTCAAAATTGGAACCACTAGTTTACATTGTGAATTTTTAGAATCCCCAGACACTAGTAACTTTTTGTAATTGAAAAATCTCAGAGTGAAGGGATCTGAGCACAGATGACATTGGATGCCTATTGGATGCCATCCATTTTGCTATCCCATTATTTTTTTTTGTTGTTGATGTTCATAGATTTGAATTCCTCCCAATCAGTGTGAGGAAGTCACCATGAGAATGACCGGTCTTCATGGTTTGCTGAGGATACATTATGTCACCATGCCCCTTTGTTAACTGCTCTGATGAGAATAAAGTGTATTCTTTAGTATGTATATGTAATAATTGAAATTTCTTGACGACAATCGCACTAGAGGGGCTAGTCATTCCTGAACACTCCATACACCCCAAGGGTTTGCTAAGCCCTTTTTAAGGGCTACTTACCTTTGGTGTCTACCTTCATCAAATTATTGTCTATGGCTCCAAGAAACTAGCATGAGCAATAGCCACATTCTGGTTAAACCATCTTGGCAGATGGGCTAAACTTAAAGAAGACTTCCCCAGGTAGAATTGGTGGATAAAAACTATTTGTTGCAATGAACATAAAGATGGCTAAGGCGGAGTGCTCAAAGCTTGGTCAGACATCAAAGATTCCAAGGTTATCCACTGCATCCTCAGGCTATATCACCCATAATCTTGATTTTTGACCTGCCACTGGACTTCAATGATTTTGGAAGAGAGAGTGAAGATGAGAACTTTGTGCAACTCTGTCTTACTTAAATCCAGTTCATGTTCAATTTAAGACATCACTTGTGATGTTGTTGGCCCTCTTCAAAAATGAAGGATGAATAATAGCAACATCATGTCTTTTTAACCGTATAATAATTTTGTGAAGAGGGTATTATCCACATTTTATAGCTGAAGAAGAGATTAAGACAATTGAATGTTCATATATTAAGTAAAGGAGGCAGGACTGAAACCCACATTTCTGACTATAAGATCAATGTGATATCTATTATACTCCACTGACTCAACTAGCAGAACTGACACTAGAGCCTCGTCTATTGTCTTCTAGTCTAGTTCTTTGTACTACAAATAATATGAGAAAAAAATGAGAGAAACAATAGTTTCTCTCGCTCTAACCTATTATTGGGTTTTATTTTGAGCTATAGAAATTGATATGTTAGATCATAAAATTAGAACTAGATTAAATGAGATATTATTGGTAGAGAATGCTCCACTGCTTAATAAATACTCATTCTCTTCCTACTTCCCATCCCCCAGAAGAGGCCTTAGTGGTCACATATTATGGTCTAACACCCTCATTTTACAGATGACAAAACTAAAGCCCATTAAATTTAAATGATCTTCCTTTACATAGGTAATAAAGTATCAGAGTCAAGATTTGAACTCAGCTATATTAATAATAGCAATTAACATTTATGTAATCCTTTAAGATTTGCAAAGCATTTTTTGTACACTATTTCATTTGATTCCCATCCTCCAAGAATTTTGTATTTATCCTCATTTTATAAATAAGTAACAAAGACTTAGAGAAATCAAGTGCCTTATCCAGGATAACACAGCTAATAAGTGTCCAAGGCTAAGTTTAATTTCATGTTTTCCTACCTCCAACTCTAACTGTCTGTTCATTATCACCTTTGTGATATTTTTCAAGGACTCTATGATTTTGACAGATGCAAGGGTTACACCTAGTTGGAAGAAAGCCTTTGAGATTTGTAAAATCAATAAACACATTTGAATCTTGTATTGTCTGTACCATTCAGTCAGTTGTGTAATTATAAAGAATTGGTCTACCACTGAATATACCTATATGTCAAGGATCTCTGATTACAACAGGTCAAGGACCTATTATAAAACAGATTTTGTGAAAGCCTGAGTACTAATCAGATTGGTAAAAGGAAGAGAATGAAAGTAGGAGGGAGGAAGAAACTTAGGGCTCACAGATGGTTAAGAAAGCCTTAAGTTTATCCAGTTACTCTATCCCTATGCTGTTATTTCTTCCACAGGTGATGGGAGATGGGTGGTAAGAAACAGAGAGATTGCAATTGAAGTTTACACATGGAATTTGGGGAGTTCTTACAGTTTGAAGAGTCGATTAAATCAAGCAAATTCTCCAGTTATATATTATTCTTTGTCCATTTTTAGATGGCTTAGGAATCTCAACAATAAGCATTCTTCATTTACTTGGTTATTCTTACCTGGATAATTTTGTTTAAAAAATCATTATTTTCTTTTGTCTCCTTCTTGTTTATTTATTGTCCTGTTTTCAGTTTCATTCTTAAGTTTTCTCAGGATGTCTTTGCCTGATTGGATCTTTTTCCTAGTCCTTCTTAATCTCTTAGTGCTTGTCATCTGAGACTATTTCTAATTTATCTTATCTATATCCTATTTGTACATAGTCTTTCGTCCCTTTCTTCCCTTCCTTTCCCTTCTTTCTTTCTTCTTCTCTTCCTCCCTCTCTCTTTCCCTTCTTTCTTCTTTCCTTACTCCATTCTTTACTTCCTCCCTCCCTTCTTCTCTTTCTCCTTTTCCTGCCTTTTTACCTCCTTCCCTCCCTCCCAAGTGAATTTCAACCAGAACCAAGCTTAGGAGACTACAACATTGTCTTCTCCCTGATATGACCAACATTCATGCCTTTATTATATATATCTGTGAGTGGGTTTTAAAAAAAAGCTTGGCTTTTTATTGCATTTTGACTAGTAGAAAAACTTGTTGTCTCTCTACATTTTAATTTTATTCTTTGTATTCTTCATTGGTATTGATTTTGATTTTTGCTTTAATAAATTGGTGGTCTGATTATATACATATTTGAAAACAATTTCCAGAGTAATAATTTTATAGTACTTTCATTAAAAAGAGTTGCATGCTTTAAATAATTTGAAATCAACATGACATTTAACCTAAAATTTGCCTTTAAAATTTTTATCCAACAGTGGATAGAGCACCAGCCTTGAATTCAGGAGGATCCGAGTTCAAATCGGGTCTCAGACACTTAACACTTCCTAGCTGTGTGACCCTGGGCAAGTGACTTAACCCCAGCCTCAGGGAAAAAAAAAAGTTTTTAATGTGCTTATTATTTTTTCTATCAAGATGTATGAGATTTCATATGCTTCTCTTAATTCTTTATATTTGCTGTTTTTCATGGTACAAGAATTTTTAATTATTCGCATGCTACAATTTGTTCAGCCATTCTTCAGTTACTGAGCACATAATTTGTCATCAGCTTTAAGCTGATATAAATATTTTTATATAGGGCAGCCTTTTGGTACAGTGAAAAGAATTGTCTGTTCATAGGCATAGGATCCAGGTTCAATTTCTCTAATACTGTAACTGAGCGCTCATGGGCAAATCATTAAACCTCCCTGGGCTTCAGTTTCCTCATCTGTACAGTGAAGTTGAACTAAATGGTACTACTTCTATTGTATTATGCATGGCCTTTCTTTTTGTCACTGATTATTGTGAGGCATAAATCCATTAGTCAGTCAAACAATGCTTTACAATGTTTGATATATCTTGCTAAGTTTTAAAAATACAAAGAAAAACAGAAAGAATCCCTGCCTCCAAAGAATTTACATTCTAATGGAGAGATTGACATTCAGACAACTACACATATATAAGACAAATTGGAGGTAGTCTCAAGGGGAAGGGATTGAGGGATGGATGGATGGAGGAGAAAACCAGGGAAGGCTTCTTTTAAAAAGTTAGATTTGAGTTGATCTTGAAGACTAACAGGTAAGTCAGCTCCTTATCTCTGGATAAGGAGCAGAAGCTTACATGTGTGGGGGATAGCCAATGAAAAGATTTGTAATGGGAGGGAGATGGAGTTTTGTGTTGTAAGGAACAGCAAAGAGGCCAATGTTGCTACTAAATTACAGAGTGCATGGGGTGAGAGATCACTAGTTCAAAGAACATAAATAATTAATACATTTTCTTTTATAACTTCAAATTCTTTTTGAGAATCATTTCACACTGCCATCAGCATTGAACTGATGTGCCAGTTTTTTATATAGTCATTTGAATATATTTTATGCATTATTCATGTATATATGTCTGTAGGTATATATTTTCCTATCTTTTACTGCCAATTGTCTGCCATTTGAGGAGTATAATATGATAACTAAGAGGTTTGCCATTTATAAACATTAAAATTATTTTCTTGAAAATTTTAAATAAAAAACTAATAATGAAATCAAATGAAGATTTCAAAATGCTTATAAAATGTTTTACTGGTGAGGAAAAAATATCAGTTAGATAACAATGCTAATTCTGTAGAAACAAACTAGTAAATTTAACTTGTTCACTTCACATAGTGACAATTTTTTGAAAAAAAATTAGTTCAAATATTCTTATTCTGGAATCTGTGACCCTTAAGGATCTTTCTATGGTTAGATTTCAGGGAGTCTGTGAATTTGAATGGGAAAAATTTACATCTTGGTTTTCACTAACTTCTAACTGAAACATAGCATTTCTTTCAGTTATTTAAAAAGAATGATTCTGAGCAGTGGTTCCTAGGCTTTACCAGACTGCCAAAAGGAACCATGACAAAAAAAAAATAAAGTTAAGAACCCCTTGGTTAATTCCTCCTTATGATTAGTGAAACCAGGCACTTTCAAATGTGGCTCTCAGATTACACACTCTTGGAGTTATCCTTACAGTGTGTCTGGCTCATGTGTGTCTAGTTAGCTGCTCTGAATGAAAGATTCATAACTATCTATTTCAAAACCATCTGCTTTGGTTATATATTGCAAGGAAGTTAGCCCTTTTGGCAACTATGATTCCAGACATTTTTAATAATAAATTATATTCTTCTTGGTATTTACACACATGTATTGTATCTAGGTTATATTGTAACACATGTAAAATGTATGGGATTGCCTGTCATCGGGGGGAGGGAGTAGAGGGAGGGGGGGATAATTTGGAAAAATGAATACAAGGGATAATATTATAAAAAATATATAATAAAAATAAAAAAATTTAAAAAATTATATTCGTCTTCTGGTGATCATATTTTTAAAATTTTTTTCATAATTATAACTTTTTTTTGATAGTACATATGCATGCGTGATTTTTTACAACATCATCCCTTGCACTTACTTCTGTTCTGACTTTTCCCTTCCTTCCCTCCACCCCCTCCCCTAGATGGCAGGCAATCTTATACATGTTAAATATGTTACAGCATATCCTAGATACAATATATGTGAGCAGAACCAAATTTCTTGTTGCACAGGAAGAATTGGATTCAGAAGGTAAAAATAACCTGGAAAGGAAAACAAAAATACAAACAGTTTACACTCATTTCCCAGTATTCCTTCTCTGAGGGTAGCTGATTCTGTCCATCATTGATCAATTGGAATTGAATTAGATCTTCTCTTTGTTGAAGGTATCCACTTCCATCAGAATAGATCCTCATACAGTATCGTTGTTGAAGTGTATAATGATCTCCTGGTTCTGCTCATTTCACTCAGCATCAGTTCTTGTAGGTCTCTCCAAGCCTCTAAGTATTCATCCTGCTGGTCAATAAATTATATTCTTGAATTATGATCAACCCTTAATTTTTTTCTTTCACATTTTATGCACGTAGCAGGTTTTCAGCAATTACTGATTGAATGAGATATTATTGGTTGTATCAGAAAGGGATTATAGCTGTAATATTGTCCAGTTTGTGCCCAAGGTGACTTCTTTCATTTTAGGCCATTGTTGTACCATATTTTGCCAGGCTGGGTCACAATTCTATAGTGGTCCCAGCTAATGCTGTCATCTTAAAAAATTATTATGAACCTAATAGACATCAATAAACATAGACATTTTAATATACAAAAAAGAAAAAAGATGATTTTGTATAAAATTGTGAATGTATTATATAGTTTTCAGAACTATTTTAAATTTAATATTCAGTGACAAAATTGTCTTTCTTTCCTTCAGGGGATTGTCTGAACTTTCTATCTCTCACTTCTGTACATTTAATTGTTAAAGTTTCTTTATTGTTCTTTCCCTTGTTTTCTTTCTTTCTTTTTTTTATCCATCATTACCTACCCACTTCTCTTCCTACCCCCTAAAAAAGACACTCCCTTGTAACAAATAAGTATAGACAAGCAGAACAAATCAACACATCATTTTTGAAAATATGATGTCTCCTTCTGAATATTTAATCCAGTACTTCTCTGTAAAGAAATGGAAGCATGCTTAGTCATCAGTCATCTAAAGTCATGATTGGTTACACATTGGTGAAATTTTATTGGTTTTCCTCTGAACAAACTATAATAAAATTAGGAGAGGAAAAAGCAAAATGTCTGTAAAATGATCAGATGTAGAGACTGTAGAGTGAAAGGAGTCAGATGATTTCAAAATATTCTTTCAGCTCTAAATTTTATTAATTCTACTATGATTTTCAAGGCATGGGATAAGTATGCTTAGATGAATAATTTTTCCCCAATGATATTTTTACATGCTGCTGTGAATATGTAGATCTCAGTTAAATTATAAGATACCCTAAGAAAAAGAAGTGATATTGGAAGCATGTATAGCCCCTGGAGAGAGAGGAGTGAATGATTTTAGGGCAATAATGGATAAAATATTTGGATATATCCAAAAATGGGTAAAATAAAGGTGTGATTATATTGGAAATAAGTCATTTGACATGTAGAGTGGGATACAGCCCATTTTTCTATCTTCTCATTGGTTGGATCATTACACCCATTTTGAATACTATTGTCATGCCATTTCTACATGCATGTTGTACTATGCTTTATTGTCTCCACCACTATACAAGTTCCTTCTCATATGTTTTCTTATCTAACCCTACCAGAAGGGTATAGCTAGCATGTAGGGAAAATAATTCATTATATTTTCTTCTAAATCCATCTATCTTGAAGGTACTGTAGTTGTCCAAACTCCCAGATTTGTTACTTTGATGTTATCTTCAATTTACCTTGTGGCCATGTCTTACCATTTCTACCTCCACAGCATCTTTTGTTTCTCTTTACTCATATATCTGCTACCGTAGTTTATATTCTCAAATTCTCTTGTCTAATTTATCAAATTTATCAAAATTACTTTTAACAGGATTATCTGCTTAACTCTCAACTCTTCCCATTCCAGTCTAACAGCTACAATGTAGCCAAAGTACTTTTTTCTTAAGTGCAGTTCTAAGTTTTTCATTTCCCTGCTCAGTAAACTCTAATCATTCTCTATTGATTCTAGGATAAAATAGAAACTTTGTGTATCACCTTTGAGAGCCCTTTAACAATGTTGTCCCAGTCTATCTTTCCAGCCTCATTGTACATTACTCCTGAATACCCTTATATGTTTGTCTTCTCTCTGTTCCTAATACAATAGCCAATTTCCCTGCTCTATATTTTTGCACTGATTGTTTACCCATGCCTGGAATATACTTTTTCCTCACTTCTATATCACAGAATCCTTTCTTCTTTGAAGACTTAGCTCAAGGGGGCAGCTAGTTAATGTAGTGATAGAGCACCAGCTTTGAAGTCAGGAGGACTTGAGTCTGGCCTTAGATACTTAATACTTCCTAGCTTTGTGACCCTGGCAAGTCACTTAATCTCACTTGCCTCAGCAAAAAAAGAAGAAAAAAAAAGAAGACATAGCTCAAGCCTTTCCTGATCTATCCAACTGCTATTGCCCAAATGCCTTTTATTTATTTATATTTATTTTCTTTACTTAAAAAAAAAAAAAACAACTTCCATGTCCTTGTAGTCTTTTTTATTAACAATGTAAATTCAAAAAAATGAGGATTGTTTCATTCTTTGTGTTTGTATCCTCAGTGAAAGCATGGTGTTTGGCATATATTAGGTGCTTTATAAGTTATTCAGTTGATTATCTAAAATGTGTTAGGCATGTTCCTTTAGCAACCAGTTTATAGTCTATCCATCCTTTTTAAACTACAATATGTATCCTAACACATGTATGGATATTTATTTTAGTGATGTTCAAGTGGAATTTGAATAATGTGTACTTTTCCTTTTGCAAAATATTAATATATATAGTAGGACCAGAGGGATGAAGAACTGATACATTTTCAAAGTGTGCGTGTATGTGTGTGTGTATGTGTGATTGTGTGTGTGTGTGTGTGTGTGTGAATATGACACACAGAGAGAGAAACAGAGAGACACAGAAAGAAAGAGTAAGAGAGACATGCTGAGTGAGAGAGACAGAAGAAGAGAGAAGAAAGATAAAGAAAACACATGAGTGAATGTGTTTGGATCTGGCCCTCTTTAAGTTTCTGTCCAGCTGTAAAATTTTCTGACTTGTCAATAAGAGCCTTCTGTACAGTAGGAATAATGAAGGGACTAAAGACTGTAATTTCCTGTACTCAGAAGTATGCTAGGCATTATGAGGAATAGAAATCTATGCATAATCCTGTTCCTTTTCTTAAGGAGCACAGAGTAGAGCTGGGGAGATGAAATAGTCTATTATCCAAACATGTGGAAATTCAGGGCTATAAAAGGGATGGCATACATTGTATAAATAATGTATATAGAATCACTAAATCTCAGAGTTAGAAGGGACCTTAGCAGCCATCTAGTTCAACTTATCTGGAAATCACTGATGCACTGCCTGACACATGATCTACCAACCTTTTGTTGAAGACCTCCATTGATAGGGAACATAAGCTTCTCAAAGTAACAGATCCACTTTGGAAGACCAATGTGAATGTACAAAGAATTCATTAATCAACTTAGGTTTAAAAAATGTGTGAAAGATAAAAAATAAGAATATGCAAAAGATATGAATACAAAATATAAAAAGTGGTAAGACTAAAAATAAGTCTAAAAATAAACCAAAGCTGGTAATGAATGAGAACAATTAAATTTTTTTCATTCCTTTCCTTTCTTTAAGTTATATTGAGGTTGGGGCTGGGAGAAGAGATCCAAAATAGGATAACAGCTTGAGCTGGATGGGTTGCTAAAGGTGAAAGAAGAAAAGTTTTTTTTTTTTTTTTTTTAAAGAATTATAGGGGCAGCTAGGTGGCTCAGTGGATAGAGCACCAGCCTTGAATTCAGGAGGACCAGAGTTCAAATCTGGTCTCAGACACTTAACATTTTCTAGCTGTGTGACCCTAAGCAAGTCACTTAACCCCAGCCTCAGAAAAAAAAAAGAATTATATTTTACATCTGATTTTTCTGTCAAGAAGACTGATTCTTGGACTGCACAGAACAGAACAAAAGGGATATAAGCTTCTCTCCTTCAAGTTGTTAGCCCTGGACTTAGAGTTCTGAAAGAAATAGTAGATATGATTACTGAGTCACTAGATTATTTTTGAAAAATGGGAGAAAATGGTGAGAGACTAGAGAAGAACAAATATCCCAGTTAAAAAAAATGTACTCTATAGGCTAGTGAGATTGAGCTAAATTCCTAGTAGTCGATGAGACTAGATGGATGGGAATAGATTTGAGAAAAATTGTGGAGCTAAACTGACAAGATTGAATGACTGATAGACTAGAGAGGGATGGTGAAAGAATAAAAAAATTAAGTGTGATTGAAGTTGTGAACCTGAGTGATTGGAGGATAGTTAGTGGTGCCAAAAACAAAAACAGGGGAATCTGGATTGGGGGCAGATATCATACAAAGATCATGAGCTCTGTTCTGGATATAGTTTAGCATGTCTATGATCTGTCTATCTATCTATCCATATATAATTGGAAATGTAGACTAGACAGAAAGATTGGGAATCATCTGTCAAAAGATGATCAGTGCTAAGAAAGAAGATAAAAAGAATGTAGAAAGTACAGTTGAGGTTAGAATAAAGCCCTGGGGAATATCTTGGTTTAATATGTGTGTAATTTTTAAAAATGTTATATTTGGGTATATTTAAGATGATTCATAAAGAAACTGGCTTCAGGCTTAGGGAGATCTTGATTGATGTGCCTCATCTAGGATAGGGCTTTTATATGACCCTGGAAAAATTCACTTAATCTCTGTGTCCCAGGCAACTTTTAAAATTATTAGACCTTTGGTAATCTGCATTTGTATTTTTCTACCAAAAATTCCTAATGCTGATAAAATCTTGAGTTCAGTAACAAAATAAATGTCTTTAAGTGTCTTTAGTTTTATGTCACTTTTTTTGTCTTTACCAGCATTGTGGATCAAATTGATATTTTTCTTGTGCAAAGAATTAACTTTTTCAAATTTGTTCATTTAGTTTAAAGATAACTTGTTCTTTTAATATTTGATATTTGTTCGTGAATTGATCTTGTCCTTTTCATCTTGCAATTCAGATGTCTTCTTTAATTTTCCCTTCTGAGGTTGACTTATTTATCACATATTTTCTATTTTATAAATTTGCTCCTTTGGTATTTTATAAACATCAATCTTAAAAGATTTCTTAACTCTCAGGTTTTTAACTGAGAATTTTCCTTATTTCTTTTCCATTCATTATGTTTTTCCTCATTTTATTTTGGTTATTTGATTTTCTTTGCTCTTCTTTCTGATTAATTTTGCTAATTGTTTACCAATGTTTAAGCAAGATGGCTTTTGTTTTAATTCACTTTGGAGAATTGCAGATCTGGACCTGGAAGGAGCTTGAGGGTCACTAGTTCAATCCTCTCATTTTACAGATTTGGTTCTTTTATCCTCTCTTTTATCAACATTGCCCTAGTGCCAAAGGTTCTCTCCATGTTTTTGGCACCTCTAACTTGGCTCAATGCTTTCACTAAAGTGGAACCTGGGAACTTAGGTATTTATACTTATATAGAGTGACCTTGAGTCTTTCTTACAGCAGTCAGGCTTTAAAAACATAGATCAATTTTATTACACAGGAAAGGAAATAGAAAGAGAAAGGATGACCTTTAGTAGGCAACCCAGACAGCAACTTATGATGGTCCAATTACTTAGCACTCCTCTGGTTGTATTCCTTTAAAGGTCTAGGCTGGTATTTGCTCCTACATGTTAGGACCTTGAACCTCTTTTCATCATGTCTTTTATTGGTAGCTCTCTTCCCACTAGGGCTCTATTTCTCTCTTGCTGATGGACCTGGGTTCCTGGTGGTCTTATGGGGTGTCTTTGCTGGGTTTTGCAGTTTTGAGTTCTGGAATTGTGATCATTGTGATAATTGATATTACAATCCTCAGTTTGGCTTCACTGTGTCCCACTTGGACTCCTCAAGTGTATTCATACTTCCTCTCTAGGTATTATTAGCTTTTAAGCAACTGGATCATAGAAGTCTTATACCAGAGTCTAACCTGACAGTGTTATATTTTTTCTTCTATCTCCTTTGTATTGAATGTTTCTGCCATATTTGAAGCTTTTTTTTTTTTTAATACTAAGGCTGACATGCCCTTTTACTTTCCTTATCCTTTTCACTTCTATGGGAATGATTCTTGGATCATTGAAATGAATCTGTAGAATGTCAAGTCCATAGCCATTTACCTACTTTGCTCCCTTAATACTTGGAAAGCATATGTCCTTTTTTAGGCAGTATTTCCCATTGAGTATTTTGAAGTTGAAATGCCTGCTAGCTCTTCTCATTTTTCTATCTTTTTTCTACTCAAAGTGGTTAGATTGGATTTTTTCTTTAAAGAATTTATCGAATCCATGAATCAAATTAACTTCTATGATCCTTGGTTCCTCACTGCTTAATTGAATGGATTGTTGGACTAGTCCAAGTAGCAGTTGGACTAGCTACTAAAGTCTTTTAGTCTTGTCCAGCTCAAGGGCTACGATCCCATGAAATTTCTTTGAATATTTGTCAGAAATCTCTTAAAGGGACTATAGGGCCTTTGTGACACATAAATTCATTAGTATATAGATTTCTTCTTTTCTTTTTCTTTTTCTTTTTTTTTTTTTGTGTGTGTTTGCCTTGTATTACTTCTTTACCTTCTGTTTTTTTTTAAGTATATATTCCTGTTGTGGGTTTTTAGTTTTGCTTCATTTTTTTTTTTTTTTTTTGTATCAACAGCTGGCCTCTGTAACAATTTCCTATGTCTTCATGATACATTTGACCTTGCTCTAATTGGTTATGTTCTCATTGAACCTTAACAGATAATTTTTATCCAACTCCCATACCAGTCTTTTTTGATGATTTAGGTATAATCCTTTTCAATTTTTATGATGTCATTTGATTCTAAACACTTCCTGCATTTTCTAGGGACTCTAGGGAAAAGTATTAATGTTATATAGGAATGTGGTTTCTAAAGAGACTATAATTCAAAATCTCTTTTATTTCTGAAAATGGAATTAGATTTTTGTCATTTCCCCATCCCCATCCCACTTTTTTTTGGGGGGGTGGGGAATTATTAACTATGATGGCGTGTGCTGACTTGGTTTGGAGAATCTTATTAAGTTCTCTGTAGAATTTCTTTAATGTTCTCAGTCAGTGTTAGTATATGAGTTTCAGTTAATTCCCTTGTAGTCTTTTTTATTGTATTTATCATAAATACTGCAAAAAGAAGACCATATTTTAAGCAGTATTCATGAAAAATCCTTAACATATTTGTAAATATATTTTTAAGCCAAATATTAAGGACTAACCAGAATTTATTTCTTGCTTTTTGCCATGTGAACACTAAGTGTGTAACATCTTTTTTAAAGTTCACAGAACTTTTTAGGATTATTTTCAAAGAAATCAAGTAGAATTTCAAATTGAGAATCTAGATATATGACTCTGAAACTCAAGCTATGAATCATTGTGTAGATCCAGAATTTAAGGCTAATCTTATTGATTCAATGTGTTATAATGACTGATTTTTTTCAGTTTTATAAAATTTCACAAATTGAGGTCATAAGGAATATACTCACACTTTAAGAAGTTTTTTTTTTTTTTAACTTTTGTATAGGGAATTGTTTTTATGATTATTTATCTTTGGTCTCCTTGAATAGGAGGTGAGTTTGGTTTCCATCATTCTATTTCTTAGGCTTATTTCATTCTATTAGACAAATAATGTTTAAAACTTTTTGGTAAAAAAAAATTTTTTTTAATGAGCCAAGACTTACCATTTACTTAGTTTCTTTGAAAATGATATTTCCTTAGTAACATTATTTGCACCATTTTAGCTTTCTTTGAACATCATCAATAAATATCAGTATCTCAGAATTTTTTTTAAAACAATCTTATCATATCACCTGCAACTAAAGAAGGGAACAGTTGTAGTCATTTCTTGCCTATCATAAAGATAGAAGTTTCTTCATTTGGAGTTTCTATTTAAAATTTATGAAATCTTGCTTGACACAAGTTCTATTTAAATTGCATTTAAAGGACCTCAGTTTAGGTAAGGATGAATAGAAGTTGTGGAACTAGGAGAATTACTTAATAATAAATATTTACATTTACCACATTTACTTTTTCTAAGTTGTGGATCATTGTAGCCCATACTATCACTTTTAAAAGAAAAACTATTTGTTACTGAGTACTAATTTAAAATTTTAAAAATCCACAAAAATTACTATTCAGGTTGTTTTACAGAATGAATCTTTCTGAGGAAAGGTAGGCTAAGTTTTTGTTAAAATTTAATTGAAATTTATTTATTAATTGAAAAACTTAAGAGCCTGAAAGTCTAAGAAACAAGTCAAAATGGTAAAATATGGAATAACTGACATTTAGCTACCCAATCTGCATGTAGGTGTGAAACAGAATGGCATAGTGGATTGAGGGCTATCCTTGAACCAAATTCAAATCTTACCTTAGTCACATGTCATGAGCAACTCTCCAAGATTATGGTACTTAACTTGGCAGTGTTTTTTCTTTATTGGGAATTTCTATACCAATGATCTCATAGGCCCATCCTTCCTCCCTCTCAAATATGCCTAGCACAATGTTAAGTGCTCTGTGATTTACAAAAAAAAAAAAAAAAAAAAAAAAAAAGAAAAAAGAATTATAGGGTACAATCTGTACTCAGAAAGAACTGGGAGTCTAGCTGGGAGATTAGGCATATACACATGAAATGCTTTGGAAACATGGTGTGAAGATGAGTTCAAAGCCTTTTCGGTTTTTGCTGACCAGATCTTTATAGTAAAGGCAAAGAATGTAGCTAGGTGGGTGGAAGAGAACAATGGCTTTGTCCCTTCTGAGTTTAGCTCTGTGCCATTTCCCCTCCCTTTTGACTACATGGGAAAACCAAGAGGATTAGAATTGGAAAAACTAGAGGACTGAAAAAAGCATTGTTTGAGAGTTGCTTCTCTCTTGCTAGTTTTAGACGTTAAAATCAAAAAAACTTTACCATGAACTGTGTAGTGGTCTAAAGAAGATTAGTAAAAAGAAAAAAAAAAAACACAGACCAGCCTGAGAGTATTAGCTGCTGATTTAGGAAGGGAGAGGGCTTTATTCTGCTCTAAATTATATTGGGTCCTTGGAAGTTGAGATGAGAAGCTTTATAGGCAAGAATCTGAAGGGAAGGTGACAGATCATTCTGTAAAGAACAAAGAGGCAAGAGTTTAGGGTGAATGCTTTTCCTAGAGCTATTAAAAAAAGCATTATGGCTTTTGAAAAACGACAGCAAAATCTAAAGAATGCTTTCTTCTTACCATGTT
This sequence comes from Sminthopsis crassicaudata, assembly GCF_048593235.1. Classification (NCBI taxonomy): domain Eukaryota; kingdom Metazoa; phylum Chordata; class Mammalia; order Dasyuromorphia; family Dasyuridae; genus Sminthopsis; species Sminthopsis crassicaudata. The sequence continues at coordinate 183,271,885 of NC_133621.1, forward strand.
ATTCTTCTACTAAAATGGAAGTGATGGAATCAAGATGTAGAATGAGACATATGTTTTTAGAAATAGCTAGTGTGGGTTTTGCTTAATTACGTATAGTTGTCATAAGGGTTTTGTTTTGTTTTTGAATGTAGGACAGAAAATGGGAGGGATAAAACATCTTGTTAATTAAAAAAAAACATTAAATTAAAAATAAAGGAAAGAACATAAATTCTGGCCGATCTAGGTTCAGATCCCATTTCTGATCCTTTTTGGCTTTGGATAAGTAGCTTAATTTCTACAGGTCTCAGTTTCCTCATCAGTAAAATGTGAGTATTGGGTTTAATGACTTCTGAAACCTCTTTCATTTCCAGATGTATGATCCTATCAGAAACTTTGTACAAATATGAGGGTTGTACTTGGCACCATTCTGTACATATCTGACAGAGCAGTTTCCAAGAGAACAATATTTATCCATTGAGGCATTGTCTAGCAGAGAGAGATTAGTGAGGAACAGGACTGGTAGCTGTGTGATGACTTCACTTGTAGAAACCATCAGCTCTTCAATATTAGAAGTATCCCTTTGCATCTGGATCTTGGCCATATGTATTCACAATATGTGTAAACAAATAGAAATGTTCCCTATGTAACTTTATTAGCTTAAAACTGCAATGACTTTTGGGATAACCTGGATGTAATTTTCCACTCATTTATTATACAAGTTCACTCTTTCTACTGGTAGTAAATACTTTTTGTAACACTGCCTCAGGTTTATGATAGAAATGTTGGAATTGTGTTTTCCTTTAATGCCATTTTATTAAATGACTTTGCATTGAATTAATCTGCATTGTTTGGTTGATGCTTAAAAGTAGATACATCAGTGGAGATTAGTGGTCTATGATTTTTAGTATTTTTGCATTTATGAATTACCTTGAACCTAGACATATTTGTAGACCTGGATCTACTAGTTGCATGTGTGCCCTTGTATGCTACATGCAGCTACTAGGGCAAGGTCTACAAATATGTCTAGGTTCAAGGCAATCCATTTTGATCATGGGGAAATTAAAGCAGAGCGTTAGATTGAAATAAGTATACATTTGTATTGAAAGTTACTTTTGCTAATCGATGTTGTTTCCCCTGATAATAAAATGTAGAACATTATATAAATTGTAGAATCTTTGCTGCTCAATTACAAGGTGCTATATTCTGTAGTTTTATATAAATCCTCATTTATAGGATACTCAAAAAGTTTTAGGGAAATTTCAAGTTACTAAAGCATTAAACTACTCTAAGAGTTTTTGAATACTCTGTATATAATAAAGAAGAGAGAATTTGTAAGAATCATACATGCATTATGATGTTTCTGGTCTTGTAAGACAAATAGCCTTGGTCTAGTGATGTAATCAGGAATATATCAGCGGAAACATTTTGACAACCCAATCTGCGTGACCATGGACTTAACCTCTTTTCATCTCAATTTTCTCATTTTTAAAAATGTACATAATTATACTTGGATCTACTTCTTGGGAGAGTTGAGGATAAATAGAATGATGAATATAAAACACCTTGAAAATGTTAAAGATTTATATAAATTATTATTATTAATATTATTTGTGTAACTATCTTAAGTTTGAGTTATAAATGGTTGTCTCATGCCAGTTATTAGATAATTTTTTTAAAAATTTAAAAAAGATTATAGATCACAACCTTATTTTAAAATTTTATTATATCTTTTTATTTACAAGACATATGCATGGGTAATTTTTCAGCATTGACCCTTGCAAAACCCTCTGTTCCAACCCTTCCTCTCCTTCCCCCCACCTCCTCCCTTAGATGGCAGGTAGACCAATACATGTTAAATATGTTCAAGAATATGTTAAATGCAATGTATGTATACATATTTATACAGTTATCTTGCTACACAAGAAAAATCAAATTTAGAAATAAGATAAGAATAACCTGAGAAAGAAAACAAAAATGCAAGTAAATAACAAAAGAAGGAGTAGAAATGCTATGCTGTGGTCCACACTCATTTCCTATAATTCTTTTGCTGGGTGTAGGTGGTTCTCTTCATTATTGAACACTTGAAACTGATTTGGATCATCTCATTGTTGAAGAGAGCCACTAGACCACAATCTTAAATCATGAACAAGTCATTATAACTTAAAGTTATTAGAGTATTGTGTTAATCTGAAAAAAAAAAGACCCTTCTGATTTAGGGGCTTTTCCTTTCTTGTGACAAACTATCTCTGTTCTAAATGATGTTTCCTTTTTCTACCTGTTTTTCTATTCTGAATTGGTTTTTGGTTTTGTTTTTTTAAATTAATTCTCTATCTCTGGCATTCTTTCTCCTGGAATTTCTAGCTTTCTAGCCAATTAATATCTGCTTTCCTATGACACAGAGGCAAGATATCAATCAGTTGGGGGAAAGAACCATCTCTTATAAAATAAGTAGGTCTGTTTCATAGTACTGAATAAGCAATTGTGAGGAAACAAACTGGGAATGGGGTGAAAGCCTAGTGCAGCCTTGATGCTCTCTAGGTCATATGGTCACTCCTCCAACCACCTCTTCATGATTATCTCACTCATGACCCAGATTCTCCTCCTGGCTACATTGTAAATGCTTCTTGGACTTGTAGAGATTCACTTGCATACATTTGTAAAATTTGAGAGTCTTTTCTGCTTTTATTTTCCTTGACTTATCTGAAGGGCTTGATACTGTTCACCATCTTCTCCTTGTGTATATTCTATCCTTTATATTTTCATGATACTCTCTTCTTTCTCTTTCTCTCTGGCTGACTGGTTGGTCTATATTCTCCTTTGCAATCTCATCATCTACATCTTATCCTATAATTGTGGATGATCCTCAGGGTTCTGTCATTAGTTCACTTCCTTTTCCTCTTCCTTTCCTTCTTTTCTTCTCCCTCTCCTTTTCCTCTCCTCTTTCATAATCCTATGTATCTTGACTATTGAATCTATGCAGATATCATCTGTCATTTTATCTTAAAAGCACAGCTTAAACACCATCTTCTACATGAAGCTTCCCTTGATCATCCAAGTTGCTTGTGCCCTTCCCTCTAAACTATTTATTTATCTATTTCATATAGATATGTGTGTATGTATTTATTCACTTTATACTTATTCTATTTTTATTATTATGCACACTTTTCTTCCTCAGAGAATAAGATTATTGGTAGTAGAATATTTTGGTAGTAGTATTTTGTACATGTATCCCTAATACTTGAGAATATAGTTGTCATGTTGTTCAGTTGTTCAGTCACATCCAACTATTTTTGACTCAATTGCCATGATTCTTGGCACAGCACTCTATCCATTGAGCCATCTAAGTGTCTAAATTAATAGGGCTTGGGACAACTAGTTGACTGATTATACATTAATATATCATTAGCTAGCTATAATCTGACCTATCCTTTTTACATCTTCCCTCCTTCATGATCAAATTAAGCCACTGCGCTTCTTTTGTATGAGTTTAAAATGTGCCTCCAAAGGGCCAATTGTTTTTAGTATCAGTAGCTAGTTTGTTTCTTCTGTGAAAATTTCTAAGCTTCCCATTCTCCAGCAACTATGATTGACTAAAGTTGACAATTAAGCTATTGTAAAATGTTGATTCATAAAACAGTGTTAAACCACTTGAAAACAATTATTTTTTTTCTCAGAATATAGGTTTTGTTAATCTAAAAGTCATTTTGAAGTGGTTACATTTTAGATAAATAATTTATGGAGATATTGTAATATAGTGAAAAGCTCATTGGAGTAGGAGTCAAGGGATGTGATGTCTTTAAGGTATAGTTGACTTTGTTGGCAGTGAAATCTGGAGCAACAGCTTGCTAAGAATTTGAATGAATGCATATCCTCCAGGCTCTTTAAGCAATAAAATTCGGTGTACAGGTAATTTGAATTTTCTGTATATTAGAAAATTGGAGATAAAATGGACCTTAGTTAGCTTCTCAATTACTGAGATACTGACTCAGAGTCAGTATCTCTACTGTGAAAAAGCCCTGAGATTTTTATATTTAATAGGAGTTTTGTACTACACCTGTACTGAATAGGCTGTGTGGGAGAAATATATTACAGAAGCTAAGGGTAAGGGAAATGCCCATGGGATCTTTCTTTAAAGGAAGTGTACCTCCTCTCTCTTAGTTGCCTAAGGTGTCAGAAGTAAAGAGTTAACATGTGGCAAAATACCCAGGGAGCTTTCTGTTTGACTTGTTTCATCACAATGCCATGTTACATATTTTATAGGCAGACTGAATCCTCTTTTCATGAACGTATAATTCAAGAATGACTTAAATGTTGTTGAAGAACTTTTCAACAAATTCTTATGTTTCAAATTCTACTGAAGATGTGAAAGAAGAGTTTTTGATTTAAATGAATACTGAACCCCAGAGAAAATTTGGTTGGGACCAAGAAGCTGAATTCTTAAGAATGGAAGTTCTGTTCAGAAACATTTGGGATTCTTTTAGTACTCATGTAATAAGCAAAAATCATTACTTAATTTTACAATGATCTGTTATTGAGTATTACTCATTTATTTCTGAATGCTATGAAACCCTAGTGACTTTACACTGCTAATTCATCTAGTGACAAAACAGTGGACAGATTACTTACCCATGTCAACTCAGTTTTCTCCAGCTTTATAATGCCTTGGTATGAAAATCTTGTCCTTAACTCTTTCCTTTTGTGCATACTCCAATTTAAATTTAGGTTTCTGGCTCATTGGGACATTAATGAATGGAAGTCATCATTAGTATTTCCTACTACTTGGGAATTGAGGTTCAGGCCAACACCACCTGTCACAGGACCTTCACCCCATGCTCTTGGCACAGAGAAAGCACTCATAGAGTGGAGGAATGGTGTGAGACTGTTTGACAAAAATGTAATCCACTGAAGTGTAGCTGATGCTCAATTAGATAGACACAACACAGTGACTACCCTACTGAGTTATGTTGACTTGTCTGATCAGAAGCCAGATGGCAAGCTTGGTAGGGGGAATAGCACACTGATTCTCTGTCACCTTGGGGCTGACATAAAGTGTCCAACTGTTCCTTCTCTTGCAATAGCAATAGTTATTAGGGTTGATAAGTAGATACTTTTATAATTACTATTTAATACTTATATGGTTATGCATCATGTCTTAATTGTAGCTTGGGATTAGTCAAGTCCTGAATCTTAAACTATATAAGTACTAAAAGTTATTTGACACATGATAAGCATTTTAATGTAATGGAAAAAATGTTGGTGAGGATATGGGCTCAAATCATAGCTTGGATACTTTCTGCAATGGACAAGTTGCCTAAATTTTCTGGGCCTCCATTTCTTCATTTGTAAAAGGAGGATATTGGATGAGATGAGTTCTGAGGTTTCTTTTTCCACTAAATTATGTTGATATGAGATATCAGAAGAATAAGAATGGAATTTTGGATTAGTTTGAACTTGTATAGATCATGTACTGATATAGAATTTTAAATTACTAAAAAAGTTTCATTTTTATTTATAATTTTTTTTCACAGTATATATGCATGAGTAATTTTTTTATAATATTATCCCTTGTATTCATTTTTCCAAATCATCCCCTCCTTCCTCTACTCCCTCCCCTTGATGACAGGCAATCCCATACATTTTACATATGTTACAATATAACCTAGATATATATGTGTGTAAATACCATTTTCTTGTTGCACATTAAGTATTAGATTTCGAAGGTATAAGTAACCTGGGTAGATAGACAGACTTCCCAGTGTTCCTTCTCTGGGTGTAGTTATTTCTGTCCATCATTGATCAACTGGAAGTGAGTTGGATCTTCTTTATGTTGAAGATATCCACTTCCATCAGAATACATCTTTATACAACATTGAAGTGTACAGCGATCTTCTGGTTCTATTCATTTCACTCAGCATCAGTTGATGTAAGTCTCTCCAAGCTTCTCTGTATTCCTCCTGCTGGTCATTTCTTACAGAGCAATAATATTCCATAACATTCATATACCATAATTTACCCAACCATTCTCCAATTGATGGACATCCATTCATCTTCCAGTTTCTAGCCAAAAAGTTTCATTTTTAAAAAAAATTTTCATATATAGTATAATTTTAGATTTATTTGAAATTTTTTCCTTGTTGAAGTGCCAGTCTAACACATAAAGGAACAGGAGTTAGAGCCTTCTTCCAAAAAGAAATATGGATTTTTTTCCTTCCTTCCTTCCTTCCTTCCTTCCTTCCTTCCTTCCTTCCTTCCTTCCTTCCTTCCTTCCTTCCTTCCTTCCTTCCTTCCTTCCTTCCTTCCTTCCTTCCTTCATTTTCTACTTCCTCCTCCTCTTCTTCCTCTTCCTATTCCTCCTCCTGTTGTGAAAGAAAACAGACCCCTCCAATTATTTTTCAAGAAAAATAAAGTGGAAAAAATATGCTTCAATCTGTCTTGAGACACCATCAATTCTTTCTCTGGAGATGGATAGAATTTTTTCATTATAAGTTCTTCAGAATTGTCTTGGATCATTGTATTGCTGAGAAATAGCTATAGCTGATCATCTTATAATATTGCTGTTACTTTGTACATAATATATTTTTACTCTGCATCATCTCATGCAAATCTTTTCAGGTTTATTTAAGAGTATTCTGCTCACAATTACATCACATACCTTAGTTCAGTTCAGCCACCCTCCAACTGATGGGCATCTCCTCTATTCCCAATCTTTGCCCATAGAAATATTCTTGTACACATAGTTCCTTTTCCTTTTTTTTATCTCTTTAGTTGTGATATTGCTATGTCAAAGAGTTTTAGAGTCCTCTGAAAATAGTTCCAAATTGCTCTACAGAGAAATTGCTTTACAGAGGTAGTAAAGCAGTTAAATTAATTATTTTCTTCGATAGCTCTGATTGTCATGAAGTTATTCCTTTTACATGGAACCAAAATATTCTCAATTTTAAAGTTTTTTGTTTGAATGAGATTATATATATATATATATATATGTATGTGTATACACACATAAGTGAAACTACATATTAGGTTCATTTATATATATATACATATATACTATATGTTTATTATATACTATATATGTATGTATTTTCATCTTTGTTCATGTATATATACACCTTTTTGCTTATGGAGAGTCTTGCTTTGATGTTGACGGATGCTAAATGTTGTAGTGACTTGGGACAGTTTCTTAAAAATAAGATTGCAATGAAGTTTGTTCCTTGGTTGACACTTCCTTTCATCTGAACATGTAGAGATACTTGTAGAGTTATTAATTGCATAATTTCAATATTTTGTTTTTCAGAGAATAGGGAAACTGAGGAGAAAGAGAGAAAACTGAAATGTCTAGTCAGTAAAGCAGTCAGAACGCACACACCATTTATTGATTAAATTTGCAGCATTGTATGGGCATAATTGTGGTGTCTCAAATCAATTCCAATAGTAAAATCAAAGATTATTAATTACAGATTATGTTAACAGATATACTAATAATGAAAAATGTTTGAAATATTGCAACATTTACCAAATTGTGACACAGAGGCATGATATGAATACAGGCTTTTGAAAAATGTTATTGGAGAGACACTCAATTCTGGGTTGCCACAAACTTTCAATTTGTAAAAACAAACAAACAAAAATCTCTTCAAAATGGAATGTCTCCAAAGAACAATAAAGCTAAGTTTAATACAATAAGGTATGCTTGCATATTTACATATCTATATCTTTTTCTGATGCATGTATTTGAAAATCACTTAGCATCACTTCAAAAGCCTTATTTATATTTTAAGGCTTGTATCTGAGAGCTACAAATGTTCCTTTAAGGAGCTAAAATTGTTTCAGCTGTATTGAAGAATAATTCCTGATACCTAAGTATCTTCTTTACTTTGATAGAAAAAAGCAAGGAATCACAAATTTACTTTTTATTCTTTGCATACATATATTCTTTTCCTAGATGAATAAAATATATGCCAAAGTCAGAAGACTGTATTTCATATACTTTTTTTTGTTTGTTTGTTTTTACTTTGCCAAAACTAGGTTAGAAGGAAGCTAGAAGTGAAATTAGTATGTTAAAAAGGATAACAATTGTCTGATATTCTTATCACAATATTGCTTTCATAGTTCAGTCTCATAGTCTGGTTCAGTAGAGATTGGGGGAAAAAGACCTGCTTTTTTGGGAGATAATAAGGTTTCAGATAAAAGCTATTACATTGCATCTGATCCTGTTTGTGTGCAGGTATGTATATGTGTGTGTTTGACATGTAAAGAAAAGACAATTTTTCTCTCTTATATTTTACAATAAAATTTTTTTTGGTATGCCACGGAAGTTATAGGAATGAGGAATAGGGAAAATATCTACTTATAGTCCTGAAAGGAAAGGTATGCCATTGGTGCACCAAGTTCCCAGATTGGAACTTGGATTGTATTCATTATCTCCAGAAATAATGTTATAAATGGTGGCTCTGTTTCCCAGACCAGTCACAAAAGCCTTTTTAAATCCATAATTTTTGCTGAAATAGCAGTTTATGTTGTAGCAGTTGACAGTATCATTGGTGAAACAAGACATGGATATATGAAGCATAGAAACTATTCATACTATTTTAGCCTTGGGATTTTGGCTGCAAAGTTAACCTTCCCATTTCTTGCTTCTAAATTCACTAGAAATTGGAAAGATGGGTAAAGTGTATTTGTGAAACTTTGTGCCCATTTCCTCAAGGGAAACAATATTAAATGTGAGCAAGGTGTAATTTTTATACATTTTTTTTAAAAAATAAGGCCTATTTCATTAATACTATAGCTGAATTATAAGTAGGGTTTAGATTTAGACAAAATAAGGAAGGAAGGGTATTTTAGTTAAGGATAATAATAATACCATAGGGTATTTGAAAATGGCATGGGTAAAGCCCAGAATATATTTGGACAAAGATGAATGTCACTTTGGTGGGAGCAGAGGGAATCCATGTAGAGAGGGCAGTGTAATATACTGTAGAATCATGTAATTTGGAGCGAGGATTGGAGTTCAAATCCAGATTATTTTACTTTGATTTTTTTTGATAAAAATATTTAACTTAATTGAACCTCCATTTCTTCATCCATAAAATAAGGAGTGTTGATATATATATATATATGTATATATATATATATATAGTATATATATGTTGATATATAGTACCAAAGTCCAATCCAGTTTTAAATCCTGACTATGATTTGCAGGGATTTAATCTTTCAGTGTTTATTTTAATGGACTTTCAGTTCTCTGCGAATTGTTTTTGGATTGAAGGTTTCTTACAGGAGACTTGGGATTGAGAAAGAAATGGAAGTTTTCACCAAAGTCACTGTGTTTTAGCATAGTAACAATTTGTTTCTTTAGTATTTCTAGGGACTGCTTTGTATATGTGCTGCCACCATGAGCAGCAACTCAAAGAACAATAAACTTACTACAAAAATTATTCATTGCAACAATTTCTAAGCACAGCTTTTTTAAATAATAGCTGTGGCATATAAGGAATCAAGATAAATTCTATGAATTGTCATTATTCCTTCTATGTCTCTTTTTATTACCTCTAGTAATTTTTAGCAGTCATTCAGTCCGCAACAGTGTGACATCATTTCCAAGTATCTAAATCTCCTTAGGATTCAGACTTAATCCATCCAAACTGCAAGCACCTCTTCCTTCTACGAGGAAGGAACTAGATTATTATGGGAAAATTTGGGGATCTAGGGAAGAAGTGGATCTGTCTGGGAAATAAACCAGCCAGTAAAGGGAAAGGGTCAATGCTGTTAAATGTAATGCTTATTTTAGATATTGTCTGCCAAGAGTTGCTTATGTAATATCAAAAATCAAGTCAGTCCCTGACTGTGATAGCAATGGTTTTGTGATGAATATGAGAGAATGAAATCAGTTCTGTTAATTGAGGCAAGGTTGCTGCAGCCTTTGAGCTAACACCAAGGTAGTTGTTAGATCTGAATTTTTGGCAAAGCTGCACTGAGCACAGCCAAGTGTTACAGGAAGGGCAGGTGTACTCTACAGGATAGGTAAACATTCTCACCCTGGATCCTGGCTATTTTCTGGCCAGCTTGTATCACCACCAGATTCAGAGAGAGTTTCAAGATAGCCTTCCTCAGCAGGACAGGAATCAAAGAGAAAGGCTAGAATCTGTAATTCCATTGGTAGGGGTCCAAAGGCTGGAGGTAACCCTTTCCCCTCCTCCCCCAATCTCCTGAATGGAGGTGACAGTTCCATTTTCTCATGTGAGGTAACAAGTTTATGATTCCTAAACATTTCTCTGGCCAACAAATTTTATTTGTTTAAAAATACCCAAACAGCAGCAACAACAAAAACTCTAAATTCAGTGTTTTTTTATGGTGTATATGTGGGGTCACAACCATTTTCATGTTGTTGACTTCTATTAGAAAACTACAAAAAATATAAATCTGCATTATCTTATGGTGATTTTTTTTCAAGAATTCTCTGATATGTTTACATGTTTGTTTTTTTAAACATCCTTGTAGTATTTTCTTTATTTTTATGTCTTTTGTTCTTTTTTAAAGGATTGTTTATTATCAGTAGCATCCATTTTTAAATGCTTACAGTTATACAACATATTAATATGGGCTCAGTAGGTGAGACAAACTTTTGGGGGCTATCTGTCCTGAGGGCAGTTTATAACCTCATTCAACAAATAAAATGTATTATTGAGAAAAAAAATAATATAAGAGTGATTCATTCAGCATGTGTTTTATTTAGTAACCTTTGTGTATTTCATGCTGGGGATACAAAGCTTAAAAGAATGGATGGATGAAAATGAAAAAGCATCTAGTAAGTACTTTTGGGGGCAACTAGGTAGTACAATAGATAGAACACTGGCACTAGATTCAAGGGGGACCTGAGTTCAAATCCACCTTCTGACATTTACTTGTGTGATTTTAGGCAGGTTACTTGACCTCAGTTTCTCATCTATAAAATGAACTACAGAAGGAAAATGACAAATCACTCCCAATATCTTTGCCAAGAAAACCCTAACTAGCATCATGAAGAGTCTAATATGACTAATTGACTAAATAGAAATAAAAAATATTTTTTTACATCAAGTCAGTGAGCATTTAGTAAGCACCTACTTTTTGTGTGACATTGTTCTAAGTTCTGGGAATTCAAAGAAAAACAACAAGTAGACCCTTGCTCTCATTCTAGTGGAAGTAATATGTAAACAATTATGTAAATATGAAATCGATATTGGAAACAAGGGAAGTGATCTTAGAGGGAAGACAGAAGGATGGGTATCAAGGATTTGAGGCAAGGGAGTTTCAAAGATGACCTTTTATAGAAGGTAAGATTTGAGCTGAGCCTTGAATTGAAGGTAGAGGTGATGAGCGAGAGTATTCCAGGCACAGGAGACAGTCAATGAAAAGCCACAGGCTAGAATTCAAGTGTAACATGTGTAGAAAAAGCAAGAAAGCAGATATTGCTAGTCTGCAGGATATGTGGAAGGAAATAAATTATAAGAGTGGAAAACTAGGAATGAGTCAAGTTTTCAAGGACTTTGAAAACCAAAAAAGGAATTTTTATTTTATTGGAGAGGTAATAGAGATCCACTAATGTTTATTGAGTAGGGGGCTATATAACTGCTCCATGTAAGAGCTAAATGCAAAAAGGACAAAAAGCTCAATGCCCTCCAGTAGTTTTACATTCTATTTAGGTAAGATTACACACAGAGGAACAAAAGCCAGAGAATGTAGTTTTTGGACTGAAAAAATTACTGTTTTTCAAAGTTAGAGGTAAAAAACTGAGGGAAGAGTGGAATGGGGGCATAGAATGGGCATAGAATGATAACAAAGTCTCTGGATTTGGCTAATTATGTAGAAATTTCATCAAACAGGAGTAGGCAAGGCTCCAAGATAAGAAGTGGAGAACTGTCTTGGAAGAGCAGAAAGTCCCCTACCTTCTAGGAGTGGAGTTTTTTTCTGATTAGGACATCCTTTGATATTGAAGAGTAAGTAAATCATTTGAGCCTGTAGGGAATACTAACAAGGGAAGGGGAGGATAATGACATCCACTGCTTCATAAAAAATATAGCACTTGAACTGAGCCTTCAAGGAAGATAAGGTTTATGATAGGTAACACTCAGACAGTGTTTTCTAGGTACCTTTGAGCAAATATCAGGAGAAAGGAGGTAGAATGTTAAGTTCGGGGGAAAAATTAGTAATCCTTTTCATATAGAATATGGTGCAATGAAGAGGATTAATATAAAATGAAGTAGAGGTAGAAAAAAGATAAAATCTCAGAATTGTAAGGAATCCTTTCTAATATTTAACAAGATTTCTTTTTTTTTAAAAGATTTTTCTTGAAGACTTGTAGTGAAGAGGATCCCATTAGTCCACTTCTGGATGACTCAAAGTGATAGGAATTTTTTTTATTACATCAAATCTGAATCTGCTTCTTTGAATGCAGTCTTTGTCCTCAATTAGCTCAGGTTGCTTCCATCTAGTCTTTGACATATCCTGAGCAAACATAACTCCCACATCTTTGTTCACATGTTTTTTTTTTTTTTTTATACTCCACAAATGAGTGCAGAAACAGAATGTAGCTAGACTGTGGAGAGCTTTAAATGATCATTTGAAAAGTCCAGCTCTTTATTACTTTTGAAATAAAACATCCTGAAGATTTTTGAATAGGAAAATGATATGATCAACTTCAAAAGATCATTTTAGCACCTTTGTCAAGAATTAATCAATGCACCATTGGGGAAAGATGGAAGAAGCCTAATTCAAAGACTATTATAGTTCAGACTAAATGTGATTAGAAGTAGAACTTGTTTTATAGCAGTAAGACAAAAGTAGAAGGATTAGTTTCATAGAATTGAAGAAACCTAGGTGTCAAACAAATTAAGAGACTTATCCAGATATGTAGGTAAGTAAATACTAATGCTGGGCTTCAAACTAGCTCTTTTCCCATTGAATCACATTAGGTGGTAGAAATAAAATGGATGGGCCATTGCTGCAGATAAAAATGTAGAAGATAAGGGAAAAGCAACAGTGTCCCTTGATCCCAGTAAGAACAACGGACAACAACCAGAAGTCAACATCATCTTCTCAGTACCTCAAGCTCCCAACCTAAGAATTATCTTTTGACTCATCTTTATTTGTCACCTTCCCCCATCCCAACTTATCCTATTTGTGTGTGTGTGTGTGTGTGTGTGTGTGTGTGTGTGTGAGAGAGAGAGAGAGAGAGAGAGAGAGAGAGAGAGAGAGAGAGAGAGAGAGAGAGAGAGAGAAATCTATAGATTTCACTTCTGCAACATCTCTCATGTTCACTCTCTTTTCTCCTCTTACATTGCCAGATCCTGGTCACCTCACTTGGGGATTTTTGCAATAGCTTGTTGGTCTGTCCATCTACTTCTACTCTCTCTTCCCTATACTCCATCCTCCATTCACTTCCTTACATGTCTGGGTTAGTAGCCATCATCTTCTAATTACCTTCCTCTGATCAAGGGAGTCTCCTGGTTAGCTGGCATTCTCCCTGTCCTATGGCAATCAAACATTTCCTATTCCATCACTCTTTGATCTCTACTTGGTAGTTAGAAAATGCTGGTGTAGGAAGTCACTAACTCAGGCATGTAAGTGGCTGGGGTTTTGCTTCACTTTTTGGCTCTATCCATCACAGTCCAGAGGGGGTAGTACTGGTGCTTTGTCATTTCATAACATAAGCTTGAGAAAAAGTTTATTTATATGGGCATAATTCATAATAAGACAGGGATGGTGGAACATTATTTCTCTCTGTCCTTCTGGAACAACTTCTCACTTACCTGGCTTTAGTGTAGATATAGGTATGGGTAGAGTTATTCCTTTCTTAGTAATTAGGAGGTGTGCATTGTAATGGAAAGTTAGCTGTTAGCATGGAGAAATCTAAGTGCCAAAAGTTGTCTAAATAAAAACTCCTTTTCAGAGGAGGACATTCTAGTTTTGATGTTGGTAGGTTTTATTCTGTTATCTTTGAGCCTGAATGAAAGTTGGGTCTTTTTCAGAGATTAAAAAAAGAGCATTTCAGATGAATCAAACAACACAGGTTTCTACTTTGTTCTTTCATTTGGACCAGTGATTTTTATTGCTGTGCCAAATCCTCTGTATGGAAACTCCTTCCATTGATAAAGATCTAAAATTCCTCTGTAGTTTGTCATTTTTATAGTTTTATAAAGGACTTTAAGGTTGAATTATCTAAGGATCTCATAGCCAGTTTATGTCATGTCAGAATTTGAATTCAAGACTTCCTGACTAAAAAAATGTTGATCTTTTGTCTACCGGGGACATACTGCTTCTCAAGCATGCAAAATAGAAATGAGCATGATTCCTTGAGGAATCAGCAGGTTGCCATTTAGATTGGAGGCAGCAGGTTTTCTGGCATTACCTTAGCAGGTAATTAGTAAATATTTATTAAGCACTCATTTTATGCCAGATGTTATGCTAATTGCTGGAGATACAAAGGAAGGTATAAGATAGTTCTCATCTTTGAGAAGCTTATCATCTAATGGAGGAGACTATGTAAACAAACATATGCAAAACTATATCCAACATAAATAGGAAATAATCAACAGAGGGAAGTCTCTAGAATTAAGAGAGATTGGAGACAAGTGTTGGAAAAAAATGGAACTAATTTATTGTTGGTGGAAATGTGAAGTGATCCAACCATTTTAGAGAGCAGTCAGGAATTATGTCCAAAATTTATTAAACTATTTATACCCTTTGACCCATTATTTAGTCTATTTCCAAAGATAATTAGGGAAAAAGGAAAATAGCCTAGATGTTCTAAAATATTTATACTAGATTTCTTTGTGGTGTTAAAAACTGAAAATTGTAGAGATATCCATCAATTGGAGAATGATTGAACACATCGTCATATGATTGCGATGGAATATTACTGTGCTGTAAGAAAAGATGAGTTCCGTGGTTATTTTTCTTTGTTCTTCATTGTTAAGGATGACCATGATATCAGGAAGGTGATGCCAGCACATGCAAGTGAATTGGATTTGAGTGAAGGAGGGCTGTGTAAGTTCATCAGCCTTCCTTTCTCCTCTGGAATTATCTGAGTCCAGTGGCAAGATATAAATCACCATGACTAAAGATGGCTGTGGTTGCAGTGGGAGATCTTGGTCTTTTTAAGCTAAGGTCTTTAATGAGGCAATCCCCAAATCAGTAATTAAGGCAAGGTAAGAAATAAGGAAAAGAATGGCTTTTTCTAACTAGTCATTTAACATTGGTATATAAAATGATGAGCTTACTGATTGAAAAAAACTATGAAAAGACATGCAAAATAATGAAAAATGAAATGAGCACTCCCAAGAGAACATTGTATATAGTAAAAGTAATAGGATTTTAATAATTATAAAGATAGATGAAGGAAGACACTCTCCGCATCCAGAGAAAGAACTCATGAGTTAAAGTATGTATAGGATAATTTTACACACACGCATATACACATACATACATGTATACACAAATGCATACACATAAACATATATGTATTTGGGACCAATAGTATCCCATTAGCTACCCCCTACCCTTATTAGCCCCCTTTTACAATATTAACTTTACTAAAGTGGTGAAGAAGGAAGAAAAAATTTTTGTTCATGCAATTTTGTTATGTATTTGAAAGGAAAAACACATTTGTGCATAGTAGGTAAAGCAATTTCATGTGCAATCATCTTTGCTATTATACTATATTATGTACATGCTTGTTTTATTCTATAAATTAAAAGTAACTTTTAAAAAAAGAGAGATTGGGAGAGCCTTCTTGTAGAAAGTGGGATTTTAGCTGGGACTTGAAGGAAGTCAGATAATCCAAGAGGTAGAGATAAAGAAAAAGCATTATAGATATGGGAGTCAGCTAGAGAATATGTCCACAGTCAAAAGATGGAGTGTCTTATTTGAGAAATAACTGGATTGGAGTCACTGGATTGGAGATTATGTTGGGGGTGGCTGGGGTATAATGTGTAAGAAGAAAGTTAGGGGTGGGACTAAATTATGAAGGACTTTGAATGCCAGAGGATTTTGTATTTGATGCAAGATCCACTACAGTTTATTTGGGGGAGGGGGCATGGTGTGACACAGACCTAAGTGTTCAGAAAATCACTTTTGCAATTGAATGGAGAATGTGAGTGGCAACTGAATGGAGAAAATAGTGAGATACGTGAGGCAGGCAGATCTACCAGCAGACTGTTACAGTAGTCTAAGAGTAAAGTGTTAGGGACTACTCCAGCAATGCTAGAGGAGAAAAGGGGGCTGATATGAGGATGTTCTAAATATAAAACAGGCTTTGGAAACAGATTGGAAAATGGCTATAAAAGAATATGGAGTTAGAATGACACTTAGATTGTAAACCTGAATGACTGGAGGGTAATGGTGTCCAAAATAGTAATAGGGAAATTTGGAAAGGGGGATGGTTTGGAGAAGGTAAAAAAATAAGATCAGTTTGGGACATGTTGAGTTTAAAATATCTACAGGACATTCAGTTTGAAATGTTTAATAGGCAGTTGAAGATGTGAGACTGGAAATCAGCAGAGAGGTTACAGCTGGATAAGTGAATTTGAGAATAATTAGCAAAGATGATAATTGATTCCATGGGAGTTGATGGAATCATTGAATGAAATCATATAGCGGGAGAAGAGAAGAGAGCCCAGAACAGAATCTGGTGGGACACAATGCTTAGCAAGTATGACCTGAAGGAAGACCAGGCAACAAAGTCTAGGAATATCAGACATCCCAAAAATCTAAAGAGAAGTGTATTAAGTAGAAGTGGGTGATTGACAATGTCAAAAGCTGCAGAGAGGGTCAGGAAGTATTACTCTGCTCCACCATCTACTTATTTTTTCCTGGCCAAATCCCCCCTCACTGGGAGTCCCATGTGACAAGAATATAAAAATCTATGTCCTATGAAAAAACCTCTGTAGGTTTATCCCCCTTCTTTGGTGGGAGGCTATTCAACCCCTTTCACCTCCTTCCATTGTTATCATAAAGCAAGCTCCCTTCCAACAATGACACCTGATCCCTAGAATCAAGAGAAGAGAAGAGGGTCCAGAACAAAGACTTTGGGATGCCCAGGGTTATAAGTTTTTATATAAGAAGATATAATGTAAAAGCCATGTCTAAACCCCAAATAGGATTTGGCTTCTGTACCTTCACAATCATCAGAAATATTTTCATAGATTCAAGAAACATTGTGTAAGGAGGACTTAGCTATTGATTGGAGGGGGTGAAAAGAGAGAGGGGGTTAAGCATAAGCTCAATTTAGGAGCCGGGGTGTTTTGGAGAATGATGACAAAGTAGGGTAATCTTCAGCATTTTAGCAGGGATCTGTTAACTAAAGGAAGCAAATGATTACATGTTTCTTTTGATGGGATAAGTCTCTTGGGCTATCATTAATTTTAAAAAAAGTCACCATATCTGTTTTGGTCATAATTTTGGCCTTAAATATTGAACTGCCATAAAATTTTACTTAAAACAGGGCTCTTAATACATTAAAGTACATGTAGTAGACATATTTTCTTTACAACAGGTAGTAAAATGAGATTATTCTGTGTTTACACTACTGGAAAATGCCAAAAGAAAGTTTAAAGAATGTTTCTTTCTAGGGATTATTAAAAAGAGTATAAAGGTACTGGACTGTGTGTGACTTATTTATTTGTTTATAGATATTCTATCTATAAGAAAAAATTAATATATAAAACCCCAAATTTGGAAAGTATATATTTGGAAATGTTCATTTTATGGACTTATTTACTACCAATTAAGGTTGCTTTAATGAATTATCCTTTTGAAAACATTACCCAGTTTATGAACCTATGACTTGTAAATATTATTTATACACACACACACACACACACACACACAGAGAGAAGTATTTAGTTCCATGTTAGTGCTGAGAATGAGATCCTCTTAGCAATCCAAGAAAACAAAAAGTACTTCTTAAGTTATTGCATTTTCTTACTAGGAACCAGGGAAATCTTTGTTAAAGCAAGGAATGATGTTTTGGAAAAAGTGGAAATATGAGGTCTTTAGAGAACTCCCCCCAAACTTTTTTGCTGTGGAATAAATTTCCCCATAGATACATATTATTAATTGTAGTTAGATTCCTCAGTCATAATATTTGTTGGTGAAGTTATGAATTGATCTAGTCATTCTAGAAATCAGTTTGGAGCTCTACTCCAAGTCACTCAGTTGTGCAAGCCCTTTGATTGTATGATACTATTGCTAATTGTAGATCCCAAAGAGATCAAAGGAAATCTTTATAGCAGCATTCTGCTGTAGAAAAGGACTGGGAAATATAATAGGTATTCATTAGCTGAATACCTATTTGATGTGGTATATGAATGTAATGGAATATTATTCTACCATAAGAAATGATGAGAAATCTGGTAAAAAACTTGTATGAACAGGTATAAAGTGAAGTAAGCCAGGAAGACAGTTTTATATCATAAGGACAGTGGTATAAAGAAAATTTATGAAAGGTTTAAAAATTCTAGCAATGGAATATCCAATCATGACTCAAAAAGACTGATGATGAGTCATGCTTCCCACCTTTGGTCAGAGGTGTTTATTACCACTCTTTCTTTACAGCTTCCCTATTCTATTATAGACATCACCACCTTTCACAGGTTTATAATATTGTCATCCATGGCTCTTCCCAATGATTCCAGTGATTAATTCCTGTGATTTTTTTTATTCTTCATGCTTTTTTTTTTTTTTTTGCAGCATTTGACAAAATTGACCATCCTGTCTTTCTGCATCAGGAGTTTCTAATCTTTTTGGAATTAAAAAATCTCCTTAGCAGTCTGATGAGGCCTATAGATTCCTCCGAATAAAGTTTTTAAATAGTTAACAAAAGAAACCAATTATAAAGATATAATCATTAGACTATTTTAAAGATGATGGACCTCAGGTTAAGAATCTGTGCCTTAGAGACTTTCTCTTTCCTGATTTTTATGATACTTCCATAGTTTTTGTCTGTTTTCTCCTCATTTTTTTATAGCTTAATTATCAACTTTGTTCTAATTCCCATACCTAAATTTGCCCTTGTACTTTGTAGAGAGCTTTTTTTCTCTCCTCCATGAATATTTTCCCAAGTTATGTATATCCTCCTTCATTCTTTCTCCTGAATTTCAGTTTCTCATCATCAATTAGTCTACTGACGTCTTTAATTGCTTTTCTTGTAGGTATCTCAAATCCATCATGTCCAAAATGAAAAATTATTATCTTTTCTTCCTTTCCATAGTTTCTCTCAACTTCTTTCTCAAACTTGTTTATTTTGAAGGTAGTATGTTCTTTGAAGTGAAGGAAGTATGGAATTTTATAGAAATTCTTGATTTTTACCTGTCTTTCATCTCTGGAACAATAAGAGCTAGCATTTATATAATACTTTATGGTTTCCATATTGCTTTGCAAATATTATCTTGTTTGATCCTCACTACAACCCTGATAGATAGGTACTATTGTTATCTCCATTTATAGGTAAGGAAATAGAGGAAAGTAGAATTTAAGTGACTTAGCTAGGGTCATACAATTAGTGTGTCATGCAATCAGTTGCCAGTTTTATCTCATGTGTCCCATTTTCTCTACTCACATACTTATCATCTTAATTTAGATCCAACATTATTAGGGATTGAAGTGATATAAAAGTGACATGGGTTCAGATTCTAAAGGGCTTTGATATCTAGAGAGAATTTTTAGACTTTTGACACACAAAATAATAACCAGACACTGAGCAAGACAATCACCATATGATAACATTTAGAATGAGGACTGAAAAAAGACCATGAGGTTGAGCATAGTAACAAAAAGTAGTGGTGAGATTAGGAGTCAGAATATAAGGGGCTAATTTTTTCCTCTTTTTTTTGGTAGGGTCGGGAAATTATCTAATGTTTACTTTATTAATTTTTTTTACATGCAGCTTTTCATTTAATTAGTTTTTCTTTTCTTTATTTCTCTAATTTTCAAGATTTCATTCTGTTCAGAGGTGGCTAAAGGTTTGATTTTATATCTAAAATTATACTCAATTCTTTCTTTTCTTTTAGTTTGGGAGTTAAGAAGTGTGTGAAATGTTATACTCTATGATATGTTTAATATTTTGCTTTTACTAATCAAATTAAACTGATTAACTGTGGGTTCCAAAGAATGTAAATAGCTTAGATATACTCAAAGGAGTTGCCAGTAGGTAGAAATGAGCAGTCAGTGACTGAGTAACTGAGATATAAAGCCTGTGGTAGAACAGCGTAACCCACAAAGTGCCTTGAGCTAGGAATAATGTTCTGGAGCCACACATGTGAAAGCTTATGCTGTTTTGTTACCTGTGGAATCACCTTATCATAGGTGAGAGTAAATAGAATATATTTTAACATCATTCTGCTCAGTTCCAGTATGATTTTCTTTCTTTCTTTCTTTCTTTCTTTCTTTCTTTCTTTCTTTCTTTCTTTCTTTCTTTCTTTCTTTCTTTCTTTCTTTCTTTCTTTCTTTCTTTCTTTCTTTCTTTCTTTCTTTCTTTCTTTCTTTCTTTCTTTCTTTCTTTCTTTCTTTCTTTCTTTCTTTCTTTCTTTCTTTCTTTCTTTCTTTCTTTCTTTTCTTTCTTTCTTTCTTTCTTTCTTTCTTTCTTTTTCTCTCTCTCTCTTTCTCTCTTTCTTTCTTTCTTTCTTTCTTTCTTTCTTTCTTTCTTTCTTTCTTTCTTTCTTTCTTTCTTTCTTTCTTTCTTTCTTTCTTTCTTTCTTTCTTTCTTTCTTTCTTTCTTTCTTTCTTTCTTTCTTTCTTTTCTTTCTTTCTTTCTTTCTTTCTTTCTTTTTCTCTCTCTCTCTTTCTTTCTTTCTTTCTTTCTTTCTTTCTTTCTTTCTTTCTTTCTTTCAAAGAGAGAAGGGAGAGAAAGTGTTACATATTCAATCATTGGGAAAGATTAAGGATCTTTCTTTTTATTTTATTTCTTTGTTTTTCTTACAGCCTACATTTTATTTTATTTTGTTTCCCAGTGGGATTTTTGCCTAAGCAGATGAAATTTTGCTTCATTGTTTCTTTCATATTGATAAAGTATTAATTTGATGTACATTTGTGTTAATGGAGGTTTGTGTGTGTGTGTAAATGTTAACAGATTCATAATTGTATAGCAGGATTGCTTATTATTGTGATGAAAACTTGCATGCATAACACTGGCTGTTATGATTATGATTTATATTAAAATCATACTATATCTTTTGAGTTGGTGGTTGGAATGTTGGTAGAAAGCAGTGGATTGGTGGAGAACAGTTGGGATTTCTAGTCTCAGTTGACTGTAAAGGAAAAATATAATGAAAATACCTTATGTGACATTATAAGTTATTTGGGAAGATATTTGATACTTTTAAAATTATTTCAAAGGCAGACAAAGTACTGTGTGATATGTTATTTATACTAGAAATACATTGCAGTTATATCTAAGAAGATAAAACTCAAAATGCATGTTTGGACACTAGTTATTAGATTGAGTCCTGAGGAATTAATGAGAAGGCTTAATGTAACCATGGTGAAAAAAGTCTAGACTGTGGAAAAGCTGAGGTATCTGACATTAGGAAAGACAACATAGGGCTTAATAAGCATTTCAGATGGTGATCAGACTCTGAGTTTCTTGGTACAAATTCAAGTAACCCACTCTGCAAAACTAAATTTTTTGGAGATGACATTTCTCTCAATTTCTCCATTTAGGTATTAGTTGGGATAAGCCAATAAAATACTGCAACAGTGGGAGGAGACAAATATGCAGAAATATTTTTCCAGAACAGGATTGCATTTCATTTCATTTTTGTTGTTTAGTCATTTCAGGTGTGTAGGATTCTTCATGAGCCTATTTAGGTTTTTCTCCACAAAGATCCTGTAATGGTTTGCCATTTCCTATTCCAGTTCATTTAACAGATGAGGAAACTGAGTCAATCAGTGGTAAATGACTTGAACAGATTAACCCAGCTAGTAGGTGTCTGAGGCCAGATTTGAACTTGAGAATATGAGTCTTCCTGACTTTAGGCACAGCACTCTATGCATTAGGTAATCTAATTATTCACATTTTGAATTCATATTTACCTTGAATATGAAGGGCTTGATATAATAAAGTTAGAATGTTTGCAAAATTCATACAGTTTAGGATAGCAGAGTTCTTGCAGCCAATAGATATCTATTTTTTCAATATCTTTTAGTGGAAGGAAGAGAACTTATCTAAATTTTTGCTGTATGTGAAATAGCTTTTCTAGTGACTGTCAAAAGTTCTGTGAAAATAGAATATGATATAAAAGTTTTGGCTATCTTAATAGGCCTGGGGATTGCTATATAGAACAATCCAGATAGCAGAATGAACTTTTTCAAGTATATTTCAAGTTTGAGACACAGAAAGAAGTCTTTGATAAGGAAATAGGGTTTCGATAGCCTTTTAGATATTTTCTTTTATTTGGACCAACGAGATAAAGCAAAAGACTTGGTTGTCCAACTTCATAGGCAATAACTCATGAAATGTCTATTGAAAAATAAGCAGTGCCTTATGGTTTTAAATATGCTAATGGTCACTATATCCTACATATTTTTTTACTGTCCCCAAAGTTTTTCTTTTATTTTTCATAATTACATTATTATACTCAATGACTTCTTAGATTTACATGGCTATTTTATTGTTATTATTATTATTTTTTAGGTTATCCATTTCTAAATTTTCTTCTCTTTAGTTATAAATTGGTTGATTCTACTCTTATTTCTTGCTTCAGTTCTTTTATTGAGCCTTCTAATCTCTCTTGGTTATTATAACATACCTTGTGAGATAATGATTTTAGTAATAGTCATTGTAAAATAATTTTCTTTAGGAGTTTTATTTCTTTCTTCAGATTATTTCCTTATTGTATTAGGAGTTATATCTTGCTTCAATCATTTTCCCAAGATATCTTCTATTTCCTGAGCCCCACCAATTACTTCTTCCAAGGGCTTAACTGTCAAACTTTTATGAAAGGAGACTGTGACTAAAGTGTTCATGAGGGGAGTCTTTAGTAATGTTGGCTGGTGAGGACTTTTAGAATTTGTCTATCCCATTTCGAGATTAGTTTCATTCTACTTAATTTTGTAATTATTAATCTGAGCATCCCACAACTGAGATCTTATGTTAGTGGTAAATATCAGGGTGACTATAATTTTTAAGAACTATTTACACCAAAACTGTTAGGAAATGATAATATGGTATTCTGATTAGGGTTGGAGGTAGCAGTATAAAAACATGAAGCAAATGGTGTAATTTTTAAAATTGCTGGTATTATTTTGTGGCAATTTCTTTTATTCTTTTGATTATATTTTTAGTCTCTTTAATGTATCAGTCCAACAAAATATGCTTTAATGAAGAAATAAATTCTCTATCTGTTGATAAGGGGTCTATTCCTATTTCATGCTCTTAAATTCACCAATTGCTTCTTCTACTTCTGGATCCATATTCCCCCATCTGTCTCCTGACTGTGTGGATACCTTTAAGGATTGAAATATCTCCTTCCCTGGGATGGGAAGTAATCTTAAGAAGAATGACGCCTACTTAGAGATGAAGTTCTCTTGAAAAGCCCATAGTCCTTTGAGAGAAGCCACTGTAAAGCCCCATTTTCACCCTTTTCTGTTGCTGGAATTTCAGGGTATAATTTCTCCTGTGGTAGTACCAAATCCCTACTTTATCTCTATCCTATTTCCTTATCTGTAATGATTTTTTCCCTACTTTTCTACCCTAAGTTCCTTTGAGTGGATGTTAGAATGAAAAACTGACAATCTCTGTCCTTTTAGTCTTAAGCTCTCCTCTCTCTCCTTCTCTCTCTCTTATTCTAAAAATATTAATTTTGATTCTCTTTTCTTCATTTTAATTCTTTTGACCTTATTACATCTTTGTTCCCTTAAATTTCTTGGCTTCTTCATGTTCTCTTATTGGTACTAGAAAATTCTTTTTTAAAAAGTTTTTTAAAGAAGCTTTATTTATTTATTTAATCATTTTCATTCATTCATTCATTCATTCATCCATTTATATATATTTATTTATTTATTCATTTATTTATTTATGTTTGTTCGCTCATTTATTTATTTATTTATTCATTCATTCATTCATCCATTTATATGTATTTATTTATTTATTCATTTATTTATTTATGTTTGTTCGCTCATTTATTTATTTATTTATTCATTCATTCATTTATTTATTTATCTATCTAATCTATCTATCTACATTTTTATTTATCTATCTATCTATCTATCTATCTATTTATTCATTTATTTATTTATTTATTTATTTATTTATTTATTTATTTATTTATTTATCTATTTATTTATTTATTTATTTGTTTATTTATTTATTTATTTCCTCCCCTCCAGGAAGGAAAAAAAGTATTTTCTTCCTTAGTTTTTGTTGTTGTTGTTGCTACCTGCACTTAGTTACTTTTTTTGTTCCTCCTTTGTTTGAAATGCCTTGCTCACCTCATTTCTTTGTAGAAGGAATGTGAACTCCCATTTAAAAAATGAGTAATTTCAATTTCTGTAGGTTATACTGTATGATATGATGATCTTTATTTTTTGGAAGATTATCTTCCAATTTCTTCCTTTGTGTCTCATTGATGGCTTTACATGGTTTGTTTTTTTCCCTATTGGTAGGTTAATGACTTTCTCCTGTTAGCAGTATTTATCTGTAAAGTGGGGATAATAATAGTATCTACCTCCCAGAGTTAGGATAAGGTTAATATTTATAAAGTGCTTAACACAATGTCTGGCATATAGAGAGCATTTAATGAATATTTCCTTTCTTCCTTCCCCACTCTCTCCTTACCTTCTTCTCTTCCTTGTTTGACTTTTTTATTGCTTCTTAGAGAACTTTAATTTCCCCTCTAATTTGATATCCTCTTTATCATTTTAAATAAATCTTTCAATTGTTTTATTTGTTTTTTAAAATTAGTCTGGGGTTTCTTCGTAGTTTTCCTTGATCATTTTTGGGGATCCAATTAGAATTTACTCCTATGCTTCCATTTCATTGAGCATTTTTCAAATTGCTATTCTTGATTCCATGACATTAATTGTATTGTTATTTTTTCCTAAATTGTTTGCTTCCCCCCCCCCCCCCCATCATTCTTTCTGGGAATCACTGCTTTTTAAAAAAATCTGAGTAGCAGATTGGATTTATACCCAACATTATTGCAGATTTATTAGCATGCAATCTGAACCCAGGTGATATTCAGACCCATTTCTCATCCCTTCTGCCTACTTTTTCTTATCTACATCACTACTTTTAGGTAATTTCAGTGATTCCCTCCATTTTAAAGTTAGGAGCAGAGATTTGATGTATTATTGTTGAAATGAATCTTTCAGGGAAAACAACATACACTAATTCAGTTTACACGTCTACAGGCTTTCCTCCTTTTGTTTTATTCTTATTTTTAAAATAAGTTTTAATTGATGTCATCCTAATTATCCTCAGTATGGATAGTCATCCCATATGACAAATTCTATTTTTTAAAGACAATGAAAATGGGAGAGGGAAGCATCAGTGTCAATAGATTTTTTTAATGGATAGTTTTCCCTTTTCTATATGAGTTAGTATCATGACAGTCTATATTGCTGGGCAACTCTATCCATAGTTCATTGCTTGTGACTGCCCTTGATTTTACTTGTAGTTTGCTGCATTTAATCAAATATTATTTCTAAAGCCATATCACCAAGACTGTTTGGATTCTGTATAAATTGAGTTCTGAATGAGGATCCAAAGGGCTCTACTAGTAACAATTAAATTGCCTGAAATTTAATACATAAACTTTTTAATTTCCATTTTTGCAGTTCATGGATTTTTTGTGTATTCTTTGGCTACAATTCAGATACTTGAGATTATTGAATAAATGAACTCTGTCCATATAACTTGTTCCTCTATTGGGTTTGAATTAAAAGTCAATATACTTTTTTATTATATCTTTTTATTTACAAAACATATGTATGGGTAATTTTTTTAGCATTGTAAATTTTTTTTCAACATGAAGAACATTCTGTTCCAAATTTTTTCCTCCTTCTCCCCACCCCCTCCCCAGATGATAGGTAGTTCAATACATGTTAATATGTTAAATTATATGTTAAATCCTATATCTATATTTATACACTTATGTTGCTGCACAAGAAAAAATGGATCTAGAAAGAAAAAGATACCTGAGAAGGAAAACAAAAATGCAAGCAAACAATAACAGAAAGAGTGAAAATGCTATATTGTGGTCCACCCTCAGTTCCCTCAGTTCCCACAGTTCTCTCTCTGGGTATACATGGCTCTCTTCATTACTGGACAATTGGAACTGGTTTTAATCAACTCATTGTTGAAGAGAGCCATGTCCATCAGAACTGATCATTGTGTAGTCTTATTATTGTTATAATGATCTTCTGGTTCTACTCATTTCACTTAGCATCAGTTCATGTGAGTCTCTCCAGGCCTCTCTGAAATCATCCTGCTGCTCATTTCTTACAAAACAATAATATTCCATAGCATTCATATATCATAATTTATTGAGCCATTCTCCAATTGATAGGCATCTACTCAGTTTCCAGTTTCTTGCCACTACCACAAACATTTTTGCACATGTGGATCCCTTTCCATCCTTTAAGATCTCTTTGGGATATAAGCCCAGTAGAAACACTGCTGGGTCAAAAGTTATGCATGGTTTGATAACCCTTTGGGCATAGTTGTAAATTGCTCTCCAGAATGGTTGGATCTGTTTACAATTCCACCAACAATATATCAGTATCCCAATTTTCCCATATCCCCTCCAACATTTGTCATTATCTAAAAGTCAATATACTGGTGTTGCAATTTCCAAAGTTTAGCTTGAGTGTAACCAGTACTAAATACAAGATATTATTCTACAGATTGAGATTATCTAAGGCTTTACAGTACTGTATCAAAAAAGGAATTGGTTTTGGAAAAAAAAAGTTGGTATTGCTAACTCTTTAAACATACATGTGGAGAAAAATGTTGGTTATTTGGAGGATTATATATTAGTCCCTTTTTTGTGGATAATTTCATACCTATTTTTCACCACCTTCAAAACAACTTTTACTTTATTTTTCAAACAACCTGATAAATGTTTATTGAAAATTTTGTTTTTCTTCTCTAAATCACTATTGATTGGAGAAATGCAAATTAAGGTAATTCTGAGATAACAATTCATATGCCTCCAATTTCTAAGATGACAGGAAAAGATAATGATGAATATTGGAGGGGATGTGGAAAAACTGAGACATAAATATATTGTTGATGGAGTTGTTAACTGATCCCAATCATTCTGGAGAGCAATTTGGAAGTATGTCCAAAAGGCTATAAAACTGTGCATATTCTTTGATCTAACAGTGTCTCTACTGGGTTTGTATCCCAAAGAGATCATAAAAAAGTTAAAAGAACCCACATATGCAAAAATGTTTGTTTGTAGCAGCCCTTTTTTGCAATGGCAAGAAACTGGAAACTTAATGGATGCCCATCAGTTAGGGGATGATTGAATAAGTTATGGTATATGAATGTTATGGAATATTATTTTTCTATAAGAAATGATCATCACGATGATTTCAGAGGTCTGGAGAGACTTACATGAACTGATGCTGAGTGAAATGAGGAGAACCAAGAGAACATTATACATAACAAGATTATGTGATGATCAACTGTGATGGATGGACTTGGCTCTTTTCAACTTTGAGGCGATTCAGGCCAAGTCCAATAAACTTGTGATGAAGAGAGTCATCTGCACCCAGAAAGAGGGCCGTGGGGACTAAATGTGGATCACAACATAATATTTTCATTTTTTTTGTTCTTTTTGTTTGCTTGCTTGTTTTTTTCTTTCTCACTTTCCTCCCTTTTGATCTGGATTTTTCTTGTGCAACATGATAAGGTGGAAATATGTTTAAAAGAATTACACATGTTTAACTTCTATTGGATTACTTGCTATCTAGGGGAAGAGGAAGGTGGAGAGAGAGGGATAAAAATTTGGAACTCAAGGTTTTACAAGGGTAAATGTTGAAAATTATCTTTGCAGTACTTTGAAGAATAAAAAGCTATTATTATAAAAATAAAAAAGAAAATTTTATTTTTCAATGTATGCCATACCTACTCATAAAATTATTTTTATAAATACATAATGAAACTCATTGATTATTGGCTATTGCAATGATATTTAAAACAGGTCTCATTTAGTAATATATGATTTAAAAGGAGATGACATTTTAAAACATTCTAGGCCATTCATCTATTATAGATAAATAATAAATGTATAGGAAGCTAAAATATCATCTTTTAAATTTTAAAGTGTTCTTTTTGGTTTTTTAAAAAAGTAGTTTCTTCAAGCCATTCTCCAATTGATAAATGGTCAAAGAATATGAACAGACAATTCTCAAATGAAGAAATTGAAACCATTTCTAGTCATATGAAAAGATGCTCCAAGTCATAATTAATAAGAGAAATGCAAATTAAGACAACGCTGTGATACCCCTACACACCTGTCGGATTGGCTAGAATGACAGGGAAAGATAATGTGGAATGTTGGAGGGGATGTGGGAAAACTGGGACACTGATACATTGTTGGTGGTATTGTGACTACATCCAGCCATTCTGGAGAGCAATTTAGAACTATGCTCAAAGAGTTGTCAAACTGTGTATACCCTTTGACCCAGCTGTGTTACTACTGGGATTATATCCCAAAGAGATCTTAAAGAAGGGAAAGGGACCTGTATGTGCAAGAATGTTTGTGGCAGTCCTCTTTATAGTGGCCAGAAACTGGAAACTGAGTGGATGCCCATCAATTGGAGAATGGCTGAATAAATTGTGATATATGAATATTATGGAATATTATTGTTCTGTAAGAAATGACCAACAGGATGATTTCAGAAAGGCCTGGAGAGACTTACATGAACTGATGCTGAGTGAAATGAGCAGGACCAAGAGATCATTGTATACTTAAATAACAATACTATATGAAGATCAATTCTTTTTTTTTTTTTTAGTGACTTGCCCAGGGTCACACAGCTAGGAAGTGTTAAGTGTCTGAGACCAGATTTGAACTAGGGTCCTCCTGAATTCAAAGCTGGTGCTCTATCCACTGAGCCACCTAGCTGCCCCTGAAGATCAATTTTGATGGACGTGACCATCTTCAACAATGAGATGAACCAAATCAGTTCCAATAGAGCAGTAATTGTCAATGCTATAAAATTACCCATGCATATATCTGGTAAATAAAAACTATAATAAAAAAGTAGTTTCTTTAATATTTTTAAAAACAGGTTCTTGTATTTTAAAATGAAGCAAAAGCAGATGATTTTGTTGAAGTTATTTTGTTGCCTGTATGACTTTCCAAAGAGAGTTTGTCATAAGTTCCTTTTTTTAGAGTATAATAAAAAATTAAAATGTTTGAAAGGATAATTGATGTACCTTTGATACTAAAATAAGAATTTTCACATTGTTTTGTGCAGGCCATCTATTAAGGGTAACAGGATTGAACTTAAGGAGTGAATTTTGTGGACTAGGAATAGGAGCCATTTTTTCATTTTTAAGGTAAGTATTTCTATGTATGAGATGTGAAAATCTTCAGCATATGATCATAGGAAACTGAGTTAGGAGACTATTTACCAAGTGTTAGGAAAGTCATTCAAACTCTACAGGTTTCCCTATCTCTGAAATGGAAACAATAATACCTGCTTATCCAGTTTTACAAGATTATTGTGAGCTTGAAATCACATAATGGTTATGAAAATACTGTGAAAAATATATAGAACTATCCAAATGTGAGCTATTGTTATTTGCCTTTTTGGAGTTTAGGACTGATAAAAGCACTTTAAAACTTTTCTATCAGTAAGGCCAGCAAGTTCATCTATCTATAGAATCTGTCACAAACATTAATTAATCTTAATATGTATTTAATTTAGTGGACTTGGCTATTTAGCACTGTGTTCCCCCTTTTATATTCACTTGGCTGTCATCTTAATTCATTCACTTGAACTGCCTTAGTGATCTCCTAATTGATCTTCTTGCATTTAGTATTTTTTAACTCTCATCTACTCTCCCCATAACTGCTAAAGTGATCTTCCTAAGGAGCAGAGGTGATCACATAATTCCCTGACTTTTCTTTGCCTATGTAATAAACTAAAACCCCTTAGACTGGTATTTCAAGCTCTTTCTTTCTCAGATTTTTTGTCTTCTTTCAAAGCTCAGCTCAGATCCTGCCACTTACATGAAACTTTCTGTGATTCCTTTCTTCCATCTCCCATTTCCTATTAATGTTTGCTCTTGCTCCAGTTTTCCTTATAATATAGTTATTTGTTTATTTGTAAAATCACCCACTAAAATGCAAGTCTTTTAATGGCAATAGCAGTTTATTTTTTCTTTTCTTTCATTTTTCTCTTTCATTTTTTTTCTTTTCAATGTTAGGTCTCTACATCTCTAATACCTAGCATGTCTTGTACCCTTACAGGTTGAATACCTGTTTTTTTCCTTTCTTTTTCATATATAATAGTAATTTTTAAAATAATATAACAGTATTTAAATTGAAAAGAGGAGGAAATTTACTTTAATAGTTTCTCTTAGCATTCTTGCTTTTAAAACATCACCAAGTATATGATAAAATTTAAATACCTTTCAAACTTATCAATTCCTAAAAAGTTATTTATCTTATTACCCTCTGACATTTTTGTGCAAATCACAGTAGTTTAGATAGTGCCTACTGTGTACCAGACTTTTTCTATGTCTTGAAAGTTACTTAATATATAACATTATATATTATATATACGTTTTACATATATATATATGTATATATATATATATATATATATATATATACAGATGTATTTCAATTTTGCTAACATTTCATGGCAATTAAAGAAAAATACCTATACAGAGGATAGCATTTTATTCAATTGTTTTCCCAACAGATTTGAATAATAAAGTGCTCATCCTTTACACAAGTCTTTAAGTATGTTAAATAATTCACAACTGTATGTTTTTCCCAACAATCTGGGGAGATCATTAATTCCTAAATCATTTTTATTTCGGTGGGATTAAGACTCTCTCTGAAATTTTATTTTCAAAACTCTAAAATCCTTTATTTTTTAAATAGTATTTTATTTTTCCAAATACATTTTCAACATTCACCTTTGCAAAATGTATTCCAAATTTTTCTCCCTTTTCTCCCTTCTCCCTCTCCAAGACAGCAACAATCCAATATAGGTTAAACATGTACAATGCTTCTAAACATATTTCCATTGAATATTTGCTTTTCAAAACTAATATGCAAATTGTGTTATGTAAAATAGACATTGTTTTTATGCCTTTTGGTTTTTTTTGCATGTGTTGTTAATTTTTTTTGAATAACCATGGATCTTATTGAGGTGACTCTAATATTCTGAATGATGCAGTTTAGCACAGTAATACACCAAGCTATTGCCCAGAACAAATGCCCATCTTTTCAATAAAAAAAATTCTTTTGGTGACTCTCTGGTTGTGAATCTTTAGAATTCTTCATTTCTGAGGAATCAAAGTTGTGGGAGACTCAGAGAACATTGTGCAGATAATTACATTGTGGAACTTATTTATACTCAAAAAGTAGTTAAGGGATTTTATTAAAGATATATATTGTCAGAGAAAGAGATAGACCAAAGGAAGTAAATGATAACAAATAGCCTGAGTAATCCAATGTATCTCATGAAATGGAAAAAGACCTAGAATTGTTCAGTGAATTGAATAGATCTTCTCTCCTTAGATGAGACCTATATAAGATAAGAAGTATGGTTGGTTGGCTTTCTCCACTGATAGAATGAACATTCAAACTGATGAACTCACAGATTCATTGATGTATTGAAGTATTATACAGCACTAAGAAAGTAGTGAGGAATTTCATACAACATCCTTTCAAGAATGAAATTTTGAAAATTTCTCCATTTCTGATAATTAAGAAATATTAATATTCATGGAAGGCAATGGTTAAAAATGAAGTGGCAATTTTAAGGAAAAAAACTGCAAAATATTGGGAAGTCTTGAGTTCAAATCCAGTCTTAATACTTATTAGCTTTATGCCCTGTCCTGAGTTCAGGTCTCACAAATCATTCAACATCTGTTCAGCCAGCCTCTGTTTACTCAGCTGAGGATAATAATAGCATCTACCTCTCAGGATAAGATTAGATAATATTTGTAAAGCACTTTGCACATCTTAAAACCATATATATATATATATATATATATGTATACACACACACACACACACACACACACACACATATATATATATATATATATATATATATACACTTTCTCTCTCTGTATATATATGTATATGTATATATATATATATATATATATATATATACATATACATAATTGTTATTTTTCTTCCTTAAGAAAAGATCTCAAACACCTTGAGAGTGTCCTTGTATTGCTTTTTTTGACTACCTTGTGAGTTCTTGCCCTGTGTGAGTTCTCCATAAAATAATCTTTTTGACAAGCATATACTTGGCATTTCAGCAATGTAGCCAGCCCAATGGAGTTGTACTCTCTGCAGTAGTCTGGTTAGTCTGCTTTACTCCTCTGTGGATTTAGGCTGCTAGTCAATGGCATACTTAAGCATATTCATTTCATGGATTCTTCCAAATGCTTTTCCTTGATAATTCATTGCTCTCCCAAATCTATTTATTATTTACCATTCCTGGTGCCTATTTTACCTTTTCATTTTGTCTATAACTTCTCCTAAATAAACCTACCTTCTGGGGAAAAAAAAATCTCAAGAATTGGTTTAGTTTAGAACATTATTTGTGCAAAAACAAATACAGTAATCTTTTCATTTCTGTTAAATTTTAATTTTTTCTTCATTGTTTCAGAATCACATAATCTTTTTTCCCTAATTTCTTCCAGTGTTTTAATGCTCTATCTCATTCTCCTAGATGACTGACAAATAACTATTTTTAGTAAATCTTCCCTTATATTATATTCCTATGTTGTATCCCTATGATGTACTTCCTACCAACATTTTTCCATTGTGCCTTTTCATTCTTGTTCCCACCCCAAATGCCCACCAATGTAACTGTTGTTTCCAATGGGCAAATAACAATGCTAAGTTGAGGAGAAAGCAGTCCCAGCCAGATGGCACCAGCAGAGCTGTATTCCTACAATCTGTATCCTGAGTGATCCTTACTGTTTGGATAGAAATGTTGGCTGATTATCTTTCCTATGCTAGGATTGCTGATGACAGTTTCTTTTCTCCTGCCTCCCTTATATGAAAAAGCTAGATATATGACCTTCAGTGTCTACTAAATTGCCTACGTATTTAGTTTCTTGTTTAATGACTAGAAGACCTGTTTGCAAAAGTCTTTTTTTTTTCTTTCTGTTAGTGAACTGGCCTTTAAACTTCATGGAAATGACTGGAACGTCAAATCACATTGACACACCTCCATTTAAATTATTGTATGGTTAAGTGATCAACTTTCCATTTATCAATAGCCTTATTATACTTCCTCAAATTATGTGTCATTATGCCCTTAAAGAAATTTGGCGTCCTCATGTATTGTAGCATTTCTTGCTTCTATTGAATATGAGTCACATTCTTTGTTACTTTGGTGACAGGTAAATGAGTGGATGACTAACCTAAAGAAAACTGAGTTATAATGAGAACTGCTTATGACTGGACCATATTCTATGCCTCTGTAATTAAATATTTTTGCCCCACAGTAAGATATAAATAATATAAAACTTAAGTATAGAGCTCATAGAGATGGTTGGCAAGGGTTGTCTATAACTTGAATGTGACACTGATACATTTTTCTCTTTATTTTAGGAAGGCATAATGAAAAGATTTAATAACACATGTTGTAATGCCAAGGGTGAAAAGAATGTGGTCAGTTTTTAAGCTTTATCAGGATGTAAGAGAGAGACCAGCAGACTTGTTTATTCATACAACAGATTTGTGGGAAATGGTTAATTGGTCATGGAGGCATTAAATTTCTAGGAACTATAGATCTCTTAGTTTTACAAAACATAAACCTTGTGTCCATTTTGGTCAAACTCTCGATATTGGACAGTTGCATAGGTTTAGTTTTAAGTAAGAATAATGATTTATATAAATTAGTTTTGGAAGGAAGAATTGCTTGGATTTTTCTGTTAATCCTAGGAAATCCTAAATCATTGTGTGTATATGTGTATATGTGAGATGAATAAATCGCCATGTGAAGCCTTATTTCAAAGAGCAGATTATTCTATAGTTATTAGAAGGTAAATGAATTTTCCAAACTCTCCTTCTGTTGCTGCTGTCTATTACCTACCATCTTGTAAACCTTAGTGTGCAAAAACCAATCTGGACTGGTTAGATAACAGAAGCACTGACAGGCTGCTTCTTGACAATTTGAATATAAAATTGCTGTCTCTCAATGTGAAACTAAACTTGTTAAAGCCTTTTATTAGAAAGATCCTAGAAAAATATTTTGTGCTCCATTTATTCCTAGCTCTTTGAATCTTTGGCATGCCTTTTTTGTTTTAAAATGTTTTATTGATACTCTTTAAAAAGGACATCTTTGTTATTTTCCAATGACTCTCCCTCCACCCCCACCAAGAGAATCCTCATCTTTAAGAACAACAAAATACCCCAAAGGAAAAAAAATATGTCTAAAAATATCATTTCACTTCAAGAGTTCCTTATTTCTCTGAGTCTACATCAGTCCTCTCAAATCACAATTGAATGTTTCATTCATCAGACTTCTGAAATCTATCAGTAATGTTGTTGTCCTTTCTGTTGTAGCTTTGTAAAATTTTTCTCTGGTTCTGTTTATCTCTAAGCTTCAGTTGATTCAAATCTTCCCAAGATTCTCTGTTATGATTCTTACAACGTGCTAAGAAACTGGAATTGATAGAGACAATGGTTGTTTAGCAGGATGCTTAACAGTTCACCAATGTATTTAGTACTTATTAGAGTTCACACCTTTAAGAGAGCATATATAAGCTAGGAGCCTCAACCAGGATGCACTTCCGGAGATTCAGAGCCAGGATTCAGTCCATGAGATTCACAAGTTGAGGAGATTCACAAGTCAGGCAGAACGAGGGAAGATAGAAACCCACAAGCCCACTCTCAGAGGTGAAGTCAGATTCATCCCATATTCCACCTTTGTGCTGGCTGGAGGCTTTGGATTCAGAGGGAGCTAGAGGCAGAAGCTGGAAGAGACAAAGGACTAGCGGCAAGAGCTCTTGGAACCAAGGAGAGAGATAGGCCTCTAAGAAAGATAACCAGGCTATTTTGAAGGAGACAATAAAGGATCTGGACTTTAACTCCTTGCTGCATTTTGGGATGATTATTACTCATTTCTGAAACTAAGGCTGCTCCCAGAAGCCCCCCAAGAAACCTGCTCCCAGAGAACATTGTATTTTAGAGAACATTACATTTCTCAGAATTCTTTATATTTGTTATTTTATAGTATCATTTAATATTAATACTCATGTCATCCATATATCAAATTTATTTTTAAAATTCCCTAATTCATGGGTCCAACTTTCTTTTTAGTTCTTTGCTACTACAAAAAGTACTTCTATATATCTTTTGGTTCTTTTTTTTGTATTTATTTGCCCAGTGCTTAACATAGTACCTGGCACATGGTTGTTGTTCAGTCATTCAGTCATATCTGCCTCTTTATGACTCCTTGGACCATAGGCTTTTCTTGGCAAAAATACTGAAGTGGTTTGCCATTTTCTTCTTTACTGTGTTATGGTAAACAGAGGCTAGTTGTCTTGTCCAGGGGTCACACAAGCCAATAAGTATATGAGTTTAAATTTGAACTCAGGTCTACTCCAAGCCCAGTGTTCATTCTATCCACTGAGCCATCTAGTTGCCTCCATATGATATATGAAAGACACTTAATAAATGTTTATTAATTGACTGATTGATATGGCATTTTAAAAAAATCTATTTTATTGCCTCCTTTGAGAATATACCTAGAAATAAGACCAAAGGGAATTCATCATAAAATTTAAGTAAAAAGACAAAGTCCTTGAGTGAATAAAATACTTAGAGATTTGAAAAATACAAACTTTTGTACACTCTGTGTGGGTAAGACATATTTTTGATATAGCTATACCAATGAAGAAAATTCTTCTTCGCAAATAAGGTATTCTTTTTTTCCTTTAAGGAAATTCCAGGGCACATTTAAAGGATTTTAGTCCATGTTTGCTCAGAAAAGTTGATTTTTAATTTTTAGAAAATCATCAGTTTATAAGTATAAGTAAGCTTTACTTCTTTATATCTTATTTTCTTGATATATCTTGTTTTCATATGATAAGAATCTTATAGGTATATTCTCTGAAAAGTTTATCAAAATTATGTAATAGAATGATGGTATTTATCCCTTTTCACATTTGTTGTTTATCATTTTTTAACAAAATGGAAAAATGACCTTTAACATTAATAATTTGATACCACTATTTGAATTTAATATAAATTGTGTTGTCTCTTAGTGTTACCTAAATTTAATTAGTTTTAATCACTGTGTATATTATTCTTTTGGTTCTCCTTTTTTTCATTTTGTACTACTACATACATTTACCCATTTGCTACAATATAATGGTATTTCATTATATCCATACAACAAAATGTATTCCCCAGTGGTTGAGTGCATACTTTTGTTTCCAGTTTTTGCTATTACAAATAGCATTGCTGTGAGTATTTCATACATGCAGAAAGTTTGTTTCTGGTTGCCAGGGGAATAAGCTCAGTGGTGGGATTTCTAAGTCAAAGGTTATGAAGAATTTAATAACTTTTCTTGGATAATTCTGAATTATTTTCCAGAATTTAATTAATGCATAGCTCCACCAGAAGTGAAACAATATACATTACCCTCTTTCCTGATAAGTTTTCCCAAATTTTACCATTTTCAGTAATTGGATGGATTGGATCTGATGCCTCAGGATTGTTTAATATAGTTTTCTGATTATTAGTGATTTTAAAGTTTTTCCCTTGCCTATTGAGAGTTTCTATTTCTTCTTATGAAAACTATACATATCTTTGAACTTTTTTATCTATAGGGAAATGACTCAGTCTTGAGGATAAGCACACTGAATATGTAGGAAGAAGCATGGTCATGGAATCAGAAGTCCTAAGTTTATATTTTACCTCCTTTTGTTCAAGCTACTGCTTCTCTGTTGTTGTTTTTTTTTTTTTTTTTTCATTTTTTGAAACTTTTTTCTGCATCTAAAGATGCAATCATGAATTTTGTGGTTGTTTTAATTTTTAATATGATTCATATAATTGATTATTTAATCTAGTTTGGGAAAATGGAATTAATAAAAACTATTGTAATGGTTTTGACATAAAGTATTGATAAAATTGTATATTAATGTTCTTTACTGATTAATATAGGCTCTCTTTCTCTGCCCTATTTCTCATTTGTTTTAGGGATATAAATTTACGTTGTTAGATTACCCCTTTTATCTATTTTTAAAAGGTTACATAGCATGAATATTTTTTATTCCTTAAGTATTTGATGAAATTCATTTATCAATTTATCTGTTCCAGATTTTTGTTTTGTTTTGGGAGTACTTTCATATCATGTTTATGCTTTCTTATATTTGGTTGTTTAAATGTTCACTTTCCATTCTTAATTTTTTGGTAGATATTTATTGATTTTAAAATTTCACTTTTGTTGTAATATAGTCTAGAGTAATTGTTTCTGATAATTTTTTCTTTTCTTCTCTATCAGTTATAAATGTACTCTTCTCAGATTTCATTTAATTGATAAAGATTTTACTATTTTATCAGTCTCTTCATCATGTTTAGCATGTAGTATTCAGTTGTGTTTATTTTTCCTTTGATTTTTCAAAATTTCTTTTTTATTATTTTTAATTTGGAATTTTTAGTTTGGAGGATTTTTAGCTTTTAAAAAGGTATGACCAAATGACCAGACCTTTCTCTTTTTCTCTTCTGTTAAAATGTCAAAACTATCTTTTCCTTTCCTTTAACCTTGGTGATTAGCAAAGTATCTGGTAGATAGTTGGTGTTTATTAAATACTTCACTGACTACCACTTCCTTTATATTATCTTAAAATGAATACAAAGTATGTTAGTTTGTTTTTATTGAAACAATTAAAATTTTAGTCTTCCTTGTCACATATACATACCTACTCTGGCCTAGTTCTTTGGATTCTACTTATACTAATAAGAATTCTAGTCTGCTTCTAGTTCTTTGGATTTTGATTTTACTAATACATGTATGCACACATCATACACACATGTTCATATACAAAGACAGACATAGAATCTATAACTACATTCTTAGAAAGTTGCCTAAAGCACTGAGGATTTGACTGAGAAAAACATCTCTATTATTGGTCAAACACAAGTCTTGAAACTAATTGTTTCTGACCAATTCCAAAGAGAATTAGTACATATTTCAGATTACAGAATATTTTTTCTTTATTTGGCAAAGGGAACTGGTGGATCTCCCTGTTATACATTAATTGCTATAGTGCTTTTCCAAAGAAGTAAATTTCTGGTATATCAGCATCTACCCTAGAATGGGAAAAATAATTTTTGTACAAAACTTATATATCCAGATAAGCTTTATTGAAGAATGTTTTTCAGCTAATTTATTAAATATTTATTATAACATGATATATATTCTTTAAGCACGCTATTGAAACCATTTTGGCAAAGGACATTGTGTTTAAATGATGCATGTATATGTGTGTTTCAGATCACAGCCTAAAAATTGGGTTCTGTGAGTTGGCTTTCATATTTGTTTTTCAATGTTACTATGGTGATGAATAGTGTGCTTAATTCTGTAGTTAGAATAATTCTTACATGTAAGGTCATATATGTTTCTCACTCTAACAGTTGCTCACATTTTAGTGTAACAATTATAATACTGTCACTAACAAGCCATTAGTTAGAATACAAAACTAGCAATTTAGGAGAATTAGTGATATAAATAAATTTAATCCATTGAATTGCCTTTCTTTGCTAGCTAGTGGGGACTGTTTCATTCAAGCAAGCTTTCAGCTTTTCCTTGGCCTTCAGAACTGTATTACCCTTGTATGCTTTACATTAGTAGTTAAGGAAGTAAGGGGGAAGGGTAAAGAAAACTGAGAAAAATCTTTCTGCTGAGCGAGACTAGAGTTACTCATCATTTTAAATTTTAAAGAGTCATTTCAAAGCTTTATTGTATTCACAGAATCTGGGGTAGTGGATGAATTTGTTGTTTAAATTACATCTGCCATTAAAAATTAAAAACAATTTTATAGTATAAGATATAAATTTTAAGAATTCCACAAACCCCAAGTACTTTCTGAACTGCTTTTTATCAGTGCTCCCTCCTTGTCACATCTGCCAAATTGGAATGTGAGAATTTCTCATGTAAGGTCATTGTCCCTAAATATAATTCCAGCTGTCCCAAACCATAGAAGGCTAAATAAGGTCTTAAATTAGCCAGAAAAATAAGAACTGGACCCAAGCACAGTAGGTCCTTATGATGAAACTTTATTATTTTGACATTTACAATGGGGGCTATACATGTTGCTTCTTTAAAAAAAAAAGAAGGGGTTTAATATTATAACTTTATTATATATTTTAAAAGATTAGCAAAACGTACAAAATAGATTTGCAGTTTCATATGCAATCACTTTTTAAAAAATATACTGTTATGGAAATGCTTGTTTTATTCCATAAATTAAAAAAATTAAAATAAAAGGAGGGGTTTACTAAGGAAAATTATATATATATATATATATATATATATATATATATATATATATATATATATATATATATATATATGTGTGTGTGTGTGTGTGTGTGTGTGTGTGTGTGTGTGTGTGTGTGTGTGTATTAGATTGGATAAAATAGTTCAGTGATTTTAGAGCAATTTCAATTGCTTTATTCATTTAGGCAAAGCAGATTAATATGCTAAAAGGCAAATTATA
Organism: Sminthopsis crassicaudata; assembly: GCF_048593235.1. NCBI lineage: Eukaryota > Metazoa > Chordata > Mammalia > Dasyuromorphia > Dasyuridae > Sminthopsis > Sminthopsis crassicaudata. Next base: position 183,311,795 of record NC_133621.1, read on the forward strand.
TTTACCTTGTAATGAAGATAAATTCCTTAAGGATCTATACAAGGCAAGATTTTGATCACACCTAAAGTTAATCCTTCCTCTTATATTCTTCATCCAGTGAAAGATCAAAAGGAAGCATGTTTTATGATTTAGAGGTCTTAGCTTCAAATTCTCGACTTTATGCTTATTGCTTTATGGAAGGAGGGAAAGAAGAAAGAGGAGAGAGAGAGGAAACAAGGAAGGGAAAAGGAAGTGAGGGAGACAGGAAAGAAGGGAGGGAGGAAAGAAGGAAGGAAGGGAAGGAGGAACAGAGGAAGGAAGGAAGGAAGGAAGGAAGGAAGGAAGGAAGGAAGGAAGGAAGGAAGGAAGGAAGGAAGGAAGGAAGGAAGGAAGGAAGGAAGGAAGGAAGGAAGGAAGGAAGGAAGGCATAGAAAGAGGAAAGAAGGTCCCCTTCAGGAATGAAGGACAAACAACAACAACAACAGCAGCAGCAACGGCAACAGCAGCAACAATGACTGCTTCATGACTTTAATCTGAAAAATTATCTGGTTGGTTAGTCGGGAGCTAGTGGTAATCAAGGAATGGTGGCCTCTGGTGGAGGCCAGAGCATTGGACCCGAAGCCCATGATAGAGATTTAGATGCATGTGCCAGAATAAGCAAGTATTGCTTCTCAGTTTGCCTGAGAACCAGCCTTATTTTTTATTTAAGTTGGGTTTTTTTCTAAAATGATTGGAGACTTTGACTCAGAGCAGAGACACTACTAGATGGGTTTTGATATGTACCCTACAATTCTGAGTAAAATTGTAGATGGATAAATGGAAGGATACCTTTTTCAAGAGATATGGGTTTACCCATCCTGACCCTTCAGATTGGAGTCATTCAATAGTTGTATTAACATTATTATTATATATTTGCTTTATTTGCTTGGCAGTGACTCTGATAATGACAAGGAGACAAAATTCTCCCAAGCACCCATATTGTATTTTCTTCTCCTTACTCTAGTTTGGCCCAAAGAGCTCTTGCAGTCCTTGCAGTTGCATCTTGAGAGTGCTAAACAGTTGGAACTGATTGTATTCCAAGCAAGGAAAGCTTCACTGGAGATATGATGTTAGTCTACTTCAATAATAGTTCAATAGAAGTTCTTTTTCTTTTTGGAGTTTTACAGTCACATTGCCCAAGGAGCCTAGACAGTGATTAAGATGAACAAGAGGTGAAGATGCTCAAGTTATCAAAAGAAGTAGTTTGATTTTTGACAGCAAAGAGGAAAATCAGTGAAAAAAGAGCAGAAACTAGGTACTAAGGAAGGAGAAACAGAAGAATAAAAAAGCAAGGAGGGCAAGGAGCTGTAAACCAATAAATATTACATTAGCTATAACTGGATGCTTCATTTTTGAACAAGAATATTCATTCTTTGGATTCAACCCAAAGCTTATTCATTCTCTTTCTAATAGTCTGATCTTTAGCTAATCCAGTGCTTAGCACATAGTAGACACCCACTAAAGATTTTTTGATTGTCTGCTAGTTATTCATTTTTCTGTACAGCAAGTCAAAACCTTTGATGATTCATAAAAGGGAGCAAATGCAAAGACTTGGAGAAGGAATATGAAGTGTTATGTGAGACCCAGCAAGTAGTTCGGTGAATCTGGGGAGAGGTCATTGAAGAGAAATGTGTAAGAAGAATATATAAAATAGGAAAGGAACACATTGTGAAGAGCTTTAAAATCCAAACAAAACTTTCTGCTTCATTTTAGAAGTAATAAGGATCCCATAGATGTAGAGAAGAGTTACTCAGACCTATGTTTTACGAAAATCATTTTGACAGCTGATAAAGATTAGATATGAGTGGAAAGAAACAAAGCAAAGAAACCAATGAGGAGGTTGTTGCAGTAATTCAGATGATAAGTGATGAAGCCTGAATGAAGATGATAGTTGTAAGACTGGAGAGAAGGGGACATGTGTGTGATATCATAGCAACAGAAATAACAATATTTGACAACTTATTAAATATCTGAGATTATTAAGAATGAGAAATCCAGGAGGATATCAAGATTGTGATCCAGGATGACTGAAAGAATAGTAATGTCCTTAGCAGTAATAGGAAAGTTGGGAAGGGGAGTGAGTTTTGGGGTAAGAATAATGAGTTCTCATTTAGACACACTGAATTTGAGAGCCTTTGGAACATCCAGTTTTAGATGTCCAATTGTCAGATGAAGACTAGGATATTGCAGTTTAATAGAGAGACTAGGGCTGTATATATAGTCATGTTTAAAAATTATAGTTATACACATTAAATTACCAAATAGGGAAAAGAGTAAAGGCTGTAAGACAGAACCTTGGACTACTCTCAGTAGTTGTGACATAGATGAAGCTCCATCAGCTTAGCCTAAGAAGAAATTGTCAACTGGTAGGAGGAGAACAGAGGTATAGTAGTGTCATGAAAAATCTGAGAGGAGAATGTATTTAGATGGTAAGCTCTAAGATCCTTGGCAAACCAGTTAAGCTTTTTGTGGTTTTAGTTTTCTCAGCTATACTATAAGGATAAGAATATCTCTGCCTTTTAGATCCCTATCTTCCTTCAACATATTTTAAGTATCACCTTCTACAGGAGCCCATTCCCAGTTTTTCCCAGATGGTAGAACTTTTAATAGCTATCTTCTATGTGCTTTGTATGTAGTTTGCTTTTTCCCATTTATTTACATGCTCTCTCTTGAGGAAAAAGAATGTGTTGCCTTTCTTTGTATCTCCATTTGCTCAGAGCTTGGCATATAGAGCTTGACATTTATTGAGTATATGTTAATTGATTGATAAGGAAATGTTTAGCACCTTCATCATAATGTTGTTGGTATGCTTAAATCAGGTAATATATGTAAAATATTTTGTGACCTTTAAAATGCTATAAAAGATGTTGTTATTTCATAAAATCTTTCCATTTTTATGTTCTTCATATTTATTATTCCATGTGATACAATAATATTCCATTACAACATAATTTTTTTCTGATTTTCTCCAATCATTGGGCACATAATTTGTTTCTTTTTTCATTTACAAATGGTTTTCCTAGGAATGTTTTTGTACAGATGGGCTTTCTTGATTCAGTAACTTCCTGAGGGTATAAACTCAGTAGTGTTATCACTGGGTCTAGGATATGTATAATTTTGTAACTTTTTTTTGCACAATTCCAGATTGATTTTAAAAAACAGTTGGACAAATTCACAGTTCCATGAGCAGTGATGAACATTTCTATTTTCCCATAGTTATTGTGATATTGAAAATATTCAACTTTTTTCCAATTTGATGGAAATAAAATGATAATTCAGAGTTATTTAAATTTGCATTTCTCTGCTAATTAGCAGTTTTAAAGTTTTCATATGACAGTTGAAAATTTGCATTTTCTTTTTGTATACTTTTTTTGGGGGGGAGTGGGATTACTTATCTATTGAAGAATGATGGGATCATTCTATGGTAGATAGAGATTTTACTGGAACTTAGAAGCTGTTTAATAGAAACCCCTCATTTTACAGATGAGTAACTAAGACATAGAGTTTGTCAGAATCATAGAGATAAGAAGTCATATAGCCAATATGCAAACCCAATACCTTCTGACTTGAAATCTAGTACTTATATCTCCTATATTACATTGTTACTGAATCATAAATTTGTATCATTAATAGATTTTGGATGTCAGACTTTTAGATGATCAATGCAAACATTTTCCTCCTGTCCATATCTCATCTTATTCTAACTACATGAATTTTAGTTATGCCTAATTTTCATATAACCAAAATAGTCTATTATGACTTTTGTAATTGTATTTGAGGACTCACTGTCCTAATTGTGGTTATAAATTCTTCTCCTCCTAAGTAGTGAAAGAAACAACATTTCATCCTCATCTAACTTTGTAACAGTGTGATTTTTAAAAATAATTTTATTCATGTTTTTGGTTTTTACATCACCTACATTTTCTCCTTCCTTCCCAGAGATTCATTCTTTATAGCAAGAATTGGAGGAGAGGGGGAGAGAGATGAACAAGAAAAAAAATTCATTAAAACAAATACCTGGGGGAAAATCTGGAATTATATTCAGTGTTTCATAATTTTGTATCCCCAACTCCTGTAAAGGAGATAGAGGGAGAAATGTCTTCTCATATCTATTCTTTGGGACAAAATTTAGCTTTTGTAATTTTTGCAATATTCAACTTTAAATATTTTTGAGTTGTTCTTTTCATTTATATTGCTATAATAATTGTATATATAGTTTTCCTGATTCTGCTTATTTCACTCTGCATTAGTTCACATAAGTTTCTTGATTCTTTTTTGGTTGCATATATATGTATGTAGGTATACATACACACATACATATATGTGTTTGTATGTGATATATATGTGTGTATATATTTATTTACACATACATACAACATCTCTTGTTTCTAAGAGAGAGAGAGAGAGAGAGGGAATTCTGTTTCGTTGTGATTTTTTCACTCTAATACACTGATCAGTTATCTGGGCCTTGCTTTTCTTTCTTTCAAAATTATTTTGTAGTTGTGTTTCTACAAATCCTATATATGACTTGGTTGGATTAAATTGATGAATTTTGTTGTCAAATTTTTCTTATTTACATATGAGCTCCTTAGCACATTATTAGTTTGTATCATCACTATTGATGTTGAGATGTATCTATATTTGAAATGTTTGCTTTGAAAACATATTATAATTCTTTTTAATCTAATTTTTCCAACTATTACATTAGTCTTTTGGTTTCTGAAAAAGGAAAATTATTATTTTTCTTTTTGGTTATTTTTCTGCTAGATTTATTATACTCCAAAAGAATATTGTCATTTCCCACAATTATTGTGGTACTCTCTCTTTTCATAATTTAATTAACTTTTCCTTTTAAAATTAGGATTATATGTTTCTTGCTTCATATATCCAATAATAATTCATAAGTATCATTGGAACTTTAATGAATCATGTGATTTCTCTGTTATGTCTTGATATTGTGATTTTTATTGTTGCTTTGTTTAAATCATGCTTGGAAAGTATTTTTCATAAGCATCTGAATTTTAGCTAATTGTGTCCTAGGCCTTTATTTTTATCTTCTTTTCTTTTTTGCCTTCATTTTCTCTTTGTCCAAGCTTTTATTTGAAAAAAAAAATTATGTATTTGTTTGTAGCAGATTATTGGGTTTGGTTTAATTACCTGTTTTTCTCCCATTTTCTAAACTGTAGGAGTTTTATCCATTTATATTCAATGTTGTAATTGTTAGATTTGGGCTTTCCTCTATTTAATGTCTTCATATTGATTTTTCCATTTCTCTTTGTTACCTTTTGGTCCCTTTGATTACTTTTACTTGTACTAATTTTATCCCAGCTTTCTCCCACATACTCAATTATGCTTCCTTTTTCTGTAATCATTTCATTTGGGTTTACTTATTATCTTCCTTTGCAAATTGTTTTGTTTTTTGTTTTTCCTTTTTCCCCTTCCTCTCCTAGCTCAGAAAAGTATATGGTACAAATCTTTCCTGCCTCTCTCCTTCATTCCCTGACAGTTTATCCTTTTAAATGGAATATCATTTATTTATATCTTCTCCTCTGAGAATTATCTCCTTTGACCTCCTTATTTGTTTGGCCTTCTATTCTGTTTTTAAGTCTAGTATCCTTCTTACGGAAAATATGTTTTTTCAATTATTCTCTCTATATTGGTCAGAGAAGAAATGGATTCTGGAGGAAAAAAACTTTGCTTTCTCATTTGTCTATTCAACAATGAATTTAATCATCAGTCTCATTCCTTTGTGTATATTTCATATTTTGAGGTTTCTGATGAGCCTTACTCTCAGAAATATTAATTCATGAAGAAGGCAGTATGGATAGTATAAATCATCCTCTATCCCAAAAACACTTTTCATTTTTCACTTGTGTATCCTGAGGACTACATATACAATCTCTGGGCCTATGCTGTTTTTGTTACTACAATGATTGTGTATATATTTTGGTGACTAAATCTTCTTTTCTAGGGTAGGATATGATACTAGAAAGCATGGCACTTGTATGTGGGATACTTGCTTAGAGGATAAAAGACAGACAGGAATCCAGATTTATGGAATAGTTTGTGATCATATTGGTGGAAAGCATATTAGGCCAAACTAGTGAAATTGAGAGTCATGAAAATAATTTAATTGCATTCAGAGATTATTTATTAAGTATATTCTATGTATAAGAGATTATATAGGTGCTAAGGACATAAAAGAAAAAAAAAACAAACATATTCTGTCCTCATAGGGAATGCAAACCTATATAAATGCACGTCAACCTGCCTATATACCTACACCCATCTATATATCTATCTATATGTATATATATATATATATATATATATATATATATATATATATATATATATATATATATATATATATATATATACATTGAAAGAGAGGGAATACTAAAAAAGAAAGACTTTTCTTAGGAACTTAGTTAAATTTTGACGGAAGCTAGAGTTTCTAAGAGTTAGAGATAAGGAAGTTGCTGAGTAAACACATGGAGTTGAAAGACAGAAAATTGAGTTCAAGGACCTGCTAGTAATTTAGTTTGTAACACAGAATATATTCATAAATAATATGAAGTAGTTTTGAAAAGGCAAATGAGAACCAAGTTGAAATGTGCTTGGGATGTAGAGTTATGGATTTTAAAAAAATTATCCTAGAGGCATGAATCTACCACTGTTCTGTGTTGTAAAGAAAGCAGGATTATTATATAATGAGATTGATCACAACAGCCACACATAAAATTCTCCTCTTTATTTTCAAGCCATATTTCATAGATTATTTCTCCTTTGCATAACCACAAACCTCTGGAAGATACCAGTTCTCTCATATAACTTTATATTTGCAACATAATATCAACACACTATACAACATTTTGAGCATAATGCTCAAAATAAATATGGAAGATCCTGTGCTTTCCTTATTCTCCTTCCAGTCTTGATTTTATTGTGAAAGTAGGAAATTCTGACTCATTGCGAATTTTCTGCCAAGTGGATAATCAACTCAGGATAATAAAAAAATGCCTTCCTATGTCTTAAAATTGAGGATGTTGTGTCGCCAAACATTCACACCACCATAATAACAGCAGCCAATGTTTATGTAGCCTCTTATGTTTGCAAAGCACTTTGCAAAGTTACCTTATTTATTCCTCATAATAAACCCTATGGAGTTGGCAAGACGGGAATTATTGTCAAATAAGAGATTGGACTAAATTCTCTATATGATTCAATCCAGCTCTAAGACTTACTGTGCTGTTATTCCCAGTGGTCAAAGACTTAGCCTTTGAGCCAGGAAGGCCTTGCTTGGTTCAAGCCATTCTTCTGACACATACTCTCTGTGTGACTCTGGGAAAATCACTTTCCTCACTCAGAATTTCTTGATATCGATAAACTCAAAAATACAGTCCTCATCTATCCCCATCTCTGTCCCCATGTCTCCTTATTCTGGTTTATCTACCAGCGTCAAAGTAGTCTTAAAGTTCAGATTTGACCATTTTTCTGTCTCTTTGTCTGTCTCTGTTTCTTCATCTGTTTCTCTCTCTGTTTTTGTTTCTGTCTCTGTCTCTCTCTCCCTCTGACAGACAGAGCCCCAAATTAGTAAATTTCAGTGGCTCTCAGTTATCTTTAAAATCAAATATAAAATATTGTCAGCTTCTAAAGTCTTCATATCCTGGTCTCTCTGTTCCTTTCTAATCTTTAAAATATATTCCTCTCCTTGTTTTTTCATAAGGCTGTTTCCTAACTCCATGTATTTTCAGCAGCCATATCCCATGTCTTTAATCCTCTCACTCCTTGTCTATGTCTTCTAGCTTCCCTGATTTTTTTCCAGTCTCAGTTAAAAATCCCATTTTCTGCAAGAAGCCTTTCCCAGCCCTCCTCAATCTCTGTGCTTTCCCTCTGTTGGTTATCCCATGGATATATCTTATTTACCCATAGTTATTTGCATGTTGTCTTCCCCATTAGACTGTGAACTTCTTTAATGCAGAGTTTTCTCTGTTATTGTATTCCTGGTGTTTAACATAATCTAGGTACATAGGTGCTTAGTAAATATATATATAGACCTAATTACAAACCAGGAGAATCAGAAAAAGCTTCCTGAATAAGACTGTATTTGAGTTAGACTTTAAAAGATATAAAGGAATCCAACAGGTGAAGACAGATAGAATATTCTAGGGATAAATAACAGTGGGAGAAAGTTCTTGGCACATAAAGGATATAATAGGAGGTGTCTTAGTTATCTGTACTCTACAAAGAGTGGAAGGAAATACTATAAGATAGGCATTTGTGGGCCAGATTATGGAGGATTATTATTATGACTCATATTTATATGGAGCAATGATTCTCAATTTTTTTGGCCTCAGGATCCATTTAAGCTTTTAGAAATTATTGAGGACCTTTGGGAAAGCTTTTATTTATAAGACAAAGCTATTGACATTTATAATATTAGAAACTAGACTATTTCATTATTATTATGAAGCAAGTTTTGTTATTGTGGACTACTTCAAAGAAACTTTGTGGTCTTCTAGGTTTTCCTGGATTACAAATTGGGAAATGCTGATATAGGGTTTTTAATCAATTCATGAGCAAATAATTATTTAGTGCTTACTATGTGCCAGGAATTGTTTTAAATCCTGGGAATACAAAGAAAAAAAACCATGACTGCCAATAAGGATCTCACATTCTAATGGCAAAGAACATGCAGACAACTATGCAATTGTTGTGTATATGTGCATGTATGTGTGTATATATGTATGCACGTATATGTGGCTGTATGTGTATATAATGTAAATGGAAGCATATTTCAGAAGGAAAAATTTCTTGCCAATGATAGGATTTGAGAAATCGTGTAGGGGTAAGACTACTAAATCTATGTGTACAAAAATAATTTTGACAATGGTCTAGAGAGTTGAAGCATCATTATTTCTACAGTCTAATAGACTAACAGTCACAAATACAAAGATCTTATTTTTCTCCTGAATGTGCCTTTTCATGCCTTTGCCTGAATTTTAGGGACCCTAGTTTAGGCAATGACAGTGAAGGTAGCCCTGAAAAGACTAAGGAATCTAGAAGGAAGAGGTGAGAAAGCAAAGCATTCTGGGCTAGGGACAGCCAGCAAAAAGGCACAGATTTGGAAGAAGGGGTCTCATTTGTGAGAAATAGAACAAAGGCCATTGTTGTTGGATTACAAGAGAACATGAAGAGTAATATAATATATTAATACTGGAAAGGTAGGAAGGAGTCAGTTTATGCTAATTTTAAAAGCTAATGGGATTTTATATCTGTCCTGGAAAATGAAGGGAACTATTGGAGTTTATTGTGGAGGGAGGTACATTTTCAAATCTGTACTTTTGGAAGATCACTTTAAAACCTGAGGGAAGGATGGATTGGATTAGGAAGAGATTTGTGGAATGTAGTCCAAATAGAAAGCTATTGCAATAATTCCCTCACGAGGTGGTGAAAGTCAAGTGTTTTTGTTATAATAGCCTTGTGGGATAGGACCATACCGGACAAAGGTGTATAAACTACGTCCTTAGAAGACAATAATGATGATTACTCATATTGTTATAGAATTGTGAGGCTTACAATGCACTTCCTGAACATTCAGCAAAAGCCACTGGAGATTGCTGTGCAGGGGTGACATCACTAAATCTATGTATAAAAATATAATTTTGGCAGCAGTCTAGAAGATTAGAGCATCATCATTCTCCCTGTCTAATAGACTGAAGGTCACAAATGCAAAGGTCTTATTTTTCTCCTGTGTTAGGATTACTAAGTGAGAACTCAGGTTGTCTGGAGGGTGACAAGGTGAGAATTCAGATTTTCTGGACAATTACAAGGTGAGAACTCAGGTTGACTTGATAAGAGGGGGCAAGCTCATTGGCTGGGGTGGTTCTTCCCAGAAGCCCTTGCATTATCCCACGCCCATTCTCTGGGAGAATAAAAGAGAGGACTCTCAGAGAAAGAAGGAGACTCTCTGCATTGCATCAGGCCTGACGGGGCTCTCTGCAGGAAGGGAAGTCACTTCTTTGGACAAGAGTTAACAGCAACTGCCTGGAGACAACGGTTCGTTACAGGAAGAAGAATCTGTCTGAGAGATTTGAGTAGACACAGCATATCTCTTCCCAGAGAGCGATCCAGCAGCTTCTAGAGACAACAGCACGCAACACTCCTGGATATACTTTTACATGGATTTGCCTGAGTTTTGAGACCCTGATTTTAGGAATGCCATTGAAATATTTTTTATCCTGGTCACCACTGGAACACGGTGAAATAGAAATGGAAGAATGAATGCCCTATGTGTACTGAATAGTTCACATATCTAAGCTCTGTCTAGTTAAGATCAACCAACTTTATACATACATGGCTTTAATCTCCTAAATTTGTTTTTTTTTTTTCTTGTTTTGCCAAAAACCATTGTAGGGAATGATTAGAAGCTGTGATATTGTTTACTTACAGAGCAAGAAGAGGAAGTCTTGGTTAACGCCTTAGAAAAACCAAGGGAGAAACTTTGTACAATGCTGAAACTGACACATGGGGTCCCACCCTTTCTTTTGATATGCAAAGGTCACTTGGCATCCAGAAATAAGCTACAAAGAATGCTGTCCAATACAGCTTAGAGGACTATAACTATTAACCACGAGGTCATTTGAAGTTGTTCAGAGGATAAAGATATGAGAGAAATAATTTCATTACCACAGCAGTACCTTGATATTGCTGCATCTACATCTACAAACACTGAGTTGTAGTATTAAATAAATTAATAAGAGAAATAAATGCAGATGATTCCAGATCTCCAGATAGGAATTTTGGGTTGAGAAGAAACAGGTTGTTGGGTATTTGTTAGGACAGTTGGTCCCCAGAAGGCCTTCTAAAATGCTAGTCTTTGCCAAAGAAACTGGAACCAGAGATATGTTCATCTGAATTCAACGAACATTTATCAAATACTTATTATATTCAAGAAACTGTGATAGGTACAGGTGATACAACTGACTAACCAAAAAATGAATCCCTGCCTTTAAGAGTTTATATTCAGTTTGCAATAATGTTTGTAAATGATATATATAAATGTAAAGACATTTCAAAAGATGTAACAACTTGGTTGGTGGGAGAGTGGTGGTGGTGGGAAAGATCAAGAAAGGTCTCACTTGACTTAAATCAACTGTTGCTGAGTGAAATGAGCAGAACCAGAAGATCACTATACACTTCAACAACAATACTGTATGAGGATGTATTCTGATGGAAGTGGAAATCTTCAACATAAAGAAGATCCAACTCACTTCCAGTTGAGCAATGATGGACAGAAATAACTATACCCAGAGAAGGAACACTGGGAAGCGAATGTAAATTGTTAGCACTACTGTCTATCTACCCAGGTTACTTATACCTTCGGAAGCTAATAATTAATGTGCAACAAGAAAATGGTATTTACACACATATAGTGTATCTAGGTTATACTGTAACACATGTAAAATGTATGGCATTACCTGCCATCGGGGGGAGGGAGTGGAGGGAGGGAGGGGATAATTTGGAAAAATGAATAAAAAAAAAAAGAGAACAAGAATGTGAATATATGATAATTGAGTTCCCAGAATAAATAAGTTCTGTACCTATTAAAAAAAAAAAAAAAGAAAGGTCTCACTTAAGAGGTGGACTCTGGGATGAGTCTCCAAGAGCTTAGGAAGGAATTTATTCCAATATGTGAAAAGGCACTTAGATGGGAGTTGAATATTGAATTTGGACAACAATTTGTAGTATAGATTGGACAAAATGTAAAGTATTTGAAGGAGAATAACATAAAATTGCTTTAAAGGTAATGGGGAGTCAGATTGTGGAGGGTTTTAAATGTCAAGCTGAGGAGATTTTGTATTATTCTAGAGTCAATAGGAAGGCCTATGTGTGTGTATGTATATATGTATATATGCATCTATCTATCTAGTTCTTTTTCTATCTATTTATTTATTTATATGTCTATCTATCCTTCAGTAAGAGCAACATGGTCAGGTCTGGTGCTTTAATTTGGGTCAGGGCATAATTGGGATGGAAATAATGAGTTTGTTTTGAACATAGTGAATTTGAAATGCACCTCTCAAAGGGAGATATATCATTGGCAGTTATAGATGTGGGACTGAAGTTCAAACGTAAAATTAGAACTGAATATATTCAGGAGTCACATTCATATACATATAACTAATAATAGCTAACATTTATGCAAGGATTTAAAATTTGAAAAAAACACTCTATATATAATATTTCATTTAATTATCCCTATAACTCTATAGTATGTGTTATCTTCATTTTACAGATGAAGAAATTGAGGTTGAGAGAGATTAAATGACTTCTCTAGGGTCACACATCTAATAAGTGCCTGAAATTGATGAGCATGGTCTTTTGAAAGACCGTATAGAGTCCGTATAGAGTATGGACAGAACATAACTGATCTAATCTGGGTGATTGCAGCTGCCTCTAAGATGAATGAGTTGGCTTTTAGGAAAATAATCTCTGATAGGAGAGATCACATTTTATTCTCCTTTATAACATCAAACAGACAGATGTAGTTAGTTCTCTTTTGACTGTTTTATTTTTTTCTGAGGGGATAAAGATGGGGAGCATCTTGTACTTCTATTTTCTTCTGCAATGTGCAGGAGCTGTTAATGGCTATTCCAGACCATGTAGTAGCTGCATATTTGTTCACTGGGTTTAGAGAAGAGTTCCCAGATTCCTTTTGCTTTTATTTTCTCTTTCTGAGCACTGATCTGAGATCAAGGAGCTAAGAGTGGATTTTCTTTGACCAAGAGATGACAGCATCCAGGAAAAGGGTGGAGTATACTTGAGAAACACATAGTAGTTACATGTGACTTAAGAGGACTATTCATGAACTAGGAATTGTGATGGGTAGTAGCGAGAGGATTTCCTAGGTAATAAGATTCTGTCCATCAATCTGGAGAAGATGGTGTGAGGAAAATTCATTATTGAATGAAGGGAAGAAAAGGATTTCTGAGCAACATAGAGGGTCCGGTTGAAATTATACTACATAGCATACATTTACATTAGACCCACTCTTACTCCCAGTAGTGTTTAGTATTGTGTAAGTAAGAGCAGAGAGGTAGATTGTCGAAGTCATTCAGCTTTAAAGTTTGGTAAGGTGTGACTGTCAGTAGAACAAGGGGACAAAGAATTCGAAAGATGACAGCATGTAGATGAACTTTTATCAGTTATATAGTCAGAACTGGAAAGGAACAAAAATGAGTATAGAATGAGAGGAAGGAATGGAGGTTATGGCAAGGATAAAGAAAATATTTAGGAGGACTAGGCAGAATTATAAATATAAAGATATAAAATTATAAAATAATGAGCAATAATAAACATTTATTAAGTGCCTCTTGTGTGTCAGGCATTGTGCTGACATAAACACATCAAGGATCTGGCCACCCTTCAGAGTAGTACAAAAGCTCTTTTTTTTTTTTTTTTTTTGGTTGTTTTCTGTTTGTTTTTTTTTTCTCACAATGCATTTAGGGTTGAATGACTTGTCCAAGACTACACAGCTAGTAAGTGTTAAGTGTTTAAGATTGAATTTGAATTCAAGTCCTCCTGGCTCTAAAACCAGTGTTCTATCTGTGTCCCCAAATATTCTTAATCTTTTTTTTTTGACCCTTAGGCAGTCTCATGAAGCTGTGGATCCATTCTCAGAACAATATTTTTAAGTGCATAAAATAAAATACAGAGGACTGCAAAGGAAATGAATTCTAATTAAGTTCATAGACTCCAGGTTAAGAATTGATGGATAGACTAACATTCAGTGAATGTAGTTCTTAAAACAGTTGATAAACTGAGAGGACTGAGTATTTGAAAAGACATAACCACATAGGTTGAAATTTATGAAGATGAAGACTAGGGTGGGAGAAAGAGAACGTCTATGTGATGGATATTTAATTCCTTGAGAAAGAAAGAGGAAACTAATGGATAGCTACATCTAGGATCTAGACTAGATAATAAAAAAAAGATTAACATTGAACCTCAAGAGAAACAAGATAGCTGAAAGAATAATGAGTTTCAAGGAACATTGATTACTATGTTTCTTGTGATTTCAATGTATTGGAAGCTTGAGACAAGGAGCCCTCCAAACTAGAGAGCATTATCAGAGAGGTATATTCTATTTTTTATTATAGCTTTTTATTTACAAGATATATGCATGGGTAATTTTTCAGCATTGACAATTGCAAAACCTTTTGTTCTAATTTTCCCTTCCTTCTCTCCCACCCCCTCCCCCAGATGACAGGTTGACCAATACATGTTAAATACAATATATGTCTACATGTCCATACAGTTACTTTGCTGTACAAAAAGAATCGGACTTTGAAATAGTGTATAATTAACCTGTGAGGGAAATAAAAAATGCAGGTGGACAAAAATAGAGGGATTGGGAATTCTATGTAGTGGTTTATACTCATTTCCCAGAGTTATTTCACTGGGTGTAGCTGGTTCAATTTATTACTGCTCTATTGGAACTGATTTGGTTCATCTCATTGTTGAAGAGGGCCATGACCATCAGAATTGATCATCATATAGTATTGTTGTTGAAGTATATAATGATCTCCTGGTCCTGCTCATTTCACTCAGCATAAGTTCATGTAAGTCTCTCCAGATCTTTCTGAAATCATCCTTTTGGTCATTTCTTACAGAACAATAATATTCCATAATATTCATATACCACAATTTATTCAGCCATTCTCCAATTGATGGGATCCACTCCATTTCCAGTTTTTGGCCACTACAAAGAGGGCTGCCACAAACATTCTTGCACACACAGGTCCCTTTCCCTTCTTTAAGATCTCTTTGGGATATAAGCCCAGTAATAACACTGTTGGGTCAAAGGGTATGAACAGTTTGATAACTTTTTGAGCATAGTTCCAAATTGCTCTCCAGAATGACTGGATGTCTTCACAATTCCATCAACAATGTATCAGTGTCCCTGTTTTCCTGCGAGAAGTATATTCTAAAGGAGAAGGTTCAGTTTGATTGATGATGATAATGATAATGAAGATGATGATGATGTTGACTAACATTATATAGTACTTTTAAAGTTTGCAAAGTGTTTATATTATTTCACTTGTTCCTCATAAGAAATCAGCTGCTTTTAGCCCCACTTTATAGATGAGGATACTGAGGCAAACAGCACTTTAAGTGACTTACCCAGCCAGGATCTAAGAGTCTGAGGTAAGATTTAACCACTGTGCCACTTATTTGACTAGGATGAAAAAAGTATCAAGGGAAGACATCTAAGAAGGGGAATTTGTTAACAACAGAGTGAGGGTTCTAAAGATCACAGGGAAATGGGGATAGATTCTAAGGGAGGGTATGAACTATGGAAAAATAGGGCTAAGGCGAACAAGTATGAATAGATGAAGAAAGAAGGAAAGTATTTTCTTTTTCCCTCTGCAGATATTAACTTTGGATCCTAGGAATAAGCAGAGTAGCTAAAAGTTCTTCAAAGAACAAAGGAAGTTCCAATTCACTGGGCCTCTAGTTACTCAGATTCTGGATGACTGAGCACTAGTTCAGTGGAGCTCGGAGTGTAGGTGTTGGGTAGGTGGTAAAGTGTTCTATCCAAACATCTGGATCAATCAAAAACTGACATTTCCACATCCAGAGAGGACCTTATACTGGAAGTGACACTGCAATCCCATGCCAAAACAGGGGCTTGTATACCTTGCTCAGAAGAGACCTTGTATATGGCTCAAACATTCCTTTCCCAGTCTTTGAGTCTACTCTGTCTTTCATTTCCTTGTCTTTACATTGACCATATTTGGTGGTACTTTTTTGCCACTTCTTTGAGCAACTAGAAAAGGGTACAAACTATGTTGTATTTAAACTACTTTTTATATACATATATTTATTAACTTGTAGTTATGCTCTGCAAGTATGCATATCTCCCAATAAAATGTGAGCTCTTTGATAGAAGAGATTGTTTCTTTCTTTGTACTTGTAATCCCAGTTCCTACCACATTGCCTGCTACACAGTAGGTACTTAATGAACGCTTATGGAATTCAGTCATTTTGAAAATCTACAATGTAGTTTTTCTACTACTTATCATGCCCTGAGACTCAGAATCTGTTGTGACTTTAAATATCTGCCTTTAAGAATAAGTCATCTACTATCTCAGACTCTCAGAGACTCAATATCTGTGAAAACTTTGAGCCCACTTTGGAGATGACCTTACAGGACTTCTGGGTGGTGATCTTTTATATATTTCAGGGTAAGGATAATAAGAGACTATTAGAAATCTGTTTATAGAATTAATGGAGAGCTGTTTATGGTATTTTGAAACCACTTGTATAAGATGTAAAGTTATTTTAAAACCGCACCTCAAAATTATTCTGATATACATAATATGATTATCCTTTAAATATTAGATGCTTTGGAATATTTGTGCAGTGTCAATCATATTATGAATACCTGCTTATTAACCAAGTACAGTTTGTCTGTAGTTAGTCTTGGCTTTGTATCCACAGGTTCAAACTGCCAAATTCCTGTGTAAACATTTTAGTTTGGTTTGGTCCTCAAAAGTAAATGAATATGTACTATCTTTTACACTGTTTATTCATAACTGTCAATTGAGCATGAATGTTTTTAAAAAGCCAATCTCTACACAGATTAAACAATCCATTACCTCAGAAGTCTGCATACTCCCCTTTTAAATGGCTTGATTACTGGGTAATCTTCCTCTCTGAACTTTCTACCCATTGCTCCCTTCAGTGGTCAAACAAAACAAGTCTAGTCCCTCTTCTATTTACATGGCAGACTTTCATATATATGGGGATATCAGTCTTTGTCTGCCCTTAAATCTTATGTTTTCTAGGCTAATCATAAATCTTCTTTCAGCTATTCCTCACATGGCATGATCTTAAGACCTTTCACAATTTTTATTTATTCTCCTGTAGACATGCTATAGTTTTTCAATACCCTTCCTAAAGTATACTCTACATATCATTTGATCAGGGCAGAGTGCAATGAGATTATCACCTCTTTGTTTCAGTCATCATGCTTTTATGGGGCCTTGGAAAGTACTACTTTTTTATTATTTTATCATGTTGATTCATATTGATCTTGTAATTCTTTAGATTTCCAGATTTTTTTTTTTTTTTTACATTAGCTCTTTCTATTTCCTATCCATCCTTTTCCCCTTCCTCTCCAACTTGTGGCTATTTTATAGACTACAAGTGTAGAGATTAACATATATTCAATTTGTTGAACTTTTCTAAAGTACCTAGAATTTGCAAGAGACCATGGTAGGTATTAGGGATGCAAAGGCAGAAACTAAGTAGATCTTTATGAGGCTTATATATTCTAATGACATTCGCTATTCTCAAATGACATTTGATTTAATTTGCCTCTAACCTGTTGAAATGCTTTTTGAAATCTGAATCTTTTGTCCCTCTCCTTGTGGCTCTCAGTTTTATGTACTTTATGTATTTAATAATCATACTGACTATGCATTCATAAAAATGTGGAAGACTATAAGGCCGGAGGTACTCCCCCTAATGTCTTCCTCAAGTTGACACTAATTCCTTAATAACTATTGTTTAGGTCATTCATTCAGTTAATCTTTTTAACTGTAAAATCTTCCCTAGCCCATAACACTCTAGCTTGTCCACAAGATTATTATTGCATTATATCTCCTCTTCTTCAGAAATAAACTACAAAAGCCCTGTCCTCTTTATAGTTTAGTATATAGTGTGATGGATCATTCAGAGCTTGAGGGTTCAAATAAATAACCAATCCTTTAATAAAAATATATACAAATACCTGCTAGGTAAAAACAGTTCCTAAAGTAATTTAAAAAGCAGTTCATGAATGTGTAAGCCAATAAAAGCCTCACAGACATGGAAATTAAAAGCAGTCAGCCAGCAGGTTCCATGGAATCTCAGGAGTTGTCTGCCAAAAAATACTTCTATGTTCTTCTTGCCAACAGCTGGGTCCCAGATCGATCCACCTGAGGTGAAAGTTAACTTAGACTTCCCCATTTCTGCACAATAGTTTCTTTGCTTATAACAATCCTGGCTGGAGTTGTGAGAATGAGGAAGGTTAACTCATGCTTCTCCAGTTCTACCAATATCCTGGCCCAAAACAAACCCAAGTCAGCTCCTACCTCTTGACAAACAAAATTCCCATTCTATTTTATCTCACAATGAGCTATTCTCATCTCTCAATTGCAATAGCATAGTTTACAGACTATGTAGCTTATGGCATACAATCTGATTTTTGATAATAGGCTATTATTTTCTGATTATTTTTATGCATGTTTATTGCCCTCTCCTCCCAAATGGAGTATTTGGCTTTTTAAGAAAAGACTGTCTTGATCACCTACACCAGATAGTAGAGAACTGAGTATACAATTGCTGCTTAACAAATAAAAAATATCTTTGCTTTCAGGTAAGTTTTCTAACAACTTTTGCATGATTGAGTAAAGATTTCGTCCATTTAAGCACTCTATGGAATTAGAGACTGATTTGACAATTGCTCCACTGAAAAACTGTAAACTAGACTTGTGTTATTTGGTTGGGGCCTGATGCTTGGCTTGCTGATTGTTTTTGGGTTGTGTTTTGGTTTGTGTTGTTTGTTTTTGTGTTTGTTTTTTGTTTTTTGTTTTTTGTTTTTGTTTTTGTTGTTGTGTTTGTGTTTTGTTTTGTTTTAGTTAGTACATTGAGGAGATTCCACTAAATGGCCTTTGAGGTACTTTTCACCTGTACAGCTATGATTCTATGGCTGAAGTACTGTTTATCAGTCTAGTTGCAATAAATTTCAATTAATGATAATAAGACATATTTATAAAATTTTACAGTTTGCAAACGATTTTCCTCACCAGCAACCTTACCCCAATCCAATCTCCATTCAGTTAATAAAGTGTTTTTCCTAAATCATAGGTCTCATCATGTCAACCCCCTATTCCCCTGGTTAATCCTTCCTCTCTCTATTCCCAATAAACTCCAGTATATTCCTAATGCCTCTAGAATCAAATATAAAATGCTCTGTTTGGCATTCAAAACTTTATCATAATCTCCCCCAACCCTTTCCAATCTTTTTACTTTTTCCTCCTGTTCTCTTTGCTATTCCACAAATAAGACATTCTATCTCTTCCTTCTGGGCATTTTCACTAATTGTCCCCCATGCCTAGAATATTCTCCTACCCCATATTTACCTGTTGGCTTCTCTGGCTTCCTTTAAGTCCCAACTAAAATCCCATCTTTTATAGGAAGCATTTCCCAAACTATGATTAACCACATTCTAAACCTGATACAAAAATAGACCAGGTTCATTAATTTGCTTCTGATTACATGCCTCAAAGTCCATGGTGAAATTCTGGACCAAATTCTATAATAATACTACTAATAATATAACAATTGACATTTATGTAGGGCCTTAGGGTTTTCGAAACATTGCATGTAACCGTAGTATCTCATTTTCTTTTTACAACATCCTATAAAGTAGGTGTTATTATTATCTCCATTTAACAGATGAGGAAACTGAGGTACATAGTGGCAGATTAAGTGACTCACCAACACTAATAAGTGTCAGAGGCTAGTTTTCCTGCCTCCCAAGTAGCTGCTTTTTATCCATTTTATTGCTTAGTGACCTCTGCTCTAGAATCATTATTTGATGCTATTCTTATTTGGGAATTATTAGGGAAAGTTAGTTTCTATTCCAATGAGGTTTTTCTTCAAAGAAAACAATTTTCAATTCTGAGGAACTGGGAGTCTTGTTCAAGCCATTAATTAATATACCTCATTAACTGGATATTTGGTATTTTCTCTTATTTATTGGTCTTTCTCCAAGTAAAGAGTGATGGTTTTGGAGACAGATGACCTTTTAACTTGCTAACAGTGACTTTTTGTCAGTCACTTTACCTCTCTTAAATTCTTCTTCAATAAAACAAAGCTGAACTACAAAGAATTCTAAAATAGATTATAACATTATAATGAGCAGTATGGAAGAATGTGCTTTATTTACAAAAAGCATATATAACTGTATATCCCTTTCAAATTGCCATTCACTTCTTCTCCCCTTCTCTTCTGAAATTTTTGGCAATTCAGTGAATACTTCAAGAAGATTTTAAAAATAAAATTTATATAGTCTTAGAGGAGTCAGTGTAACACACTTTTAAGTATAGCCTTTAACCAGACTATAATGTAACTGGGATATATTTAACAAAATAAACATAAACACAATAAAACATAGATAGATTACATTTTAAACCTAAATTAATATGCTTTTTGTAGAGATCCTTAAGTATAAATAGGAGGCCTCTGAATTTGAAACCATCTTATGTTTGATGACACAAATACCTTATATCCTTAAATATATCAAATCTACAAAGATATATTAATTAGATTTTTGTGTATGTAATGATTTTGTAGTTAACTTTATCATATGTTCACTTAAATATTTTGGTTCTGATTGAAATTTTATTTTTCAGTTTGGAATGTTAGCTATTAATATTTAGGAACATTTTTGTGTGCTGGGAATCAGCATGGTATATTAGATTTAGGAATCAGTATGGTATATGTGGATAGATTTCCAGCCTTATAATTGAAAAGACCTGCATCCCACATGTTATCCATACAAGCTTTGTGGCCCTGGGCAAATAACTTAACCCCAGGTAAATACTATAATTTGCAGAGCAAGTATTAATCTCCACTAGTATAGGGAGTTTCCTCATCGAGAGTTCCATATGCTAATGAAATTACAGGTCCAGAGGGTTTGCTTTATTTAAAACAAAGGGAGAAATAAAGAGATGTTTTTAGAATATATAGAAAAATAAAAGCACTAAATAAGGAGAGAAATTATTCTTTTGACACCAAGCTTTGATAATTGTACTTATATTTAAAGCAAGAATTATTTGCTGTGTTACTTCACCTTGAAGTCCTGTGATTTATTTTCTTTCAGCACTGTTTATTGAAAGTTGAAAGAAGATGTACTAGGTTTGACCACACAAAAAGCAGTGCTGATTTTTACAATGCATATGCGGCATTTAGAATATTTCACAGACAAATGAGATGTTAGATGTCATGAATTAAAAAGTGGGTGTAAGTGTTTAAGGGTTGGTTTGTTCACACCCTGCAATAAAATATTGTCAACTAACAGGTCAAATTCCAAGGTAAACTATAATAATATTGAAACTAAATTTAACACATACTTTCAGTACGGTATGTAAAATATTTAGTACTTTGGCCCACCAGTTCTCATCTATTGATAGTCAGAGAAGGTCTCTGTTAGCTGAGATTTTAAGACAGAGGTTTCTTTCTTCACTCAGTTGAACTTGGAAAGGGCCTCTTCAGTATCGTGTAAGTAAATTGCATAGAAGAGGAAATGATTGTGGTGGGGATAAGCTGTTTAGTCTCATTTTCTGTGAGAAAAGTTCTGAAGTAAATTCTGAAGAGAAGCTTTTTCTCCTTCCTTTTTTGTGGCATTGCATATAATTAGTAATCCATCAAGGTAAGTGTAAAATGTAAATCCTAGACTGTCTTAGATTTTAAAGGGCTAAAACAAAACAAAACAAAAAAACAGGCATTAAGATTTTAAATGAGAATGATTGAATTGCTTAAAGTTCTATGATAAATGTTATGTAAAATATATACCACTTTTATATTTTGAAATTATTTATTTTATTGCATATTTATATCTATCACATTTAAGAATATTTTTAAAAGGTCCATTTTAGTCAGTTTATTTTTCCATTATAGTTTGGTATTGGAAACATTACATGTTTTTTTTTTTTTAATTTTGAGATAATACACTGGATTGTCTGATGTAATTGTATCACCTTGATAACAGTGTATAAAACCTGAAAATGTATGCCATTTGACTTCAATTGCTACTGAATTGGAAGACAATATATTTTATTGGTTCATTTCTGCTCACATATAAATATTTTAAGTAAATTTTGCCTTTAGGAGTTCAGATGCCTCTTTTCAAGAATAAATTTGATTTGGACTGAATTATTTTGAGTAAAAGATTTAACATATATTTAAAAAAATGTAATCAACTATAAACCAAATAACATTTTTGTTATAATTACAATATTACCTGCTCTTCCTTTCCCCTCCTCTCATAGAACCCTCTCATAGTAAAGAAAAATAAAGGGACATAGGAACTGAGTCTAACAATATATGCAATAATCCATACCACTAATTCAACACTTTTCTTCAGGATAGAATAAGTATGCTACCCCATCATTTCTCTATATCCCATAATATTGTAAAATCTGAATTTTGTCATCTTTTCATGTATTTTTTTTACATAACTTATATAATTTCTCATATGGTACTTTTTATTCTGTCAGTTTTTACAAGTCTTCTCACATTTATCTTAATCCTTTAGTATTTTCCCAGGCCATATTCTTTTACTGCCTTCATGTTCCTTCCTTCCCATTCTCAAACCTATAGTTAACTTAGCTCAGTTCTATCATGTCTTCTATTATTAATCCTTCCCCCATCCCCAATTCTTCTGCTTTCCATATTTCTCCATATTCCCAATCTTGAATTATTTTTATTATCTGCCTTCTTTCTTCTCCCTTGAATTGTTCTTGAATACAGCTGGAGGAAGTGATATGACTTTGCCATCTGTCTAAGACAAATTTATGATATCTAATCTCAACTGAGACCTCACTTCAGCAAGGCAGTTCATTTATTCCTTTTTTTTTTTTGCTTATTCTCTGTCCCATTCCTTACAAAGTTCTTTGAAGCATTCTCTCCTCTCCTTAAACTTCCCATACCATATCTTTCCTCAGCCCATTCAGATTATTGTTGAACTTCATTTCAACTTTATAAAGGAAGTAGAATCTATTCTCTATTTTCTTCCCCCCTTCTTGAATTCATTACACTCTGCTACACTATATACCACTCTTCCTCTTTACTAATAGTTTTTTCTCTGAGTTTTTGTGACTGCTTTCTTGGTTATCTTCCTACCTATCTGACAATTATTTTTCAGCCTTCTTCTCTGGATCATAATCAATGATACCTAACTGTGGGTAGACTTCAAGAGTCTGTATCTTCTTTTCTCTGTACATTCTCATACTTGGTGACTTTTTCCTTCCAGAGATTTAATGATCATATTTATGTAGAAGATTAACATATCTGTATATATCTATTCTTAGTCTCACTCAGTTGTGGTCTCACATCACTATCAGTCTATTGGACATCCAGAACTGATTATCTCATAATAATTTCAAACCCATATCATTTAGAACTGAATTTATAATTTTTCCTCAAACCCATTTGAATGTGACCAGGTGTGTGAAAGCTTTGTCTATCTCTATCTAAAATTTTATTTTTCCTTCAATTACCTAAAAACATGATTTTGAGAGGCTTTGTCAAACTTCCTGAGGGGAATTTATGGTACAAAAAAGGTTAAGTATCCTAGCACTATCCTATGCAGAATCAGGGAAAGCATCACAGAGGAGGTCTTTAAAAGACTGGTAAGATTTCAACAGAAGAGGGTGAGGGAAGATAGATAGCATTCCAAACATAGCAAACATGAGTAAAAGGAAGGAGATGGAAAATCACAGGATAGAATATGGGGAATAGTTCAGTGTAATTCTAGCATAGGGGTCTCAGTCTAGAAAAGTGTCAAATAAGAGAGGCTTTTGATTGAAAAACTAAAGGGTTTGAATTTTTATTAGTGACTCTCAGTAAGACTGAAATAGAAAAATTCTTACAATTTTTGGAGCTTTCATATACCTTCTCCTCCCCTTTTTTAATGTACACATTTTGATTGTTAGTACAAATGAATACATATGCAGGAAGCTCAACAAAGTGAACCAAGATACAAATTCAGGGCACATGCCATGGATAGCATGTCTTCAGGGTAGACCAAAACATAGCATGCAAGGAAATATGGAGCAATTCTGGGCAGGTGGTGTGACGCCATATTGAAAAGTATCTTGAATATAAGCTAAATTTTTAATTTGGTACATCAAAAGATTTTGACTAGAGGAGGCAGTGTAATAGATGAGAGTGTTTCATTTGGATTCAAGAGATCTGTTTTCAGTTCTACCTCACAGACTTACTAGCTGAGGATTCATGATCATAGCTCTTAAACTTTCAGATCCTCAGTTTCCTCTTAAGTAAATAGGGACAATAATATATATACATATATATATATATATATATATATATATATATATATATATAAACTGGCCTCAGTAGATTATTATGAGGGAAAAATTATAAAATCTGAAAGTTCTATATAAATGTGAGTTGGAAATAAGGGAGAAAGTAGAAGCAGGAAGCCTTTTAGACTTCTGAGAGGGTCAAATTGAGAAACTTTATTAAGGCGTCAACAATAGGAATAGAGAGGAGAGAAAAGATAAGATTTTAATTTTTATTATTATCTTCATAAAATAATTATAAGCAAACTAAAAGTATACCATACAAAATATTATGTAATAAGCAATAAACTTGTTACTTTTATATTTGATTAAAATATGTATTAAAGCTAACAAAGTAGGAACACAATTGCCTTTTTTAGGGGGATATCTCCTTTGTCATATGTTCGTCATTTTTTTTGGTTTTGTTTTTCAAATTAAAGTGACCCTGAGACTACCTCACATCCATCAGATTGACAGATTGTATCTTGAGATATAAAGGGATAAATGTAGAATATATGAGACTCACCTTAACCCTAACTCTTTCCAAAGAGCGAGTAAATGGTAGCACTTCATTTAGTCCTCTGGTTTGTAAGGTTCCAGATCTAAAGGTATAATTAAGCACAGCAAAAAGGTTGAGTCTTTCCCCTTTCTGTCTTTCTTTTGCAAAGGCATGTAGTCTGGGAACCAGACTAATATTTTGTTCAGCATAAAAAGCCCTTTGTAAGAAAAAAATCTTAAGTATAGTTATTACCCTAGGCAATTAGTAGCTTATTCATGATATGCAGGAATAATAGGAACAAAGCTTTTCTTATTTTATTAAAGACAAACACGTATATTTTTTATAATTAATTAGATTCATGTAAAACTAATAGACTATGAAAATACTTCATTGTAAGACATTTGCCCAAGATCATTTTATTATTTCAGGAAATATGTTTTAGCAGATTTAAACAAACAAAGAAAAAAAACCCCACAAACAAGTGAAAATTTCATCGCTAAGTTCTTGGCAACCTTCATTGTGAGCTGCACACTATCATAGACAGAACTTGGGATTGTCATTAAGAGAAAATTGAATGTGAAACCTTGTTCTCGCATTTATTGATTATGTAACCTGTGATAATTCTCTAATTTTCTTATTTTAAAAATGGGGATAATATATTATTATGTTAGATAACACATTTCCTACTTATGGATTAAACTTATTGGATAAAGTTGTTTTGAAGAAAGCACTTGGTAAAAACACTATATAAATAAAAGTTGTTATTGCTGAAATATTTGCTTGTTGGATTGGGTTGGACTGCTATCTGCAAAAAATTGTGTAATTCCTGATTATTCAACTTGAAGATTATGTGTAGATATCTTGGAGCTGTTTTGATTTTCAGTGTGGAGCTGTTTATTTAGTAGTTGTGTTTCCATCAGTCTAGCAACCAGTAGAAATGAACTACTGAGTAGGACGGGGTAAAAGTCTGATATCGTTATACACAGATATTGCATTTCATGTTAACTATGTAAAAAATACAGGGACATGAGTCAGTCAGTAAACTAGAAAAATGTAATTTTAAGGGAGAATGGTGGCCAAGGAAGGAGGAAGTAAAACCATTTTCCAGGAATCATTTTAACTCAACAAATATTTGAGTACTTACTATGTGGAAGGCAGTGTTCTAAGGTACCTACTTAGGTATATAAACATTTACGTGGGAATGGTGTTTGGTACAGTGTTAATGCACCTGGCACAGTGATTGTTGAATGAAATTGAACATCAAAAGGCATCCCCCATCTCTTGAGGAACATCATTTGAGGATTGCTCCATATTCTTATGTGGCCATGCAACAAACTCACAGAACAAAGAAAAAAGGCCTAGAAAGCCTTTTATCAAATAGTTGTATTCTTCTGCATGATTTTAAGATTTCAGTCCAGTTGTGTCTGACTCTTTGTAATCCCTTTTGGGGGTTTTCTTGTCAAAAATACTGCAGTAATTTTCCATTTCCTATATCACAGGAATTGGGGATGTACCTTTCCTGCAATCTGGAAAATCTGCACAAAAATTTTCAGTCCTCCTTCCAATACCAGAGAAGAAATCTAATTTTTTTTCCTTTATGGGATGCTTACAATATTTTGTTTTAAAATTTGGGTGAAGTATTTGGTTATATACTATATGTAAGTCAACATTAAAAATACTATTCATATATTTATGCATTTCTGGATTTCCAGACTTTTTCTATATCATCAGTTATCCTTCATCCTTGGCTTCCACAAAACTCCCCCAAAATTCTCATTTAATTTCTTATGCTGACCTGCAATAATGGAGAAAGTCTCAATGTAAAAGGGATGGCCATGTATACAAATAATGAGGGCAGAAGAGCCAAAATTAGATCAAAGAACAGTTTCAGGCAGTATTTTGTCACATAGATGTGTATTGTTGGAAAGCCAATAATGAAAATCAGGAGTTTAAAAAAAGGACAGCTCTTTTTCATCACTGTCTTTTTTTTTTTTAATGATATCAGTGTTAAAAGCCTTTTTATTTTTTCTTTAGTTTTTTTTATTTTCAGAATATATGCATAGTTTGCCACATTCACCCTTGCAAAACCTTTGTATTACAATTTTTTTCTCTCTCCCTTCTTCCACCCCCTTCCTTAGATGGCAAGTAATCCAACATTGATTAAACATGTGCAATTCTTCTACACATATTTCCACAACTATCATGCTGCCCAAGAAAAATCAGCTCAAAAAGGAAAAAAATGACAAAGAAAACAAAAAGCAAGCAAACTATAACAAAAAAGGTGAAAATACTATGTTATGATACACCTTCAGTTCCCACAGTTCTCTCTCTGGATCCATATGGCTCTCTCCATCACAAGTCTATTGGAATTGACCTGAATCTCCTAATTGTTGAACAGAGTCATATCTATCAAAATTGATCATTGTATAATCTTGTTTCTGTGTACAATGTTCTCTTGGTTCTACTCACTTCACTTAGTCCAAGTTCATATAAATCTCCCCAGGCCTTTTTGAAATCATTCTGCTTGATCATTATCTTTTACTAGACAGTGCTTTAGAGAGCAACAGGCTCTCTACAAATAAGAAATTAGGTTTTATGAATGAAGAAAAGACTTTTATTAAATCCTATGTGCAAAGTGCTGTGTTAAAGTAGCAATGAAGATACAAGTGAAAAAGGCAGACAACCCCTGCTCTCAGTTTATATTCTTATTGGGGAGACAACACATAAGAAATGTTATTTTCAAGTCTTATGGAAAGGTTCCATACTTCTTAGGGAGACATGGCAAAGCAGAAGGTAGTGCATTGATTAAACCATATCAGCTTCTATTGTGGAACTATTTGATAGTACCGGGGTTTTGGTGGAGTACTTTCTTTTCCAAGTCTTCTGCATCTATGGCTGCTGAGAAATAAGGGTCTGTAGTCCCTGCAGAGAGAGAGATGCTTGGTTGTATCTTTATAAGAATTGTTTCATTGGACTTTGGATACAGATCCCCTACCAGAAGCAGGGATGTTGGCCTGGGACTAGTGTGAAGTGCTGTTGATAGTATTATTTTCAGGGTCCTTTAGTTTCTATCTGCAGTTGGTCACTCATTGGTGTTGGGTGGACTGGGGTTGGTGGGGAGCCCTTCTCCACAAGGATTTTTCCCTCAGTGACCACAGCAAAGTTCCAATCAGTTGCAGTGCATTCACAGTTTGGGAAGAACAAGAGAATAGTACTCATTCTATATGGATGGAAAACATTAAACTTTCAAGTTCTTCCTAATCCCTCTTATAGAACTAAGGTTTTCAAAAGTTTGTCTGGAGTCCAAGGCTGCATCTTAATTCAGGTCTTCCTGACTTCAAGCCTGGCACTATAGTATCTACTGAATCACTTCATTGTTCTGAACAATATTCTTTGGGCCACCATACTTGATGATAATAGCCTTTATGATTTAGCTATATGGTCCTTGGATAATAGCAATGTCACCAAGGCTTTATTTTCGGTCTTTTCTCATGAGTGGGAAATGCCAGCATGAGAATAATAATTACAGTCATCTCTGAGGTGGACTAGCTCTAGTTATATGACCCTGAACCCTCCCCTTCTCATTTTACAGAAAGATTGATTCAACAGTGAAACTGTATGTAAATAAAACATAGCATTATGTTCTTGTTATTAGTCATTTTCTAGTCATATCCAACTCTTTGTGACCTTCCTCCCCCATTTAAGATTCTCTTGACAAAGATACTGGAGTGATTTACCATTTCCTATCTCTTTTTCTTTGTCTCTGTCCTTCTTTATCTCTCTATCACTGTCTCTCTCTCTCTCTCTCTCCCTATCTAGCTATCATTATTTTGTTGTTGTTTCAGTTGTGCTTAACTCTTTGCCCCCTCCTGACCCCATTTTAGATTTTCTTGGCAAAGATATTAGAGTGTTTTGCCATTTTCTTTTTCAGCTCATTTTACAAATGAGAAAATTGTGGAAAACAGTTAAATAACTTATCCAATTAGTAAGTGTCTGAAGTTAGATTTGAACTCAAAAAGATGAATCTTCCTGACTAAAGGTATATCATTCTATCAGCTGTGCCATTTAGCTGCCCTATATATATATTAAGCATCTATGATTTACCACATTTTACAACCTCTATACATGTTTGTGTGTTTAGTCTCTATGTATTGGTGATCATTCCCTGAAACAGTTCCTGAGTAATCAGAGGTGTATGATTTTCTAGATAAAAATTGACTAGTTAAATTTTCTAGTTAAAAATTGACTTACTGTAAGCAAGTTAATGGCAACTTTATCCTTAAAGAAAGTAAGGGATTTTGTTTTAAGACATTAAAAAAAATCTTATTTTAAAATTCTTTACTATTAGTATTTCAATCTTCAGAGACATTTTATTTTCTCTTATTTTTAATTATTGAAAAGCTTTTAGAAGTTTTCTTTGAACTTTGGATTTGAATTAATGGCCTTAAATAAAAACACATTTTTTTTATAAGTGTAGGGTGTGATCTTTGAAACCAGTTTAACGGATCACAGAGAATTACATTTTTTTTTTCCTTTTGGATATTTTACAATGTGCCAGTGTGAGTTGCTTTGTGCAATATTTTTTAAGATGGTAGACATTCTGAATTTTATTGTGACATTTTATATTATTTATTTTCTATTTTATGGAACATTCATTTTCAAATATGGCACATATTTTCTCCTTTTTATCCCCAGTGATCTTTGTAACAAAGATTTAAAAGAAAAAAAATTCAGTTTATCCAAACAAACCAACAAATTGGCTACAGCTGGTAGTATGTGGAATATTTCAAACCTATAGTCGTTTCTGCTGCAAAGAAGGGAACTACTTCTTTAAACCATAACTTATTTTTCTTTTACCAGTGCAAATTAGAAAATGCATTAATTCAAAGCATAAGGCATTTGATTGAACATTGCTGCTTCAATGAAGGGAGCCACTTTAAACACAAAGTCATTTCTATTTTGCCATCCAGAACACACATTAATTTAAAACATAAGGCATTTGATTAAACAGCAGCAGTATAAATAACAAGAAGATCCTCTCAATCACATGACACTTTCTCCAACTGATTTCTCTTTCATGAGCAGAAGTGCAATGTTTTCCAGTAAGCATTTGCTGCTCCCTCCAACTTCTGATAACTTCCTCTCTAAGGTTATCTTCAGTTTACTATATATTATTTGATATACACAAATTTATGTATAGGTTATGTATGTGTCTTATTTGGAATATAAACTCCTTGAGGGTAGGTGGGGCTTTTATTTTGTTTACCTAGTCCTTAATACTATGGTCAATAAATGTTTATTGGTTGATTGATTGATCAGTAGCAAATTAAATTGGAACACATACAAAGAATATGTAAGCACTCACAGATCAAAAAGTAATTTTACACAAAGCTTTTAAAATAAGAAAAGGAGATGATATACCTACTATTTTATGACATTTAAAATTACCTTTTGAAATTTGTTATTATGAAAGATTGGAACTGTTACAGCAAAACCCATTATAATAGCATTTATAGCAAACAAATTGTAACCTAAAGCATCATTTATATGATTCTTTAAAGTTTGCAAATACAAATATTTCATTTTATTTTTTGGAAAATCTTGGGAAGCAGGTGCAATGATTATTTTTAAGATAAAGAAACAGAAGCAGACAGGTTAAGTGACTTGTCCAGCACTATAGCACCAGTGCTAAGGCAGGATTAGAACTCATGTTCCTGATTCCAGCTATGATACTGTATTCACTGAGTCATATAGCCAAATATTGTTGAAGTGCATTTTTTCAAATCCCTCCAGTTTAGGAGGAAAAAAAAAACTTTAAAGATGTTTTCCCTGTTATATCCAGAACTTTTAGAGATTCTAAGCCATAGCAATCTATCATTTGAAGGATGTTTACACAGAATTATTCTTTACAACTGACTTTGATAGTTTTCCTGTTAACAGGTTTGCGTGATAATACAGGAGATATATAAGGAATATAAACAGTTGGACAAACACTTGTGAGAGAGAGCGTACATGTAGCCAGAATATCTCATAGACAGAGGACTTTGTACTGTCTGGATTCTCTCTGCTTTCAAAGCTGCCACTGAAGTATAGGCTGTGGTGGATAGAATAAGTCCTTAGGGAATCAAGAAGACCAAACAAGGTTTGAATCCTGTCTTAGAAATTTCTTCCACAGGCTATGAGGTAGGAGATATTTTAGTCTGATGACTTTTTTTTTTCTTCCTTGTTCTACCTACTAGTTCTCAGTTGCTGATTCTCTGCTTTCATGGCATTTCCTGGTTGTTCATTGAGTTTTAGCTTATGTGAAGTCTCCTTTCTGCAGGTAAGGGACATAGTTGTTTGTGTGTGTTTTGTACAACTAAACTACATGACCTTAGGGCTATTCCTATTTTCCTGTGAGTCATAGCCTTAGTGTCACCCATTCAGCTAGGAAAAAACCCTAAAGTCAAATCTATTTTCCAAACTGTTTTTCTTTGCTCTCGGCTGTACTTTCTTAGAGTTTTGGTCTAAGGAAAAGTTTTTTCAGCCCTCTTTATCTATTCTCTTGAAACTCCCTTAATTACCTTGGAACCCAGCTTAGGACCATCCAGTGAAGCAGCTAAACTTTGTCCTGTGTTACTACTGGCATCAAAGTCCCTCCTCTCCCTAGGTTTAATGATACTTAATTTTCCCCCCATTATTCCTTAGAAATATTTACTTTATTATTAAATTAAATACTATTAATTAAATTATTAAATTAGATTAATTAGTTATTATTAAATATTAGAAATATTTGCTTTTAAAAAGAATTATGTAACACTAAATAAATCACATAGAAACTTTATTTTTTTAATACAACTACATTTTTAACATAATTTAAATGGATTTACTTAGTAGCCATTAGCACAAGGAAATGTGAAATGTATTTGTCCTTGCTACCTCTATTATAAGTCAGGGATACAAGCTAGACTTGTGATTTCAGGGCAAATCACTTATCCTCTGTTTGTCTCATCTTTACCTTTTATTTAAAAGGGGGGAAGATAATAATAGCATCTACCTTTCAGAGTTGTTTTTGGGATGATTTGAGATAATAGCACTTTGCAAATCTTAAAGATTTCTCGGCCCTGTATGATTTTTTTGCTTACACATTCTCAGTCAAATAAGGGCTGTTTATATTTGCCAAATGAATTTAATATACATATTCTTTTTTGAGATGGAAAAGATCAAAGAAATTGTGGGAGTCTCATTGTTGAATTAATCTTTCTGTAAAATGAAGAGGGAAAGAAAGTAATAAGCATTTATATGATACTATTATGTGCTAGGCACTGTGCTAAGCCATTTACAAATACTTTATATGATCCTTACAATAACCTTAGGAGGTAAAGCCTATTATTCCCACTTAACAGTTGTAGAAACAAGCCAGAAGAAATTAAATAACTTGTCCAGGAGCACAGAGCTGAAATGGGTCAAGTCTTCCTGAGCCCAGCACCCTATATATGGAAAATGACTAAATAATTTGTGGTAGGATAATATAATGAATATTATTATAAATTAGAAATAACAAATATGAATATTTCTTAGAAAAATCAGAAGACTTCTAAAAAGTAATGCAGGATAGAGAAAGCAGAGCCAAAAGAACAGCTAAATAAACAAAATTTTTGCTATTTTGCTATTATTACCTCCATTTTATAGATGAGGAAACTAAGACTAAGAGAGGCTAAATACCTTGCCTAGGACTAAACTGTTAGTAAATGATTAAGGTACTAGCTGCAATTACCTCCTTGAGATAATTAAAAAGTAAAGTTACTAAAAAAAATCCTAAGGGAAGTGGGAAACAGTAAAAAACTTGATGAACTTTTAAGCATAATAATATTAACTAATAAATTCTCAAATGTGACTTCTTCATTGGTTTATAAAAATGCTGCTAGGGAAAGATGGCTTGATCATCTTTATGCTGTATAGATTTTTATGTCAGAGGCACGGGATGGCAAAATTAATACTGAACTAGAAATAAGTTTTGATTTCAGTTAATCAATAGTTATTAACTATCTATTACGTTCCAGGCACTGTGCTATGTGCCAGGAAAATAGAAGAAAGCAAAAGACACTCTTCAAGGAACTTAAAATCTAATGGAAGAGATTACATGTAAACAAGTTGGGTAAATAGGTAATAATTAACAGGAAAGGTACTAAAATATTAAAGGGATTGGGGAAAGCTTCCAGTAAAAGATGAGATTTTAGTTTGGACTTGAAGTAGGAGGTTAGTAGTTCTAGTGGAGAAGGGAGAGCATTCTAGCAATGGGGGGAAGTTGGAGGAAATACCTGAGCTAAGAAATAGAGGACCTTGTTCATGGAACAGTCAGGTTGATACTTGTTAGTTTTATAACCTTGGCCATACCACTTAACATCTCAGATATTTATTTTCCTCATCTGAAAAAGGAATTAACATTGTTCTTGCTATCTCTCTGGGGTTTTGAGAAGATCAAAAGAGAATAAGGGATTGAAAAAGCTTTGAAAAATTTAAAGAAAGGGTGCAACTTACATCAGTTAGCATTATAAGTTCAGAAACTGCTTTTCCTATACCTACTCTCAACCTTTCAGTTGATTGAAACTTTTTTTGGGAACAAACCTAGTCATTATAATTATACAATGTTCAATTTCTTTTTTTCTTTTCATGAACAATAGTATAGTTTTGTATATAATATTTTCCTAATTATGTCTAATTTTGCTCTTTATAAGTTCATATTCATTTTTCCTGTATTACTCTAGATTCTTCATATTTATCAGTTTTTATGAGCAGAAATATTCCATTAAATGGTCATACCACAATTCATTTTGCCATTTCCTAATTGATAGGTATCTCCTTTGTTTTTGATTTTTTGTTGCCACAAAAAAGTACTTTGATAAATATTTTATTGTTTCATCTTGAAGAATATGATTCAAAATGGAATTCTTAAATCTATGGATAAAAGCATTTGAGTAGCATTTTTTCTTTTTATTCAAATTGCTATCCAGAATAGTTAGAATGCACTTTGTTTTGACAAAACAAGTAAAATACCACCAATTAAAATTGCTAAAAAAATAGCTGTCAAACTGTGGAATATTTAAAAATTTTTTCTGATAGTAAATGTCATTTTTCACTCCAGTGGCCATTAACAGAAAGAAAAATCATATGATTTTATTTTAATTGGTTAGTGTCAGTGTTGTCAGTTATAACATGAAGATGGTTTTTTTATGTTAAATTTTGTTTATTTAGCTGTTCTTTTGGCTCTGCTTTCTCCATCCTGCATCACTTTTTAGAAGTCTTCTGATGTTTCTAAGAAATATTCATATTTGTTATTTCTAATTTACAATAATATTCATTATATTATCCTACCACAAATTATTTAGCCATTTCCCAGTTTAGGACCTGTATTTTTTGTTCCCAGATTATGAAAAATTAAAATGTTTTGTGTATGTAGATCTTTCCTTGAATGACTAAACAAATACATGACAAAAATATTTATTAAACACTTACTACATTCCAAGATTATATCATCCCTCCTAAGAAGTTCACACTTAATTGGAGAAACAAACAACACATGTAAAAGAGTTCAGATACTGGGCAGATGGCAAAATCTAAGGTCCTAGAGTATACCAGCAGGTCAGTTGGTAGTTTCAAAGAGGATAGTGACAGAGCAGATGGTAAGGCTGCTGGTTCTCCTTTTCACTGCAAGGTTCATAGTTGATAACTTCTAGCTTATCCAAGTGATATGAATAGCCATGAATTTTTCTACCTGGATCCAATTTTTGTCAAGGTGACCTCGGTCAGGGGAGGGGCAAAATAAAGTGGGTATTGGGAAGAGGAAGGTCTTTTTAGAGTTTTAATAACTTTCTTGGGGCATAATCATGGTAATGGAATCTATGGTGAAAATGAATTGAATACTGGATTTGGAGTCAGGAACAATTGAGTTTAAATCCTGCCTTAGTCATTTACTAACTGTTTAGTAAATTTAGCATTAGCTAAAGCATTTAGCCTTGCTTAGCCTTAGTTTCCTCATCTATAAAATAGAGGTAATAATAGCATTTACCTCATACACATGTTAACTGAGACAATATATTAAAAGCTTTTTACAAATATTAAAGCTTTATGAATATTATTATCTCTGGATCAAAGAATATGAACAATTTAATATGTTTTCTAACATAATTCCAAATTGTTTTCCAAAATGTTAGGACTCTCACAGCTCCAACAACAGCAAAATTCTATTTCTGTCTCTCTCTAGCCTGCCACATAGAATTTTTCTTCTTCTACATCTACATCTCTCTCAATTTCATTGATTTAGAATGAATACAAACAATGTGTTTTTTATGTTTTTTTCCAAAGCTTAAAATTCCAAATTCAGATTTGAAACTCAAGTTTACATTTTTTCTAAAAAATATTTATACCATTTGATCACGGAATTTTTTAAATTTGTTTTTATAATGTACAGATTCAGGTTTTTTCCAGAGATGTTATAATAAAGATTTCCCTCAACATAACCAATTGGTTTCTTGTCAGTTTAGCTGCATTAATTTTATTGTTGTAAAACTTTTAAATTTTGTTATTTAAGTGTTTAAGTATTTTCTTTTCTTTTATAACTATCATATAATGTCTGAAAATGAAATTTTCTATGATCATTAGTTGGTGAAACAAATAACCTTTATTTTCTAAATTTTTTAATGTCATGACTTTGCTTACATAATTTTCATTTCATTGTAGCATAAGGCATGACACAATGAAGCATTAGAATTTTTAACATAATGTTTTATCAGTAATAATAATGATAGTAATAATTGTATTTAACAAATAACACTTATTACAAGTATTACAAAACAGCACATTTTAACATATCCTAATACAATTTTCTCAAGATGTAGCATTTTCAATAATTATAAGATGGCTATTTTACCTGAGGTCCTTAATTTTTTTTCTCCTTTTTCCTTTCTTTGGCTTTAATCTTATTCTTCAATCTTTTTTCCTGATGGAATTTGCTGATTGAGATTCTTGTCAGGCAGTAGCAACTCAGCTAGATATGCTTAGTAGACAGTGGAAGCTTTTACCTTTAAAGAAGGATAAAGCTTCTTTCATTCTGTATTTGACTTGGAATTCCTTTCACAATTTCAGAAGTTTTAACTAAAGAATTCTTGAATTGAAACATTATGTTATAAAAAGGCTTGTTAATGTTGTAGACACACTGAGGGTTGTAATAGGAAAGATTGGATGTTGGAGTAGAAATACTTAATTATCAATATGTTCCTGAATCAGTTATTTCATATTCCTAGGCTTAATTTTTTTTCATCTGGAAATGGAGGAAGCTTGGCTTATAGAATGGTTGTAATTATTTTAATCTTTTCAGTTTCTCAGGAATATATTTTAATATTAAATTGAGTATCTATAGAAGTCAATGCTTTGTTCAAAGGACTGTATCTCTAATTTGAACTGCAGTTCACTAAACTAGCATTGTAGTGCCTGGATGGATGAAGAGAATATTTGGGGGAAGATATGCTTTTCTTAATGCTCTTTGAATCACATCTTATATGCAATTTATAGATTAGGAGCTTTAGATATGAGACATGAACAGAGTGATGTTAACTTTGTCTGGATTGGGACAGTAAGAATGATAGGAAGGTTGTGAAATAGCAAATATTTGATCCTTGAAGGATGTGGTGAATAGCTAGGCTGGGTTTTACTAGTCTGGAACAGGTTAAACTGAAAGAAACAGTTTTGATTTGAATACTTGGCCCAAACATTTATTTGCTTAAGCTAAACTGTCAGATATAAAATAATTATCTATTTTGTAGATTTTAGAGTTGTTTGTTTGTTTTGCTTTGTTGATGAGGCAGTTGAGGTTAAGTGACTTTCCCAAGGTCACACAGTTAATAAGTGTTAAGGGTCTTAAGTAGGATTTGAACTCAGGTCTTCCTGACCTCAGGGCCATTGCACTATCTTGTTTGGCCAATATTGTATAGATTTTAAAAATCAAGAATACATATAGTAATTAGTACATGTTTTGACCTCTGTGGAAAATTATTTATTGTAAGATGAATATAGCTACTTGATCTCCAAAACTCTTCCTCATCCTCCCTAATTACTTGCTGTGCCTTCTCATTTTTACAGCAGACATCTCAACAATGCAACCTGAAGGAATTCTTATGTATGGTTTAGCAACCCCCATTTCTATTTGAGTTTGATTATGAAGGTTCTACTAAACCTTCATGACTTCCATATCCTTCTGTCTGTTAATACAAGCATGACTTTAATTCAGACTCTTCTCACCTCTCACTGGAATCATTGTAATGATTTTTTAGTTGGTCTTTTTGGCTGTAGTCAAGTTCTTCTCCAATTCATTAACCACAGAATTCCAGATAGAAATATTTAAATCTCAGATTTCACTATCACTGTCACCTTTGGTCAGGAGGTTTCATTGGCTCCCTGCTGCCTTTAGAATATAAGAACACTTTTTGATAAAGGCCAGACTTGGAATCAATGGCATCTAAATCCAAATTCAGCATTTTTTCTATTCTACTACAATGTTTCTATCCTACCACCCTTTTAATCTAACATATTCCTCTTTAATAAGGAATAGTCACAAAATTTATAAATTAAAATTGTTTGAATTGATGTAATTTGAATGGTAGTAATTAAAATATCTTGCTAAAATAAGTGAAATAAATTCTTGATTATCAAAAACTGAATTATTTTCTCAGAGATAATATATCATAACCACTTCCCAGTTCATATTGGAGAAGATAGAGTCATCTTTGGGAATTCAGATCTCTATAAATATTCAAAAACAGAAAGAACATTGCTTTGAAAGAGTTTTAAAATATAGAGTATTTTTTAGTTATTATAAAGTGAGAATTCATAATCTAATATGTTTAATTGGTTATTTAATCACATTTACTCATTTGATGGATATTTGATAAAAACTTAGGGTTATTTAAATTTGTATCTATTTGTGCACTTCTACATTTCATAAAATATAACCCTCGTTTGTTTAAAAAACCCTAAAAAGCATAGAAATAAAAAAATTAAAACAGAAAGATAGCATTATTTGAATTGGAAAAACACTAAAAGCTTTTCCTACAAGATCAGGGGTAAAGCAAATGGCATTCAGTATATCTCTATTATTACCTGATTTAGTGCTAGAAATGCAGTTAGACAAGAAAAAGAAATAAAAGGGAATAAACCTTGACAAAAAGGTCAAATTAATCTAT
The DNA here is from genome assembly GCF_048593235.1 of Sminthopsis crassicaudata. Classification (NCBI taxonomy): domain Eukaryota; kingdom Metazoa; phylum Chordata; class Mammalia; order Dasyuromorphia; family Dasyuridae; genus Sminthopsis; species Sminthopsis crassicaudata. Next base: position 183,349,672 of record NC_133621.1, read on the forward strand.
TCAAAGATATTATGATAATTGATTTAGAGAACTTCAGGGAGTCAGTGAAAATATGATAGAAGCAATTAATGGTTTTGGTAAAATAGAAAATTTTTAAAAGCCAAACCCACAGAAATCATCAGAATTTTTGGCCATTGCTTTTTTAAAACTCAGGAAAGAAAGAAAAAGAAATTTTATTTAAAGAAACTACAGAGTGAATAAAATATGGGCGGTTAAACTATTAAGACACATAAAATTATAAAAACAATTAAGTAGAAATAAGGGGAGACAAATGTTTAGAGAGATAGAGTATGTTCTCTAAATTAACTTACAGATTTAGTGCTATTAAATGAAATTAACATTCATTATAGCACTACACAGAATAACTGTAAAGTTCATTTAAAAGAGTAAAAGATCTAGAATCTGAAGGAAAATAATTTTTAAAAATTAGAGATTGAAAACAGTAATCATAGAAAGTATGTGGTCTTTCTTCCAAGAACAACATAGGGTGTTTCAGGAAGTGGCCTTAGTGAGTCAGAGGAGAACACTCTTTCCTCTGAGTCAGTTCTGAATCTCTGTGATATAAATAAATACTTTTTACATAATGTTAAAATTGATATGTATACCGCAACATTAGCAAAAATAAATGTAATATCATTACCAGTAAATTAACCTTGTCTATTGCCAGATTGGTTTTTTTACTTCCTTTCAGCCCAGCTAAATTCTTTTTTTATGTGAATTAAATTGATTGTTTTAGATTTTTTTTTTTTTTTTTTTGCTTTACGTTATTAGGTTTCACTTCAGAAAAGGTAATGTTGTGGTTGCTAAATAGTTCTGTACTGAGATAGGTAGGAGGGAAAAGATGAAAGGAATTTGGGTAAAATATTTTTTTTTTCTCTTTCTCAATAAGTAGTCAAAGAAGAGTCAGTTTTGTCTTAGAAGTGGCATATTTTATTTCAAAAACATATATGAAAATATTTTCATAGCACTTCTTTAATAGAAGGGAAAATGGTTATTGTTTCTTAACAAAGTAGGAAGTCTAGGTAATCAATGAAAAAAAAAATCATTTTTCTCCCCTCCCCCACCACTTATTCTGGCTTGCTTTGTGTTTTCAGTGACATTTTTGATTGTAGATATTGCATAGGGGAACTTCATGTAAACTCTGAAAATGTTGTGTCAATATTGAGAGTTCCAGAAATAATCAGGGAAGAGTTTCTTCAAGGGATGGAATGTGATCTGGAGTTAGAAAAGTAAATAAAGTGCAGTTAGATATGGAGGAGGAAGGAGGATTTCTTAAGAGGAGCACATGTGGACAAAAGTATGGAGGTGAAAAAGTAAAAAAAAATATGCACAGAATGATGAATGGACCACTTCAGTGAAGATTTATATCCTAATGACTAACATTTCTATTGTAGGTTAAGGACTTTTTCCTCACAACAATCCCATGGGTTAAGGAGTTCAAATAACTGTAGATAAGGAACAAAGAACAAGAGCATCTGATCATAGATTTAGAGCTGAATAGGACCTTAGAGATGAACAAGTGTCACCCCTTCCCCCCACCTTTTTATAGATGAAAAATCTTAGGTCTAGAAAGATTAAGTGATTTGCCCATTATTTACATATTAAATATTGGAGTTAGAGCTTCAATCTCTGTTCTTATTTCAACTCCACTGTTTTTCCCATTATGTCATACTGTTTTCCATATTATCAGTACGTATTGCACATTGTATGCTACTAAATTAAAAAGAAACCTACATGGAATTGATGACTAAAATATATATAGCCAAAAGTAACAAAGAAAGAAGTGAATAATTATCATTAAATTGTTAAAATGAAAGCTATAAAATCAGACAAAGAGAAACATTAAACTAATTTGACAGCTGATATCTCAGTAATTCAACTGTTCATTTGGAGACAAAAACTATTAAGACTGATATTATCCACTACAACTGCCATATTGAGATAGATGACAATGCTTCTTAAATTGTTTTGTTAGTATTCCATTTGGCTTAGTAATGTGAAAATTGTGGCCTAATACTAGCAGGGCCATCCTTTGTAGTTGGGTTGTTGGATGTGTTGTTTCTGAGATTTTCTTTTTTAGACATTTAGTCCTTTGGTCTTATGATTTTCCTCTATTCACGTGCAGTTTTTATCAATAGGCAAAACACATTAAGTCGTTTAGAAATTGTATTTTCATTTATTTGTTAAATATTTTCCATTTATATTTTTTCACACTCATTTCTGAAAATGTCAAGTTCCAAATTCTCACTCTTCCTCCTCACTTCTTACCCTTATTTTCTGTCATTGATTGAAAAGGCAAGCAATATATCACTTATACATGAAAACACATTGTCTTATCAATAATAATCTAATTGATACTTGTAATTAATTTCTTAACCTGAAGGTTAATTCTAAAAATGAGATCAAAAGAAAACATGATTTGAAAGTATTGGTCTTGGGCTTCAGCTCTGAGTAGTGAGAGGAAACTAAAATCAAGTTTTACTTCACAAATTGGCTGATTACACAAGTGTGGTATAATAGCATAATATAGCACTCTCTCATTTACCCTACATATCTGAAGACTCTACCTTCACAGTACCTCTCTATAATTTTAAGTTATTTACAACTCCCTCCTTTCCTATCTTTCCAGTTTTCTTACACTTTATTCTTTGTTCATGAGCTTTATGTTTCAGTGACATTGGTTCTTTGGCTCTTCCACATGGGACTTCTTCCTCTCTCTCCATATCTTTTCACCTACGTCCCCAAATCTGTCATGTTTTCTTTCTATACTTCTATCTATTGGTTCCTCTGGCATCCTTCAAAGCTTCTTCCAACCTTCTATGGGCGGGGGGGGGGGGGGATTAAAAACCAACCTTCTCCCACTGCTGTCTCTTCTTAAAATTATTTTCTATGTCTTCTGCAAATATCTTAAATGCATATAGTTGTGTGGTTGTTATGTTTCCCATTAGAATGAGAGCTCAATAAAGGCATGGATAATGTTTCTAGCCTGCTTTGTATTCCTAGTGCTTGGTGTAGTCCCTGGCACATAGTAAACGTTTAAATGTTTATTGTTTGTCTTGCCTTTCACCAGTTTTTCTCCAGAAAGCCAGAAGTGGAGATGTGAAAGAAATAAACTAATTGTCCTTATTTTTTTCAAAGGGTAATCTGGCCAAGGATTAGATGTTTTTGCTTAGTTGGCTGAGGAAAGAGCTGGTGTAAGAAATAGATTTAGGCAAAATTTTTAAAAAAGCTTCCTAATGAGTAGAGTTATACAAAAAGTGGATTGAATTGCTTTGAGAAGTTTTCCCACTCTGAAAGTCTTTAAGCAGAATCCAAATGATCTCTTAGGTATATAGTAGAGGAATTCATATTCAAGTCTGAATTGGAATATGTAACTTCTGAGAACCATTCCAAAACTAGAACTCCATGATCTGTAAAATGAGAGTAGTAGTAATAAAATTCTGCTCTACTTCATGTTCTACTTCATCCATTGCTTTTATGAAAATTTTGTTATAACTTATATAAAGTGCTTTGTAAATTATAGAATACTATCTAAATGATTTTATCTGTTATCATGTACCATATTTTCTTATCCCTCCAATTACTATTTTCTCCCCATTCTTTTTTTTCTATTTTATACTTTCTGATTCCTTTCCTTTTTTTTCTTTTTAACATAAGATTTACTAATTCCTAATTCCTATTTCTCCTTCATACCTACTTGCTTTTAAGGTAGTTCTGTAACTGTTGTTACTTTCCCAGTTTTAGAGGCTTAGCATAACTAGAGTTACTTAAATTCCTATTCAAACACCTCTGGGCTAGTAATTCTTTCCCATTCCAGATCCTTGAGTTTAAATAATTCCTTGTCATTGCCTTGTTGATCAGGGTTTAGCCTTACTAGCTCAGACTTGATAATTGAAGGGTAATTATGACTGTTGGCCTAGTGCTGTTTAGATCAGGGGTCCCCAGATGTTTTTTTCAGTCCTGTTAACAGTGACTTTCAGTAAACTGATTATTGACTAATCATTATGTCAGCAAAAAAATTCTAGAGTTTCTCAAGAATCTGCACAAAAATAGAGATTAAGTAATTTCAGTAGAATAGTATTATTATTTATCAAGTATTTCCCATGATCCACTGTTAGCCTTTTTATATCCTCTTTGGTAAAAGGGAAATACATAAGTTTAGGAACCTTTGTGCTACAGTCCAGAAGAAAGCTTAATACTTCAGAGGATACTTGTGTGTTTTTTAGCATGTATGTTAATATAACCTTTGAATCTTAATTTTATTCTGTGTTAAATGAACCTTATTAAAACAAATTAGTCTTGTTCTATGTGCATGCCTTTCTACAAGAGAATATATAATATAAACATTTAAAGCATTCTGAGATGATATTCACATTAGAGGTGATCATTTATACGCCAGTCATCTTTCTTGTAAAGGGAGAAAGACCTAAAGAGCTATACTAGTAATAAATGTATTTTCATGGTTCTCTTACATACCTGATGACTCTTTCCATCTCTTTCACTCACTCTTCTTCCCACTCCCTAAATGTAGGCATTTTTCTAAGTTCTGTTCTTTTCTCTCTAAACAGTTCCCCTTGGTGATTCATTTTCTTAGCTTCAACTATTACCTAAATGGAAATGACTCACACATCTGTATTTCTAGTCACAGTTTCTCTCTCAAAATTTTCTACTGTTTGATGGACATCATCTTCCTTACCTAAACCAATTCTTCTTGCCTTACCTACTTTAACAAATTATTACATGAAGCCAATTTGGTTAACATATGGCTTTTTTTTTTTTTTTTTTTTTTTTTTGGCAGGACAACATTTCCTAAGCTAATTGAACACTAATATTTTCATTATGGCCCAATTCATGATTAAAATGAGAGAGCTTCATAAGTGGGAAAGAGAAAGTGAATGAGAATCTTACAGTATGAAAAACCCAAGTCATCTCAGGTTGATTTACTGACCCATCTTACACTGGGCTCAGAATTGGACAACCAATGGTGGGTTGGAGAAGTGACTGGAACAGAGACATATAATGAAGAGGTTGGCAACAAATCAGTCAAAACAAAGTCTGAGAGGACCCAGAATAAAGTATTTGTCTGTGTAACATCATACCTGGTTAGTCACAACAGAGTATAAAGTAGGCTAAAGTCCAAGGGTGGGTTCATAATGTACTGAAGCAGTCATCTGGCAAGATAGCAGTGGGATCCAAGGGTAGAAAAAGAATAAGACATGGGCCAAAGCCATCAAAACTGGGAACAAGACAGATCAAAGTATGGAAGGGGATGGCTAAGGGCAGGTGAGCTTCAGTCTAAGAATTGTAAAGAACCTAAAGCAGTTTGTGAGTATCAACTGGGGATATTTCCTGCCTTTAAAGTGTGTGTGTGTGTGTGTGTGTGTGTGTGTGTGTGTGTGTGTGTGTGTGTATGTGTGTGTGTACAATTTGGGATGAAGGGATTTAAGAGGAAGGTCACAAAAAGCTGCTGCCACTGAGTTAGCCACTGGCTTGTATCTTTATTCTTCAGTGTAGGAGGCAGCTACTTTCAGATTAGCCGCAGAAGGTTTTGAGCTTGAAATATGTCAATAAATTCAAGTAGAGCACAATGAAATAGACATTACATGGTATTTGAAACATAGGACTGGGTTTGAATCCTGAATTTGCTACTTTCAATGATCTTGGACAAATCAATTAAATCTTCTGGGTATTAATTTTCTCTTCAATTAAAAATGAGGAAATTAAGCTAAACCAGCTTTAAAGTTCTCTTCTGAACATTAAAAAAGTACAATAAAAAGATTCTTTTAAAAAGTACAATAACTTTTTGTATCACTTTTGCTAGTTCCTCTTTCTCCAACCTCCCTTCTCCTCCATTAAAAATCAGGAGAAAAGAGCAGAAAAAAATATAAAAATTGTTATGTGAATACCCTTAGCTGTGCTCATTTACTTTATGCTATCATTGATATAAGCAGGCAGTTTCTTATGAAGGAAGCTTATCTGGGACTTTCCTTTATACAAAATTATATATTCTTACATTTTCTACTTTGATGATCTCTTTCCATTCCCATTGCCTAATTTAGTACCTCTATAGAGGCAGGTAGTGTCCAATCTGACCTCCATCCCTTCAATTCTTCCTTCAAGGGAAAGGGACGTGTATGTGCAAGAATGTTTGTGGCAGCCTTTTTTGTAGTGGCTAGAAACTGGAAACTGAGTGGATGCCCATCAATTGAGAATGGCTGAATAAATTGTGGTATATGAATGTTATGGAATATTATTGTTGTAAGAAATGACCAGCAGGATGATTTCAGAGAGGCCTGGAGAGATTTACATGAACTGATGCTGAATGAAATGAGCAGGGCCAGGAGATCGTTGTATACTTCAATAACAATAGTATATGATGATCAATTCTGATGGACGTGGCTATCTTCAACAATGAGATGAACCAAATCAGTTCCAATAGAGCAGTAATGAACTGAACCAGCTATACCCAGCAGAAGAACTCTGGGAGATGACTGTGAACCACGACAGAATTCCGAATTCCCTCTATTTTTGTCTGCCTGCATTTTGGATTTCCTTCACAGGCTAATTGTACACTATTTCAAAGTCTGATTCTTCTTGTGCAGCAAAACAATTGTATGGATATGTATACATGTATTGTATTTAACTTATACTTTAACATATTTAACATTTATTGGTCAACCTGCCATTTGGGGGAGGGGGGAGGGAAAGGAGGGGAAAATTGGAACAAAAGGTTTTGCAAATGTCAATGCTGAAAAATTATCCATGCATGTATCTTGTAAATACAAAGCTATAATAAAAAGATTAAAAAATTCTTCCTTCAACATTTTATATTCCTTCAATAATTTTATATTTTCTAACCACCTGCTAAATACTTATTTCTACCTATTTATACCACTGACATATTAAACTCAATGTGACTCAAACTGAACTTATCATCTTCCTTCTAATTTCCATATGGAAGAGTTGGAAAGACTCTTACATAAATCTTACCTCCAACTCATTAGCAATAGGCAAATCAAGAGTTTTGTAAAATACTCTATGAGATTGTTAAGGCTCAAATAAGATTATTTTATGTAGTACTTTGTGAATATCATATAAATGGCATTTCTTATTGACATTAATATAATTAACTTCAATTTCCATCATACAAGTATTCAATTCACTCTTTCTTTACATACACACACTTATGTATGTATTTGTGTATGTGTATATATGTGTATTTACAGTAATATATAAAAAAGTTAGTTGTCAATCTGACTCATTTCTCTTATAAACAACCCCTCTATTCCATTCCTACAGCAACTGCTGTGAATCAGGCTTCTATGCCTACTCAAATAGAATATTGTAATAACCAGCTGATTGGTTTTCCTATCTTTATTCAAGTGCTCCTCCAAACTTTCCTCCTCATTGATTCCTGAGTCATGTTCCTAATACATCAGTCTGAACATGTGACTCCTTTGCTAAAATCCTTCATCAACTTGCCTGTGGAATAAAGTAATTGTGACATTCAAGATTCAGTTTTTTGTGTCTTTCATTTAATTATTCAGACTTATTCCATACTATTGCATATTATTCTTTTTCATCCTCTCCATTCTTATCAGACTTTACCACTTTCTACTGATGTCTTCCATTGTTGTGCCTTCACTCATATTACTTTTCATTCCATCTGCTAATATTCACTTCTTTCTTCAAGGACAAACTCAAATGCCATTTTTTTGATGAAACTTTCTCAGACAGTCCCTGGCCCTCAGATTTCCTATTTTAAAAATAATTTTAGTACTTAAAAGTTGGAAAATTCTTCACTGTTGGGTAATCTACCCTAAAACTAAAATATAACTACAGCTAGGCTTCAAAAGAATTCCTCCAATTGATCAAGCTCAGAATATCCTACTTTATAACATTGCAATACCTTTTCCATGTTTGTCCTTCTACAAGCTATTTTTTAAAAAAGAAATGTTAAGAAAAATTGAGACTCACCTCTATGTACTTGAAAACTTCAAGATCCAAACCTTGAAATATAATATTAGTATCTGTTTTTACTAAAAACAGAGTACACTATGCTAAGCTGCTCATAAAAAAAAAGGAAATTTACTATAGATACAATCAGGTGATAGTGGTGATGTTTTGGAAGCTTACTTCTGGCTGCTGTTTAATATAACAACTAACCATATTTTTAAGCGAAAATAAAAAAGAACATTATTAACTCCTTATCATTAGTTATCATTAGAATAGCTCAAAGTATACCTCCTTTCATTTTTAAAAGATCTGTTTAGTTTCACATAAATTGAAGTTTTAGAATTCAAATTAAGTTTTAAAGGCAGATAATTTCTAGTTATATATAATAAAGTGGGTTTTCCATATATTTCTCCAATCTAACAATATCAAAGGAAGACAAAAGAGCTAAATTCATACTGCTTAATGGTGAAATAATAAGATATTTAGGAAGATACAAGGCACAGAGTAAAAAATTGATAAAATAAGATGGAACATTTTAAATATCTAGATCTCTCATTCCTACTTGATCCTAGTCCACCATGAATATTAAGCATAGCTAACACTAGCAAGCTCAGTGACTCTTGTTTCAGAATAAGGTTAAGGGAAGTTCTTTCTAATCTTACACACATACACACACACACACACACACACACACACACACACACACACACACACACTCACCATTCCCATATTAATGATTTAGTTTGAGCTCTATCTCTCAAAACTCCTAGTACAAGAGGCAGAAAATATTGATTTTTCCAAGTCCTGTGAAATAAAGGCAGGTGAAGGAGTGAAAGAGTGTGTGGTGAAGGAGAAGGAGGGGAAAGAGAGAAAGAGGAAAGCTCCAAGAGTAGCAGTGGCCTATGGCAATCAGACTGTTATGCTGCTATGGTACTCAAACCAAAGAACTTAAATCAGAATAGCTAATAATTACCAAAGACTTGGAATTTCTAATAATTAGATCTAAGATGTCAAAGGGGGACCAGAATATCCTTAAAATGCTTTTCTATTGATTAATATATGCTTGAAAATGAATTAATTAGCCTAGGGAGTTTTGTAAGTTATTCCACTTTGTTATTTTTATACAAGAACTGTCAGTGCCAACTGCCAGCGGACATCCTTTCTGATAAAAGGAGGCCATAAGAAAGTTTGATCTTGAGTGGACTGATTGTTTATTTTACTTTTAGTTAAGTAGAACCAAAAAGAATTGGATTTACTAGTAATATTTGTTTTAAAATTTCAACTCGGATTAGGTACTATGCTGTTTTGGCATTTAGATCAGTAAATAGCTAAAACCAAGTTTTTATTATAGAATTTTTAAAACTATATGTGATAAATACCTTGCTCTGTCACATGTAATATATATTTTTTTAAATCTTGGACAAATTACTTAAACTCAGTAAGTCTCATTTACTTCATCTGTAAAATGGGAGTAATAAGATACTACTTAATTTATAGATATGACATGAATCCAAAAAGGTCATACATATAAAGCATTTTGAAACCATAAAGAGAGAAATGGGAGCAATTTTTTATTGTGTTATTACTGTCTTGAAATTTCACAATACTTGATATAGACCAGGTGAAATTCTATTTAAATGATAGTTTTATAGAGTTGGATATTGCAGAATTATTTATCCTGCCAGATGGCTCTGAGAAATAATTCTTTGCTAATCCAGTTCCAATGAATTGAATGCAAAGACTGCGAAGTGGTTTCATTGGATCTAGTATATATAATATTTTTCCTTTTCTCTCTTTATTTTGTTAGTCTGGACCGATAATTTGTTCTGCATGGGAAATTCTCACTAGGAAAATTTCCTTTACTAAAATAGATCAGCAACTGCTTCACCATTTACCAGTGCCACTGGCACTGAGAGATTAATTGACAATCCAGGTTCACACAGCCAACATTAGTGACTTAGTAATTAATATCTCTGGTGAATTTAGAGGGAGTAGTTTCAAAAAACTGTCAGCATTTTAAGTCAGGTTGCCAAAGTTTAACAAGCCATGCATGGTAAGGGGCAGAAGGGAAGTGAGTAACAACTTTTTATAGAAATTGTTAGAGAGATGTAAGTCAATACCTTGAGTACGATCAGTGGAAAGGTTATGGTTTTGAATGCTGGGAATTTGAGTAAATTTATAGGAAAAGAGGAAGGAACCAGTAGAGAGAGAAAATTTAAAATTGAAATAATGAGCAAGGATTTTGAGAAGCTGAGATCAAGGATACAAAATCAAATAGTTAACTTTGGCAATTAGGAGCCCTATATTTTCACAGCACTACACTACAATAGTATATTCATCTTTTGTTACCTGACCTTTGCTTTCATCTTCTTTTCTCCCTAAAATGTAAACTGCTAATTGAATTTTTTATATATCTATGTTACTTTCTTCAGATGAATTCCATTTTCCTCATTAGATTGTTTCTTTGTGTCTTAAAATTTTTTAAATTTATTTTTAATTTATGAAATAAAACAAGCATATCCATAATAGAATAAAAAAGGTGATAGCAATCTATTATGTGAAACTTGCTATTCTTTTTAGTAAAAATAATAAGTTATCATGCTTTTAAAAAAGGAGTCCTATCATTTCCTTTGAGAATAAAGGTGATAAAGAAGTTCAAGGTGAATGAAGTTCAGGTAAAGAGTGGAAGGGATCTTATGACAGCCTCAGTTTTCTTGTAAAAGTAGGAGACAAAGTCATGTGCACAAAGTGGAGAATGGGTGGTTGATTGGAATCTTATTGGAATCCTGAGAGAAGTGGTAAGGAATAGTGACTATGGGATGTGCAATGAGATATTAGTCATTAATTAATAGAAGGATTACCCATGTCCTGTTGAGAGCCCTGTAAATGAACAATTTTAGCTTCATGCATGGGTGACATTTTCCTTTAGGACATTAACTAACCTTTTCAAAGGAGTTCAGTGGAGAGCAAGCATATTTAACCTGGGGTCTGTGAACTTTTTATTTTTTTAATTTTGATAACAATATATTTAGTTTCCTTTGTAAGCCTACATATTTTATTTTGTGCATTTAAAAGCACAAAACTTTACTATCAAAGGGAACTATGACATAAAAGTATTATGAACCATTTTTTAGGACAACTTAAAAACTATATGTGCTAATTTTGCACTATAGATTTTAAGAGGTTGACAGGTCACCATTGCCTTGTTTCCTCCTGGATCCATCCTCTTCCCAAATACCAGCATTTAGCACCTAATGGCTAATTTGATGGGCATCTCAATATAGGGTTTTAAGATACAATTGTTAGTTGCTACTTGCATTTGAAGACTTTCTGGTTTGGTAGACCCAAAAAGACGTGACCTTAGCATCAGAATAGGACATTCATAGAGATTTTATGTAGGGATAAACATATTTTTTTTTAAAGGATAGAGATTATTAACCAGAGTCAAAGACCATACCTTTCCTTACACTAATGAATCCAGATTTAGACAATCACACACACACACACACACACACACACACACACACACACACACATACAAGAAAGAAAAATTCTTGTTGTTGGTACTTTTATTTATAATGAAATCCTACTGTGTTTTTGTAAATTAATTCACCTGCTTAAGAGATTTTTTTTTTTAAACTGAGGAGTTTGTTTACTTATTTCTGCCCTTTGCTCTAGGTTGATGGTGAGGGCCAATTCTGAATAACAGGGCAGTTTAATATTTAAACAAAGTATCAGATAATTTCTTTGTTAAGAATTATTCTCTTCCATTTCAACGTTTCCACAGTTGGCTATTTTTAGAACCAGTTTCACTTGTCACTAAAATTCAAATTCAGAAACAATTTTATCCACATTTAAAATGTCTTTAGAACAAATCCAAATGTTTCCATCAAACTAGATTTTGAAGCCTATTTATTTGCACCTTACTTGAGAAGCAATTTGGCAGAGTGGATACAGTGAATTCTAAAAACATAGCATGTAATCTTAACTGGCAAAAGATCCTCTAACTCAGAATGTTGGAATTGGGAGGAGACGTCAGAAAGTATATAATACAACCCTCTTATAATAGAGATAAAGGAACAGTATTCAAGAAAAGTGACTTACCCAAGATCACACAGTGAATATCAGAGATCAGCATCCAACTCTTGAAGGCATTTAAAGTCTAATTGAAGAAAATGTTTGATTCTCCCTTCTTCCTCCCGTCTCCCTTCCCCCTGCCCCAGGAGCTGTTCTGCATTACCTAGTTAGATGTTTGAGATATAATTTAGGAAGAAGCAGGTCTCCAGTGTATTTAGAACTTCATGGTGAGAATAATTTTTATTTGAAACCCTTAAATATAGTTGGAACAATATCAAAAGCAGGTTGCTTTTTCAAAATCTAGGAAGATGAGAATCAACATTAAGCAATAGCTACCTCTTATTGAAAAAGCACTTTAAGGCTTTAAAGCACTTTACATTTTATTATTTGAAGCTCTTAACAACCTTAGGAGATAGGGACTGTTATCTCCATTTTACAGATTAGAAAACTAAGGAACCTGGAGATTAAGTGATAGATTCTGTGATAGAATTTCAGTTTACATAACCCTAACTTCAATCCAGCACCTTTTTTTGCACTTCACCACCTAGCTGCATCAAAAATTGAGTAGTAAGCTTTTTAATTCTTTGAGCCATATCTTTTCTTGTTTCTGCCTGCCCCATTAATTATGGGGTTTCATAGGAGAAAATATCAATACCAATAGCAAGGTCCCTTGGACCTTGAGGGAGGATGTTCAACTATCTTTTCACTTCATTTCTTCAGCAGGCCTTTTTCTAGCCATTGATATTCTACTTGGATGCCACTATCTTTTGTGCATTCTCCCTAATTCAGTGATTCTGAATTTCTAGATATCAATGTCCAAACTGTTTTGCATGTTCATTTGCTTTCATCCTTAGGATGGAGGCCAATGATCACAACCAATCTTCCTTTTCTTTCATCTGCACTTCCTGGAATACCTCCTCCACAATTAACAAAATTCCTTTTATCTTAAATCTCTTCCTTTTTCACTCTTTACATCTTGTGTCATTCACTGAGGTTTGGTTTCCCTCTTCATGATACTCTTACTTGTATCTTTGTGCTTCCTTTCTTGCTTCCTGACGCACTGTTCACACTGAAGGTCTTGGAAGACACTGCTCACCATTACCACTTCTGGGCTATCTTTCTCTATCACCATCACTCATCATTATATCTTCTTTTGAAGTCCATGATGTCCAAATTCATTACTCAATTAAAATATTTTTATAATAGCTTTTTATTTTTCAAAATACATGCAAAGATGTTTTTCAATAGGCATTCTTTTTTTTTATTATCATAGCTTTTTATTTACAAGATATATGCATGGATAATTTTTCAGTATTGACAATTGCAGAACCTTTTGTTCCAGCTTTTCCCCTCCTTCCCCCCACCTTCTCCTCCAGATGACAGGTTGACCAATACATGTTAAATATGTTAAAGTATAAGTTAAATACAATATATGTATACATGTCCATGCAGTTATTTTGCTGTACAAAAAGAATCGGACTTTGAAATAGTGTACAATTAGCCTGTGAAGGAAATCCAAAATGCAGGCGGACAAAAATAGAGGGAATTGGGAGTTCTATGTAGTGGTTCATAGTCATCTCCCAGAGTTCTTTCGCTGGGTGTAGCTGGTTCAGTTCATTACTGCTCTATTGGAACTGATTTGATTCATCTCATTGTTGAAGAGAACCATGTCCATCAGAATTGATCATCATGCAGTATTGTTATTGAAGCATACAATGATCTCCTGATCCTACTCATTTCACTCAGCATCAGTTCATGTAAGTCTCTCCAGGCCTCTCTGAAATCATCCTGCTGGTCATTTCTTACAGAACAATAATATTCCATAATATTCATATACCACAATTTATTCAGCCATTCTCAATTGATGGGCATCCACTCAGTTTCCAGTTTCTGGCCACTACAAAGAAGTCTGCCACAAACATTTTTGCACATGTGGGTCCCTTTCCCTTCTTTAAAATCTCTTTGGGATATAAGCCCGGTAGTAACATAGCTGGATGAAAGGACATGCATAACTGATAACTTTTTGAGCCTAGTTCCAAATCACTCTCCATAATGACTGGATGTATTCACAATTCCACCAAAAATGTATCAGCATCCCAGTTTTCCCACATCCCCTCCAACATTGCATATTATATTTCCCTGTCATTCTAGCCAATCTGATAGGTGTGTAGTGGTATCTCAGAGTTTTCTTAATTTGCATTTCTTTGATTAATAATGACTTGGAGCATCTTTTCATATGGCTAGAAATATCATCATTCACTTTTGCAAAACCATGTGTTCGATACCCAATCCAAATCATGCTGGATACTAATTCTGGGTCCCTGTTCAGCATTTTTCCCTCTAGTTCAATTCCTATCTTTGAAATTCAACTTACAAAATTATATTCCTTTAAATATTCTAGCTTTCTAATTCTTTAGTCTACTAATATCTCCTAACTTACCTCATCAAATATATAGAGATGGTTATGTTTTCAGTTTTATGAGCAGCCACAGTTTTTCCATTTCTGTATTCATTAACTCTGGAATTTTGTTATCTGGTTATAATCTTTTTTTTTCTAAGTTTTCGAACCTCCAACTCTGTTGTCTGTTCTCTCCAAGATTTCCATAGTCTCTAATACCCAGTTCTTTAACAAAAGCATCATCTCAGACCTGGCTACACTCTCCTCCCTTCTTGGTTTTAACCCCTCAGTGAATCAATTAACTATTTACTCTCAAATTCCATGACCCTTTGTCCTATCATTTATCATATCTTGCTAATCTCCTAACCTAGATTACTTCTACCACTTCCCTCCTTTGTTTCTATTCATATGCTAAGAGCTGGAAAAAGCCATGGAATCATACTCATAGGTCCAGATACAAATTTATATTATTTAATCTCAACTCTACCTTCACTATGGCAAGGCAATCCTCCTAGCCCCCATTATTATTTTACTATCCCAATCTCCACAACATTCTTGTCTCTCCTTAAAATGAACACGACTCTTTCCTCCTCCTCTCAGTTGAGGACTAAACCTTAACTGAAAAAATTGAGACCATTCACAAGGAGTTCTTTCTCTTATCCTCATCTCACATCATTCAGACATTTTTCCACCACTACATTTTCTTTTACTTCTGTCTTGGTTGAAGAGATAGCCATTTTCCATACCCAAACCAACCACTCTACATCTATCCCCCCCCTTTTGGGGGGGTTTTATACATGTATATCTCTCTTTCTCCCTCTCTCTCTTTTTCTCTGTCTGTATGTGTATATCTATCTATCTATCTATCTATCTATCTATCTATCTATCTATCTATCTATCTATCTATCTATCTATCTATAGATATACATACATATATATATATACATATATATATATATAATTTTTTCACATAATTCCCTATGAGTCATGTTGGGAGAGAAAAATCAGAACAAAAGGGGAAAACCATGAGAGGAAAAAGAAAATAGAAGGGATAGGAACAGGTGAAAATGGTATGCTTTAATCTGCATTCAGTTTCATAGTTCTCTCTCTGGATGTGGATGGCATTTTCCATCCAAAGTTTATTGGGATTGCCTTGAATCACTGAATATACATATATTTTTAATGTTCCCATCTTTTCCAGTATCTTGTTTAAACTTTTATTGCCACTTTTCCTTTAATCTTCAATCTCTCCTTATGTATTGGATTTTTCTCTCTTACAATCACCACCAAAAAACCTTTGCATGGTCTTACCATCCCCACTAATTAATGTTCTATATCTCTACTTCCCTTTTCAGCTAAACTTCTAGAAAATCTGTCTGCATTTGGTGCCTTTCTTCTAAACCCACTGAAATCTGATCTCTTATATCATCATGATAAATTATTTCCAAAAATAGTTCACACTCTTTTGCCTGATATTGTCCTCACAGGGTTATTTGGGTAAAACACTTGAACTACTTAGCTTTTATTATTTATGTTGGATTCAGCTACTAAAGTAACCTTGAAAGACAGGTCCAAGACTATTATCCCCTCAAATAAAAATCATCAATAATTCCCCAAATCATTTAAGAAAGGAATTTTTTTTTGGTTTGTTTTATGAACCCCTTTGGTTGTCTGAAGCATATGAACATCTCAGAAAAATGTTTTATGCATTGATTAAAATACATTATTTTGCAAAGGAAACCAGTTACATTGAAATACTATTATCAAAATATGTTTTAAATGCTAAATTTAGTTTCTGGTTCCCAAGTTATGAAACCTATCACATCTAGGATAAATACCAAATGCCTTTGGCATTTAAAACCTTTTATGATATTGTCCCAACCTATTTTTTCCTAGTCATTTTACATTCACATACTTATATATATCAGAGATATCAACCTGTAGCCCACAACACTTGAATATTACAGAACCAGATTAAAATGTAACTTGTAAGTATTTTATAAAATAAATAAAAATATAATAACACATATATAATATTAATATGTGGTTTTCTAAGTCTATCTGCAGCCCATATGAATCTTACATATGAATCAGTGGCCCTCATTTTTATTTGAGTTGACTAATTCTCCTCTCATTTCTTTTTGAAAAGACATATACATACTATATACATACTAGCCAAACTGGACTATTTACTAGCCATTCCACAGAGGTGGCATTCAGTCATCTGTCCTTGGGCCTTTATACCAGCTTTCCTTCATGCCCTATTATCTTTATCTTTCAGAATCTTTAAATTTTTTTAAGACTGAATTTAGTTTGTACCTTCTTTGAGAAGCCTTTCTTAACCTCCCCAGTTCTTTATGCATTCTTTTTTCTCAAATGATCCTCTATTTTATTTTATTTTATTTTACTTTTTTTTTAAATTTTATTTATAAATTTTTTGACAGTATATCTGCATGAGTAATTTTTTATAACATTATCCTTTGTATTCATTTTTCCAAATTATCCCCTCCCTCCCTTTACTCCCTCCCCTTGATGACAGGCAATCCCATATATTTTACATGTGTTACAATATAACCTAGATACAATATATGTGTGTAAATCCAATTTTCTTGTTGCACTTTAAGTATTAGATTCCAAAGGTATAAGTAAGCTGGGTAGATAGACAGTAGTGCTAACAATTTACATTCACTTCCCAGTGTTCCTTCTCTGGGTGTAGTTGTTTCTGTCCATCACTGATCAACTGGAAGTAAGTTGGATCTTCTTTATGTTGAAGATATCCACTTCCATCAGAATACATCTTCATACAGCATTGAAGTGTACAGCGATCTTCTGGTTCTATTCATTTCACTCAGCATCAAATGATCCTCTATTTACTTACATAGGGATATGTCATATCTTTCCAGAAGAATATAAATATCATGAGGGCAAGGACTGTTTTATTTTCATCCCTGAATCCTTGGTTTCCAATATATGGTCTTGCCTCAAGTAAACACTTGATATATGCTTGTTGAGTTGAGCTGAAATCATGACTTTCCATATCTTAGTAGATGGTTTTATGTGTTAATATGTCCATGAAATCATTAGCTGGTGACCAGCGTCTTAATCATGAACCTCTCTTAATTTGGCTAAACTATTTTTTGGAACTAGACATAGTCTGACTACTAGATTCTTGCTCTAAAATTTCTATGTCATTGCAGTCATTGCTATCATTGTCTAGCATCACACCAGTAGTAGCAGAAGTAGTAATACTAACAACTTAAATTTACCAAGAAATTTATTGTTGCAAATAACTGGTGTTACAATAAATCTATGAGGTAAATAGTACAAGTATTATTTTCATTTTACAGATGAATCTTTAGGTTAGAGGTTTTTTTTAATTATAATCACATCACTAAAAAGCTCCTTGAGATGAAAGATTTTCATTTTTGTCTCTATTCCTAGTGCCTAGGCCAGTTGCTAAGTCATACTAGACAATTAATAAATGATAGTTGAATGAATGAATGAATTTTAGAGCATCATAGTTAAGATAGAAACCCATTTATGGAGTAGAGGTATCATACATTTAATTTATAGGTCAGGATGTACAAGAAATGAGGGTAGAGACAAGATGGAATACTGAGTCAATGTTTTTGCCTGGATTTCCTTTAAAACTTCTCTATAAGAACTTTTTAAAATGAGCCAAACTGAATTTTTATTTGGAAAGCCAAGAAGTGTCATAGTGAGTAATTTTTCCAGTCCAAAGGAGCTTAGGAAGAAATACAAAAAGGTCTATGGACACTGGAGTAAGAGCTGGATAGGCGTTTGGAGTAGTGGCAGCAGTAGCATCAGGACTGGGAGCATTTTAATACCCATGATAGAAAAAGAACTGAGATAAAATAGCAGAGCAAGAAATACCAGGAAAGAAAGGGATCTTAGGAGCCCTCAATTAATATTAGGAACTCTGTCATCTGTTACCCAGTTCTAGGTCACTGATCCATATTTGGAGAGAAAAACACTAAAAATTGCTCCTATTTTCCATTTGTATTTGTATATATAATAGTCTTTCATATGATTATAGATCACTTGCCTTCCTCCAGAAATCTTAAATATCCATTGACCTCTGTTGGAAATGAAGGTTTAATGTAGATGTATTTTAATTAAATGATATAATATTTGAATTATGCATACAGTATGTGTACAAAAAACTAAAATAGGTCAATTGTTGGGCACCTAGGTAGTATAGGAGATAGAGCACTCAGCCTGGAATCAAGAAAACCTAAATTCAAATCTGGGCTCATATTTACCAGCTGTGTGACTGTGGGCAAGTCACTAAATTCTGTTTGCCTCAGTTTCCTCATCTTAAAAGTGAGCTGGAAAAGGAAATGTTAATACACGAAAACACTAAATGGGATCATAGAGTCAAACAAAACTGAACAACAAAGGCAATTTTGTCTTTTCAAAAAAAATGAGAGGAGAATTTGGTCAGTAGAATGTTATTGATCTCAGTAAAGCATTTGCCAAAGTTTCTCTTGCCATCCCTATGGACAAGATAGCACTTGGGTTTTTGATACACCTAGACTGGAGCAAATTCAATGACTAAACCCCAAAGTGTAATTATTAGTCTAAATTGAATGTCAGTTTAGAAAGAGTAGAAATGCTTTTATTCTTGCATCTAGGCTGTTCCATATTTTTATCAGTTATTTGGGTGAAACCATAGAAGGCCTATCTGTCAAACTTGTTGATGTCAGTGATTAAATGTAACATATAATGGGTGATGTAATGACCTGTGTATTACCAGTTCGACACTGTTAATGCCATACAATCTCTCTTAGCTTTTTTCCTCACGGATATAAGGGGGTTCGATTCAGCCTTTAGGATTTCTTCCAGTTCTCAGTTTTTGATCGTAAAGCTGACAACCATAGACAGCTAACATGTGAAATGGAATAGTGAGTATCCAAAAAGATTTTCACAGGTCAAGTCAAATAAAGATAAGTTTAATAAGGTTTAAAATTCTACATTTGGGTTCAAAGAATTCAGGAAATCATAAGTATAGTTCAAAAGTTTGGGTTATGATAAGGCTCTTTTATTTTTATTTCATTTCTTCTTTTTATTATTTATTTTCATTTATTTATATTATTTATTATTATTATTTATTTTCAAAACATATGCATAGATAATTTTTAACATTTACCTTTGTAAAACTTTGTGTTCTAATTTTCCCCCTTCTTTTCCTCTCCCCCTTTCCCTATATGGCAAGTAATTCCATTTATGTTAAACATGTGCAATTCTGCTATACATAAGAAATGAGTTCTTTAGTGGATTATAGATTCATTGTGTCAATAGTGTAACATTATAACAAGAACAAAAAAGCAAATGATATTCCAGACAACATTTAAAATAACATGGTGTTTGGCTAGATGCCATTTGAATATTGTAATCAGTACTGTGTGCCAAATTTTGGAAATTATATAGCTAATACAAAGGGAGATTGATGGAAGAAAATAGGAAGGTTTAATATGGAGAAATTTATTCTGCTTAGCTTTATAAAGAAAATAAGGTGGAAGATGCAGAAAGGAAGATTTAAGCTTGATAAAGGCACAATGATAAAACACAGGTCCTGAGTTAGAAGACTTGAGTTCAAACATGGCCTCAAGTACAACCTGTATGACCTTGGGCAAGGCATTTAATCCTGTTTGCCTTATTTTCCCATCTGTAAAATTAACTGGAGAAAAAATGATATACCACTTAAAATATATTTGCCAAGAAAACCCCAAATGGAGTCATGGAGAGTTGGGCATAACCAAAACAAATGAATAATAAGAAAAAAAGAAATATTTCCTAAAAATTAGAGATATCCCTGAGTGGACTGGAGTATATTAAAAGGTATTGGGTTCTGTTACTGGTGGTTCTTAGCACAGACTGTATTGCCACTTTCATTTCTCTGATTCAGTGATACTTGTGAGATAGACTTGAATAATACATTATAATTATATGCTTTATACACTTTGAAGACTTAAGTAAACATGAGCTTTATCATCAGCATTATTAACATTATCATTTTATAAATTAAGAAATTGTGATATGCTCAGGGTTCCATGATTAATTAATGGCAGAGACAAATATAATAGCATTCTTCGGACTTTGGTCATTACTTTGTGTGATATCACTTTTCCTAGCAACCAGAAATAGTAGCACCAATGCTTAAATATGCCTCAAGAAAAAGGATGGAAGAAATAGGGCAATATCTAATTCATAAACATCCATCTAGAACATAGGCCAATTTCTAATTTAACTTGTTAAGTATTGTGTAATTTTGCATTTATATTTTAAGCTATGGAAAAGATCATTTGGAAGGATTAAATCATAAATATGACACCTTTTTTCACAAATCTTTGAAATTTGACCCCATATTATTTTTTATTCCTCTATTTTCTCTACTAGTTTTTCTCATGTGAGTTTGATTCCCTTTAACTCTTTGTTTTTGCTCTATTTCTTATTCTTTTGAGGTGATGAAGAGGAGTTCAGCTTAGATGCACTCAATTATTCAAAGACTTGGCTGGATATCCATCCAGTTCTTTTAACTTATCCTGATGTAATATATTGTTAAGTTCCCTCACCAATCTGAGGTATCTTTTTTTTTTCTGGAAGCATTGTAGCTTGTTAATGTCGTTTTTGAAATGTGGCACCCAGATCAGCTATTTTGTAATAATTAGGGTCCTGTGAGGAAAAGTAATGAATGGAATGCCTTGCATATATTTTTTAACCTAAAATTTCCTAATGTGATAGCATTATAACATGAAGAGAAGTGATTTTAAAAATCAGTATTAATTTAAAGCTAGAATGCAAATATAGTTATCCTTTCCACATCTTGACTTTTCCCATCATCCTTTAGATATATCATGAGACCAGGATTTGACGAAGAAAAAGTTTAGAATCACAGAAATGTATACAATACATAAATAGTATGGTACTATATTGATATATTTTATTTTTAATTCAGACTTCTTCTCTGGTATGAACATTTTACTTGGATCTTCCAGATCATAGGGGTGCCATGCCCCTAACATCTGCAAGGTGAAAGGGATAGTTGTACACTCCTACATCCAAATAAATTCTGGAGTTCAAGACGGAGATTAATTATAAGATTTCAGAAGTGAAAGGAGATCTCTGTGATTATCCAGCATAGATGAGAAAACTAACTTTGACAGTTACTATATGGTACATATATGATGACAAGTACTATATGATAAAGCAGGGACTCATAACAGCTCTTTTTACTCCAAGTCCAACCCTCCCATGATACTTCACTATTAGAAAATTTTTAGGGGATAGTTAGGATTCATACTTGGTCTCAAAGGATGGATAAATATTATAGTATGAAGAATCATGTAAAGTAAGGGAAACCCCCTGGGCAAAAATCCTGAACTAAATAGTCCAACATTACCAGACAACTAGGGTTATTGTGGTATGTGTTAGATGGAAGAAGACTATGTTATGCTCATTCAGACATAGGAGTTAAATGTGGCACTTGAGTTTATGTGGAACCATTGAAGATTTTTCAATCTATCAAAAACAAGAGGCTATGTCAGTGATTTAGGAGTGAGGTGATGAGGACCTGTGCTAGCTGATAGCAGTGTCAGAAGGCAGGGGATTTATGCTAAAGATTTTGTAAAGGTGAAATTGATAAATCTTGACAACAGATTGGATCTGAGAGGTGGAAAATAATGAGGAGTTCATAATGATTCCTAGGTTGTGAGCCTGAGAGATTTGGAAAAATATGGTTTTCTTCTACAGTAATTGAAAAGGTAGGAGAAGGGAAGGAAGGATTTAGAGGGAAAGACAACGAATTCTGTTTTTGATATATTGAGTTTTAAGATGTCTACTGACATTCAATTTGAGATATCTGAAAGTCAGTTGGAGGTGTAAGATTGGAGTTCATCTCCATTGGGAGAATTTGGGGCAAGGTGGGTGAGAATCACCAGTATAGACAGTGTAATTAAATTTTTGAGTAGAAGGAAAGTTAGTTTTACAGCAATTTGAAGGATAGGCAGATGTGGAAGAAGGAAGGTCAAGTGGGGAACCTTGGTGTAATCTAGATATGAAGCAATTACTGTGTGATAAATAATTGTGACAGTATTTTCATGAGGAGGATTTTTATTATTATAAGAACTAGTTCTCAGTTGATAAATGATCAAAGGATATTAACAAGCAGTTTTGAAGAGAAGAAATCCAATCTATTTAAAGTCATACTTTAAAAAAGAAAATTTTAAATCACTAATGTGTAAATTATGTGGCCAAAAGCAATATTTTGATTATAATTTACATCCATTAAATTAGCAAAATTGACAAGGAAAATGACAAATTTTGGAAAATCTGAAAATATCAAATTGACAAACTGTTACTAGGGGTATGAATTATTCCAGCCATTCTGAAAATCAATTTGGAACTATATGTACAAACACACACACACACACACACACACACACACACACACACACACATATATATATGTCCATATATATATATAATATGTATGTGTAGATTATTTTGATTTTTAAAATATTTGAGACCATATCCTGGACATTATATCCAGATAAAATATATGCATATGTACTTTGAGACTTGAGACTAGTTGAATAGATTTTGATATTTTAGGCAATTCTTTTTGAAATTTAGTATGATTATTCCAACTTTCTTTGAATTTGAAGATCTTTCTCTTTGTCTATATCTATCTATCTCTGTTAAATATGTTAAATCCATTTCTTTCTTTTTTTATAGAATATAATTGTGAAGCCGTGAAGGCCAGGATGAATGGACATATTTCCAGCCATTCCAGTGGCTTTGGAAGTTATCCTCCTCAAGTGAAGTAAGTTGAAAAGTTAAACTAATCTTTGGGAAAGTGGGTTTGTTATGTATATCATTTCATATTTGCAAATGTAAAGTTAATTTATATTCCTTATTAGGTATCTCAGCAATATACATTCCTGTTCATTTTTAGCACATATTATCTTTAAAACTTTATAGCGTCTAGTCAGTTAAGTGCAAATAAATCAATGAATAATAATTGATCGATAAGTATTTTGATTTTTTGTGAGGCAGTTGCAGCTAGTAAGTATGTGAAGCCGGATCTGAGGTCAGGTGCCCAGACTTCAAGGCTGGTGCTCTGTGTACTGCACCACCTAGTTGCCCCTAAATAAGTATTTATTCAAGCAACTCCTACTTTATGGTAGTCATTGGAGATACAAATATAGCTGTTGCTTGCAAGGCATTTATATTTCAACAGAATAGGCATTACATACATATATGAGTACATAGAGAATAAGTATAAAAACTAAATATAAACTAGTTTGAGAGGGAAGGCATTGCAATTATGAAAATAAGGAAAATCAGATCTTGAAAAAAGAGTGGGATTCTGTGGAGCAGTGATGAACTGAGAATCATTCTAGGTAGGGGGACTGCTAGTGCAAAGAAAGGGAGACAGGAAAGAAAATGCCAGGTATGAGGAATAGGAAGAAGGCTAATTTGACTAGATCACAGAATGTGGGAATGGGAGGTGTGTGTGTGTGTGTGTGTGTGTGTGTGTGTGTGTGTGTGTGTGTGTGCGTTTCAATTGGATAGTTCAGTGGGTAAAGTATTAAGCCTGGAGTCATAAAGACTCATCTTCCTGAATTCAAATCTGATTTTAAACATTTATTAGCAGTGTGACCCTGGCCAAGTCACTTAATTCTCCCTCAGTTTCTTCATCTACAAAATGAACAAGAGAAGAACTTGCAAACTACTGCAGTATCTTTGCTAAGAAAATCTCAAATGAGGTCATGAAGAATTGGATACACCTGAAATAATTGAACAATAAAAATAAAATATATGCATATATGTTATATATACTTATGTGTATATGCAGACACATATATGCTATATGTCTTTATATATCATGTCTTTTTATTCTGTATATAATTTATAAAGTATATTATCTTTCTATTTATAATCTGCATATATATTGCTTATATACATTTTACATAAATATTCTATGTATTCTAAATATATATTATATATATGTCTATATATACTTTTACATATGTATAATTGAGGGAAGGTGTTAGAATTAAAAGGTGTTACTTTTTAATAATATTGGTGTTAACATATATATATATATATGTACTTGGCTTTCAGTTAGAATGTAAACTCTTTGAGAACAAGTATTATTTTATTCTTTTTATTTGCACCCACAGCATTTAGTGGTATGCTTGGTAAGTAATAGGTACTTAATACATGATTAATATTTAAGTAGGGAGCTCACTGTTTCCCACTTTGGTCCATTGTTCTTCCAGATAACTTAACTCTTCAGAAAAATTTTCTTCCTATCAAGCTAAAATCTGATTGTCATATCTTCACTAATGCTCCATTTCTTGGAGACAAGAAATGTCTTCCATGTGATGATTCTTTTAACACTTGAAGATAGCAGTCACACTCTATAAATCTTTTCTCAAGGCTAAACATTCCAATTTCTTTCAACTGATCTTCCGAGGTCATAGATTAGAGTCCTCATATCATTTCTGGATATACAATTAGTACTTTTAGCGAAATAAATTAACCAGAAATTTCCATAGTAGTTTAGATAGAGTGTCGGCAGTATGGTAAAACTATATAGGATCTCTGTTCTGATACTATGTTTTCCTTAATGTATCCCAAGAGATCAGGTGCATTTTTTTTTGCCACTTTGACAGTCACTTGAAACATAATAATGTGATATCTTTATTTTATTACAGTGGTTATGGGTCACCCACATTTCCTCAGATGGACAGAGATCATAACTCCAAAACAAGTGCAAAGGCTCTATATGGTATGACTCATTTATTTGATATAGTACTTCTATTCTTGGATAATTTTTAAGAAAATAATTTTTAATTCTTATTTAAACATTTATTTTCTTCAATGTATTTTTAAACTCAATCTTATGCTATTTGATCTGAATTTTTAGTAGCACTATGTACTTTAAAAAACTATGTTAAATACTTTTCTTGAAGAAAATCAAGCAAGAGCTTCTTTGTTACAAGTATGCATTTTGAAGTATAGAGGATACTTCCTATGACACTACTCTTGGCTTTTACCTCTTTGAGACTGCCTTTTAGGCAGAGGTCCAACCAAGTTTATTGCAATTTGGCAGTTAACAAGGTTCTTTTGTCATGACTCCTGAGTATTTTTAATATGGATAGTTCTGGACAACAGCCACAGATGACAAGGTCCTTTCCTGTGGTATTTAGAAATATGCTTCCCACTTGGCATCAGATACTGTCAATGCTTCAGTTCTGCCAGGTCTTTTTGTTGTTGTTGCTTTTGAGAATTGAGGAATAACACACTGGTCCAAATACAGACTGTGCTTTGAAAGTATAAAACTCAAAAACTCTGCCTCTGAAAATATTTTGAAAAATTATACATAAAATTATAAATAACATTGTAGTTTGCACTTGAGTTTTTTTTTTTTTAAGTACAGCCTTGCATTCAGACAAATATGATGCAAACATTTTCAGAGCAATACTAGGTATCTCTGAAAAGTGTAAAAATGTGTGTCA
Source organism: Sminthopsis crassicaudata (assembly GCF_048593235.1). Taxonomy (NCBI): domain Eukaryota; kingdom Metazoa; phylum Chordata; class Mammalia; order Dasyuromorphia; family Dasyuridae; genus Sminthopsis; species Sminthopsis crassicaudata. The sequence continues at coordinate 183,375,652 of NC_133621.1, forward strand.
AAGGGATTAAGATTTTTAGATCTCAAATTGCCTTTTTAATTTTATTGTCTTAGAATAAAACAAGTTTTAAAATTCGTAATATAATGTTTTTAGTAAGAATTAATTGTATTAAAACTTTTGACCTTTATTCCTACTTGTGTTATTACTGTATAGCCTTTATGATTCATTGTATATTTCAATAAACTGGACATAACAGCTCCCATCAACAAATTTTAATGTTTACTTGTCCTCCCAATTTAGCATTTGATATCTATACTTTTAAAAGATATATGTTGATGGATATGAAAGTTTTGATTTTATATTTTATCTCTCTATCTTCAAGCTAGGTGCCCCCAACAATGGAATAGAATGAGTAACTTCAAAAAAATATAGCCCCCAACTATTTTAATGAGATATTACCAAAATATAAACTGCTAAGCAAAATATAATCTGCCCTAGCCAGACTACCTTTAGAGACCCGTGTTTGGTTTGTGGCACCACACAGTATAAAAGAGGGTCTTAATAAAATAGAGAGTATCTAGAGCACAGAAACCAGGATGCTTGCTACATGGCATCCAAACCACATCATATAAGGATCAGTCAAAAAATTAGTACTTTTTCCTGAAGAAAAAGAGAATTAAGGTAGATATAGGGACATTAAAGTTTGTTTAGGAAGTAGAAGGGCTATTGTGTGAAAAAGAAAGATTAGATAAGTTGTTTGGGCCCAGAAAGTAGAGCCAGCAATAATGGGCTAAAATTGTAAAAAAGCAAATTTAGATTGGATGTCCTAAAATTAAAGGTCTCCAAAAGTGGAGCTGCTTGTGCTGAAAAGTTGTTAGTTCCCCCCCCCCCCCTTTAAGAAGAGTCTGAACATTCATTTATTGGATGTTGCATAAGGAATTCTCCTCATGTGGCCCTTGATTGACTAATTTTGTTTTAAGGAGAAAAGAAAATTCGAGTATTATTTCCTGGATAATTTTATTTAAAGATTGCTTTGTAGCTTTTGTCTATTTGGTAATAGAATAGGTTTTTAACCCAATAAAAATAGGAAAACTATTTTTCCTTTATGCCTTTAAAATTCTATGTCTCAATCATAGATTCCTGTGAGACTTAATTTTTGCATTTGAACTAAGGAAGCTGCGTTTTTTTAATTGAAAACACACCGATGTGTGTATTCAGTCACATAATAATCACGTCTATGTGGTATATCCATGGTTAATTTTTTATTCCATGCTGACCGCTCATATTACCCACAAAACTGTTTCCAATGCCACCATTATATGTATATAAATATGCATGCATATACATGGAATAAATATAAACTATTTTGACATTAGCTTAAGTAGAATATAACTCAAGAAATAAACATGCTTTAAAACAGCATATAATAGGACATTCTGACAAGAAGGCTCAATGATTATGAGTAAGCTCATTTGCTCATCTCCACATCATCTCTTCAAAACAGTAACAGATGTTCCATAGTTAGTAAAAAAAAATAAACAGGAGAGGGGAAATATACCAGAAAAACTAGCAAAGAAACTAAAGTTATGATTAAGGGAAAAAGAGGTCCTGATAACAATAAATAAATACAATGAGAGTAAAAATAATGAGTAAAAATTTTGAAAGTAAAGTATAAAATTCAAAAATAGCAATATTAACTATATATCCAGAATAGAGAATAAGCCTATCATAAAAATCTCTTGGTGGTTGAAAAACATAATATAAGATAGAAAGTTTGACATGTTGTATACAAATATGGAACTAAAGGTACTGAAGGGAAGGAAAAATAAAGAACCCAAGATTCATAAGTTTTGAATAGTTGGCAAAAACTGGATAAAAGGTATAGAATAGAATGACTTAAATGGGATACATAAATTTTGAAATGGTAGAGAAAAGAACACAATAAAGTTTTAAAATACCTAACCTAGAAAAAGACTTGCTTTCTTTAAACCAATTAAACCAAAGGACAGAATTTTAGCAGGACAATTTGACAAATTTTTTTATGTCCTGGGGGAAAATGCAAATGAACAAATCAATAACAAATTTGAATATTGATCCAGAAATTCATGTAAAAAATTAGAAATGGAGGGTCAAATGCATATTAATATATAACTCCAACAGAGAGGAACTATAAATTTTGCTCAACCAGAAAAAGTTTTCCAAATTCCAGAAGTTTTTAATCAAAGAAACTCTTACACAATGAAATTCAAATATTAAAAATATTTATTTGAATCATATAATATTAATAAATGAGGATAAGAAATTAAAGAAAACTGTCAGAATATGAAGTAATGGAAATCAAAGGAAATTGACTTGTTCCTCTCCATTGTCTACCCTGTAAAATTGAATAATTTTTCTTTATAAGTAAAGATGGCTCTAAAGTAATACCAAACTTTCATTCTTCCTGAGTGGACCTGTGAAGCTGGAGAGCTGGGCAATGCTTTTGACTTGCAAATTGTCTTCTTGTAAATTATTTACAAAGTTAACAGACAGGTGTTAAAAATATATATATATACATATATATGTGTATGTATATATATATATAAATAAAAAGATAAGAGGTTAAAATACTGAATGAGTCAAGGCAAGGATGATTTAATATTTATATGCTGCAAGAGGGAATTGTTGTTTAGTGATTTTTTTAGTCACTTTTGACTCTTTATGAACACTTTTTAGGTTTTTCTTGACAAAGATACCAGACTGATTTGCCATTGCATTTTTTAGCTCATTTTACAAACTGAATTAAGTGACTTGCCCAGCTAATAAGTGTCTGAGACCAGATTTGAATTCAGATATTTCTGATTCAAGGTCTAGCACTTTACTGACTGCCCCACCTAGTTTCCAGTGTTATTTTCTTTGAAAATCCCACTTTATAAGGAGGACTTTATTTGTATTTGTAAAAATCATTGAGAAAATGAAGGCAATGTAGTAGAGACAGAATCTCAAAAAGGAGAAAAAAATTGAAGCTGAACATTAGTAGGGGGAAAGGGCAGATAAGTGAATTGTTATTAAACTTAATAGGGCATCAGGTGAAAATCAAGCATATACAAAGATAGGATTGGGGAAGAAACAGTGATGTCAAACCAGCTGTCTTTATTAGGCTCAAGATATAAAAAAAATTATCAGTAAAAGTTGGCTGTTTTTCTAGATATTCATTAGCTACTTAATAATTTAGTATTAAAATATTTCTAGGAATCAAACTCATAGATCTATAGATTAAAAATTTCCTCTTTTTTGAAAATAGAGAATATTCATCCTCATTGAATTCTTTGGTATAGCATTTCCTACAAGCTTTCAAAAGACTTCTGACCATCACTCAGCTGTCACATCTGCTTTTTACTTTAATATCCTATATTGGAAGTATCAAATATGATATCTAGAGGCCACATGCAGCTCATATTGTTTTCAAGTGTGGCTGGAACCAGATTAAAAGTAATTGGAAAGTTTGTAACAATTATATATATATATATATGTATATATATACATATATATATATATTAAAACATAGATAATTTTAATGTGTGGTTGTCTAAGTCAGCATATGTCCACAGGAACCCTCATGTACAGTTTAGTTTCTATTTGAATTTGGCATCACTAACTTAGGGTATTGTTCATCTGGACCATCTGATTGACCAGTGCACCCTAAAGGCCCTCGGACTATCAATTCCCTCTTAGATATTTTGGTTCTATCCTTTCCAATGCAAAAATTATTCTCCTTGGCAGTGAAAACCAAGTAAAGTAGTAATTGAAAATATTTGACTCCTCTCACTATCACTGCTAGTCATTATCCTATCGAGAGCAAATTCTTTTGTTGATCTCCTTTTTCTGAATATAGCTTAATTAAAAAAAAAACCTTCTATGTTGTTCCTCTTCAATTTTGTTTGTTTTTCTATCTTCATAATTTCATTGTTAAATGCTTCTTAGTCTCTTGGACTGACTTCCCCAGTAGAATTATAATCTGCAATGGCCTTTCTCCAAACTCTTTGGAATGTGTTATCCTCAAATCTATGTACATGTCAAACTATTTCTGGTTTTCTTCTCTTTTTCTATGATAACCTTTAAGATCAAAAGTTCATCTAAGGTTCCCATCATTTCTATGTCAACAACTAATTCCTCCTTGTTAGTGGATGTCAGTTCCAAAACAATATTTCACCTTTTTGGCTCCTTTACTTTTTGAAGTATGAAAGTTTTGCAAAGGCAAGTAAAAACATTATTAGCTGCTGAAAGAACACCCGCAGATCTATGAAGAACTGAATATACCCATAATATGTCAGGAAGCCACAGATATTCTATAATATATTCAAGTGACAATATTATTTTGGTCTATTTCCATGGATCGTCATCTGTTTTTTGCTGTGTACTTTTCCTGGATTTCCTCATGTGTATATATTATTTCATCTATCTCGCTTCTTTCACATAAGATGCATCCTAGCAGGGTTATTTTTTTAGTCATGAGGCTCCTTCCATCAAATATTAACCATACTTAAGTACAAATTTCTCTTCTGTTAAATTATCTGGTTCATCTTGCTTTTAAAATATACTTTGCACATTTTTATAGATTTATGAGACCATGGGTTTGCTGGTTACTTTCTTAAATTTTGTGCTTCTCTACTGTGATTCCTTTTCTAATATATCTGCTGTTCTTGGAATATGGCATTGTGGATAGACATGTAGACAGTTTTCTCCTTCCCTCTTTTTCATTTTAAAGCACTTTGATTTGATTTGTAAGGTTCAAACAAATGCATTTTTGACAGCCCTCATTAGGCATATTCCCTTCTGGTTGGAAGCTTGCAATTCAAAATATTAAACAGTAGTCCTAAAATATAAATCTCATTTTCAGATTCTGTCTTATTAAATGGCTATTCCCTTTTCAAATATCTTTCCCTATTGAAATCCTTCACTTCCTTCAATGATTATGAAATTACATTTTCTGAGGTATTCATTTTCTTCCATTAGGCTTTTTATTCTTTTGCAGGACACTTTGTAGTTTCCTTCTGCCAGAGTTATCAGGTGCTCTCACACAACTCATGAGAAGTGAGTAGTCATACCTTCTTAAAAGTCTTGAGAGGTTTTCTGTTTTATATTAGGTATTTCCTAGTAAAGTAGCAGATGCTTCCATTATTGTTATGGGGGTAATGAAGAGATAACTCAGACCAACCACCAGTTAGTTCTCATTCTTGCTAGATGATCTCTCACCTTTGGATCAATATCAACATTCCTTGGGAGCATAGGCAGCTGTTCACCCTTGGGGAATGAAAATGATCTCTTCTCTAAGAGCCTCCTTCTTGTTTCTTGTTTAAAGTTATAATCATTTTCCTTCTCTTCTGGGTGAGGTTCCTTCACTTCTCATCTGTGAAGTCCATGTTAGCTCCCTGTTGACCTCACAATCAGCCAGAGTCAGAATCATCAAAAGTCCTTGGTCTTTAAGGGGAGAAGTAAAGGAGAGGGAGGAAACTCCACAAGGCTTGCCACGAACTTCCCTTTTCCTCTTTCTTCTCCAAAGTGACTCTGGCTTGTCTTACTCCACCCCCTAATCCCTCCTATGATTATCTGTATATACCAAAAGATTGAGGCAGCACAGAATAGTGAGAAAGGCCATTTTCCAAGCATATGCTAATAGAGTATTGTCCAATAGGTAATTAGCCTTACGTGCTTGGTTGTCCGATTCCAATGCACCTATTCAGAGTTTCAGCCCTTTACACTTATCCACTCATTATTCAGGATATTCTCTCTCTTTAAATTCTTTTCCCCTTTATTTTCATACTGCCTCTTCTCAAAGGCTTAGTGACTTTATTTTGTTTTTGCTTGGGTGCACATTAACACTTTATTGTCCCTAATAACTAGAGTGGGGTGGCGTTTTTCAATCAAAAAGTATTCATTAATGCCTACTGTATGTCAGATACTCTTATTCTTGAAATAGTGACATGGTGAGACTCAAGTGAAGAGAGAATGGATTCATCTTGGCTCTCAAAAAGGCCAGTACAAAGACATAGATGTGGGAGGTACAGGAGAGTTTTGTGTGAAAGGTGGGAGAGAATGTCAGTTTGCATCACAGATTTTAGGAAAGAGTAATATGCAATGAATTTAGAAACATAGATTGGGGGTAGATTGTAAAAGGTTTTAAATAATAACAGTGCTTTAAAGTTTGCAAAGCACTAATCTGCAAATTTACAACCAGATTCAAATTCAAAATAAATTCTTAGTAAAAGTGTGAATCCTATTTTTTCATATTACTTACACCTACACCTATCATACTTTTTTCTTTGTGAGCATAGCTATAGTAGAGTTGTAATTTAATTTATATCTATTGCATTTCCATAAATTTTTGCCTCCTTTTCTTACTATTTTTTGGTCATTAGAATAGAGCCTCTAAAGAAATAGACAATTTCAATAGATGTTATATTATTTCCTTTAAATTCCCAATGGTACTCTTTAGTCAAATAGCATCTGAGTCTCTGAAATGGGAAATTTTACAGTACAGCATATTTCATATTCTAGCCTAAGTGTAATTTATCTATTGGACATAACTTGGATCAATGTAGTAATCCCTCATTTATCTAGCATCATTGGGGAATTGAAAGAAGAAAACTTTTAAAATATTAGCCAACTCTAGTGCTTATTGAATGAAATGTGCTTTGTTATATGTTCCCGAGGGTATATAAAAAAAAGACAATCACAGTTCCTGCTTTTATAGAATTTATAATTTAATAGAGGAAGTGATACATACTCATATGACTAATATAAGGCAAAATGTGATACATCATAAGAAAGGTACAAAAGTATAAATGGCCAATATTCTGAAAATACTTGAATGTACCTTCCTATAATATAGTTCTAATAATAAATACTGTGATGGCAGCAGAGCTACTAAAGTGTATAGGAATGCTGGACCTCAAATTCAATGTCTCCAAGATGCTATATTTTTTTACTGTGTCTATTTATTATTATAGTCATTGTGACTCCTTCCTTCTATCAACTCCCTTTTGTGTGTGCTTTTAGTAGCACCACTTCTCATATTCCCTGCATTTAAATTGCTCTCTTGTTGGCAGAAAACCAAATAATCAATTTTGCATAAAATTGTATATGAAGCAAAAGTATTTATCTCTGAGTTTGTGATTGAGGAAATATCCTATTATTTAAGCATATGAACTTTGGGACATCAATTTTAATTAAAAGTTGTAATTTTTTTTTCTTTTTAGATTCTCAACTATGTCATAGCTGAAGTTGCTAGAGAAATGACTTTCTTGAAAATCACATTAATAGTATTTACAACATAATCATTTATAATTAGGAATTTTGAAGTCAGTGACTATATTCAGAAAATCCAAATTATAAGAAATTCTTAATAATCCTTTTTATTGTCAATTCTTAACCATTATGAATAATCTGCATTATTAGAGAAACTGAAAACATAGAAATGAGATCCATAGATTTCCCAACTATCATTTCAGCAATTGTACTATCCTCTTAATAAATATTTTTGTGGCCATTTTAATGTTAGGGAAATGAATTTAAATATGTCCCTAGAATGATAAGCATGCATGGGAAAAACATGTATAGTCAGGGATTGATTATAGCTGGGATCAACTGTGTAGGAGACCTATGATCCTGGTATTTTTAAAAAATAAATTTTGAAAGTGAAATAGATTAGAAAGGCAAAATCCAGAAACAACTGCACAGTGTAGCCAAATATTCACTTATCCCAAGAAAGTAAATATTAGGGAAAATAATCCCTATTTTGTAATTCTGCTGCAGAAAACACTCTTATATGGGAGAAGTTCTGCTGGGAAAAATGTAAAGTATTTTGGCAGAAAATGGGTTTGGACAAGCAACTTACAGTAAATATCACAATACAGTCAAAATGGACACTTATCTAAATGTAAATAGTCAACACGTTACTGAAAAATTAAAAGAGGATGGAAGAAAAGACTATTCACAACTATTAGTAAATTGAGAATTATTGATCAAAAAGAAATAGAAATAGTCATATAAACAAAATATAAATAATTTTGACTACATAAAATTTAAAAGATTTTGCATAAATTAAACACATGCAAGTAGGTAAAGAAAAACTGAATAGAAAAAAATTGCATACAATATTTCTAATAAAAGTCTAATATTAATTTTATATGTTTTTGGTGAGTTGTTTAAGTCATGTCTGACTGTGACCCCTTTTAGTGTGTTCTAGGTAAAGTTAACAAGATATTTTGCCATTTCCTTCTGTATTTTATAGAGAAGGAAATTGAGGCAAACAGGATTAAGAATCCCATAGCTCATAAGTGTCTGAGGCAAGATTCTAACTTATGAATATGAGTCTTACTGATTCTAAACCTAGTGCTCTATCTACTGTGCCTCATCCATTATATATATGGATTCAATAAATCTGCCATTTGAAAGTAGATATTACGCAAAGACTATGAATATAAATTTCTAAGGAAAATATGTATTGATAACCATATGGGGAAAATGTTCAAATAATAATAGATAATTGAATATTTAAATACTTTTGAGATTTTTTTAAACTTATATCCATAAGATTATCAAAGGTGATTAAGGATGAGAATAGCTAATACTGTAGAGGCTGCAGGAAGATAGCCACATTAAAACATTGTTGATTAAATTGTGAACTGGTCCATACATTTTGGAAAATAGTTTAGAATTATAATAGAAAAGTGATTAACATGTTCATGCCCTTTTCCTCTATATATAGTTTGATCCAATATGTAATATATAACTTAAAGAGTCAAAGACAGATGGAAAGGTCTCACATATACCAAAATATCCATAGCAATAGTTTTTGTAGTAGTAAAAAAGTAGAAACAAATTTGGTTACCATTGGTTAGGGAATATCTGAGCAAAATATGCAATATTCATGTATTGAAATACTATTATGACATATGATATAATGAACATATAGAATTCACCAAAACTTGGAAAATGCATATAAATTGATACCATGAATCAATAAAGGCAAGAGAGAATATAATAACATAAAGAAAAAGAACCCCTAAAAGGTACTCAATTCAGATGGACAATATGGTACCAGTGGATTTGTGAAGAAGATATATATATATATATATATATATGAAAAAAATATATATATGAAATCAAAATTAGCTAAAGTTAGGGATAGTTTACCCAAGTGATCAGGTTCACTTTTTCACCACAGCCAACTTCTGGATGATAATGACTTAATGGAGGGTAGTCATATGAAGATCTTTTTGATATTTGTTCTTTTTTTATTATTGATTATTTTTTTCTTTTACAACATTTACTCAATACATGCATCTCTATCCTACCCTCCTCCCTTTTATAACAAAAAATTAAGTAAATGAAAGTGATACTCTATTGGCACATCCACATAGAGTATCTCTCAACTTTGTACTGAGAGAAAAAAAAAAACAACAACAACATGCTTCATCAGTGTTCTGATATCAAGATTATTTACCATAATCTGACTTTTTATTTCTTTTGCTATTTCCTTTCTGAAACATGTTTCTTAATTCTGCTTTCTTCACTTTATATATGTTTTCCTTAGTTTCTCTGAATTCCTTAAGTATGTTGTTTCTACCACAAAAAGTGCTAGTAAGGGACTTTCTCCCCAATCCATTTTTGACCTTGTTTTATTTTATGCTTGAAAGTAAATGATGTTGTGTAGCGAGCTGTCGTCTCTAGAAGCTGCCGGATCACTCTCTGGGAAGAGATCTGCTGTGTCTTCTACTCAAATCTCTCCGACAGATTCTTCTTCCTGTAACGAACCGTTGTCTCCAGGCAGTTGCTGTTAACTCTTGTCCAGAGAAGTGACTTCCCTTCCTGCAGAGAGCCCCGTGAAGCCTGATGCAATGCAGAGTCTTCTTCTATCTCTGGGTGTCCTCTCTTTTATTCTCCCAGAGAATGGGCGTGGGATAATGCAAGGGCTTCTGGGAAGAACCACTTCAGCCAATGAGCTTGCTCCTTCTATCAAGTCAACCTGAGTTCTCACCTTGTAATTGTCCAACCTGAATTCTCACCTTGTCACTATCCAGACAACCTGAGTTCTCACCTAGTAATCCTAACAGGGATGAATATAGTTGATATAATGTCATCTCTTGGTTGAAGTATTTGGAGAAAAAATGAACATCAATCGATACTGTAAATTAGGTTAAAAAGGACTTAAATGCCTTTTTATGAACAGTGCTTGGAAGTATTTTCAAATTTGCATAATACAATCTTCTTATCCCACTTGTAAATTAGCTTATTTATATTCCAAAAGTATTTTACATATGCATTGGTAATTTCTCATAACTGACTACTTTCCTCCTCAGATTAATTTCATATTTTTTATTCTTAAATCCCTCTACATTTCTCATAGTTTGCATGGTCTCAGCTAATGTTAGATAAATATATCCATTATATGTTGACTATAGTCATGCTGTTCCATGTAAACTAAAATCAAAAAAGAGGCCATAATCTTACCTTATAGGCACCTATAAGATCTCCTAATTGTGTTCAAACAGTTTTACAGACATGTTATTTCACCCAGCGCTAACTTGACCAAGGAATCTGGAAATTTTGTACTATATTGATTCAGTTGTCTTTGAATAAGTCATTTAACCTTGTTACCTTCACTCTTAAAGTTTAGAAAAGGCTTATCAGCTGAAACAAGTGTTTTGTGAGTCAATGAAGTCTAACAAATACAGAGAAAGTAAAAGGGGTCTTCTAGGATTGGAGTTTTAATTGTGTCAAGAAGCTTTGTTGAAGCTTTACTATTGTTCGGATTCTTTTGGTGGAGATTCTCAGAACAGGTGCATCATTGATATTTATAACTTATACTAATGGTATATTCTCATAGTTCTTCTGAAAGAGAAATCCCCTTTTTAAATTTTTTTCATTTTTTTGCAAGAGCCTGTCAGGAATTCAGGCATTACCTCCTTAAATGTTGCTTTGTGTTTTAAGATTAAATTGCACTTGTTTCTAGAATCACAATAAATGGAAAAATAGATCCTATTTTTAAAGATTATTAATGTAACAGAGCAAATTTTCTGACTGTTTTTTATAAACTTTGGTATTGTATCCTGCCTTCCCAGATCTTCCTATTTTGTATGTGGATAAATCACAAAAATGATAATGACAATAACAACAACACAGATTTCAATGACGATAACAATAATTGGAATTTCTATAGCATTTTAAAATTTGCAAATTGCTTTGGATAGGTTTACTCATTTGAGAAAAATAAGTGAGGTAGGAATTATAGATATTACAGATGTGGAACTTGATGCATCCAGTGGTCAAATGATTTGTTAACATTCACATATGTTGTTATAGTATGTGTTGAAGGTAGCATTAAAACTCAAGACTTCTTGACTTAAATATAGCATTTTTAGATAGACTAAGAAAGTAAGCTTAGAAAAAGCCCACATTAAATGATTATCTGGAACATTAGATAATGATTATCAATGTTGTTATTTGATAATTTTCAAATAGTGAATCTTTCATTTTTTTCTGTGAAATATATATTTCACTGAATTATGAAACTTGTATTGAATGTTAGTATAGCTTGATCTTCATGTGGAGACATATAGAATTAAATAATTCAGAATTACTGTTGCAATATGATAGGAAATGTAAAAACAAAATGTACTCCTATACTTAACCTTCTGTTTATTGTATTTTGTAATCATATATGTGTAAGACATATTTAGAGCTGAACATCCTGAAGTTGCCACATCCTGACAATGTCCTGATTGAATATTGTTAAGAGTAACAAGAATGGGCTAATGCATCACCAGCATAGTTGTTCAGTTGATCCTGAGATAGTTGTGGTCAGAAGGTCATTTATCACAAGAGTTCCTGGATAATGAGACAATATTTCAAGCAAAGGATTATAACATTTCTCCTTCCTAATGAAATTTTAGTGAGTAAAGTCTCATAATGGAACCTAAATTAAAATCTGAGCTATCTTTTATTCAATATATAGGACCTAACTATATAATGTACAGTGACATTTGGAATGAAAATAATACATTTCAGAAGTTGAACAGGCATTTCTTTTTAATTACCTTGTTTCATCAGGGCAAGATGGATTATACTTCTTCAGATCATCATCCAAACAAAAAAAGAAAGGTAGCAAACACTGAACTTTGTGGTGTGTCTGATCTTACAAGCATTTGATATGCTGCAAAAGCAAAAATAGAATAAATAATTCTTTTCAAGTCAATCATTGAGTATATCTGTGCACAGAACCTCAGATTTGTGGAATTTAAATAAAAAACACTGTTTCATCCTAAATGTACCTTATAGTTTGCAAAGATAAGAAGGAATTCTTTTCTGTTTTTGAAAAAATAATTGCAAAGCCTATGTCAGTTGCTAGTAGTTATTTGGAGCTAAAGTTGGAGTCAAAAGATCTAATTCAAATCTTGCCCCCTACTACTTTCATAATTGTGGCCTTGGGCAAATTTAGCCTTTAATTGCCATAGGCCTTAGATTCTCTATAGAATGAGTGAGTTGACTCTGATGACCTCTGAGGTGCTTAATAATTCTAAATCTGTGATCCTTTCATATGCTCTTTTTTGGGGGGGCTGTTTTGGAGAGGTAGTTGGGGGCAAGTGATTTGCCCAAGGTCACACAACTGATAAGTGTTAAGTGTCTCAGGTTGGATTTGAACTCAGGTCCTCCTGACTCCAGGGTTGGTGCTCTATCCACTGCACTATATGCCTGCTCCTCATCTGCTCTTAATAATGAAAAACAAACAAACAAATTTATATTTATTTTTTTTCATTCTAAGCATTATTTTTTTATCATTTTATACTTGTTTACTTTCATTTTCAAGACAACTTTTTGATTTTTTTTTTACTATTTTTAAATTTCTTTTATTATTATTAATTATCATAGCTAGCATTTATATAGCACTTTCAAGATCTAAAAGATGCTTTGCAGATGTCTCATTTTAAAATTAAAAAAAATATAAAGGTCTCTTGTCTCTTCTCTCAGGTGCAATTAGATGGTGCCATAGTGCACAGAGCACAGGAGCCAAGAGTTAGGAAGACCTATTTCAAATGCAGCACCAGACACTTAGTAGGGTGGTCATGGGCAGGTCACTTAACCTTTTATTGCCCTAGTTTCCTCATCTGTAAAATGGGGTTGATAATTGTACCTACCTCACAGGGTTGTTGTGAGGATCAAAGAGATAAAATTTGTAAAGCACACATACAGTACTTGACACAAAATAGGCGCTATATAAATGTTAGCTGCCACCACCACCAACGTCATCATCATTATCAACTAAAAATAAAAAGTATATAATATTCTTCCTATATTCTTGTCTATAATCATATTGTACTTTATACTTGGAAAAATGTTTTGAAGATTTAGGAAGAATATTATAAATTTGTCAATTTAAACATGAGATATGTGAGATATTAAATATATTTACCAATTATGTCATTTGTTCTTAATATGTAAATGATACTAAATATTTCCATAGTACTTTTATATCTATTTAGTGACATTTTTGATTTTGCAGCATTATATGACAGAGAACGAGAGATGCCTATTTGCTTTTTAAGTAGCTTAGAATGATTATTCTCCACTTTTCTTGTTTTCTGAATTTTCTTAGCTGACCTTACTTACTTTTACTATCCTTGTGTGTAAATTGAATATTTAATGAGATGCAGCAATCTAATTAGATTTTAAACTTCTATAACATATGTTGGATTTTATGAAGCAATGTTTTGTAATGATAATTTTGTTTAATTCATGTAACATATATGACACATTTTCAGTTCTCTCTAGCTCACTAGCGATTTTAACATAAAGTTATAAGAAATGTCAAACCAGCCTGTATCCCTTTAAGAAATTTTGCTCTATTTAGCCTAAATTTTTTGGTACCCTTTCAAATATCATTAACCTGTTGAATTCTGAACTGTTGTAATAGTCTTATACAGTACCCTTAGTTGCTCTTTTTGTGGCTCCAAGATTTTATGTAAATAACACGTGCCTTCAGCTACACAAATACAATGGTGACTTGTCATCTATTGTATTTCTGTGTGAAGCAGACTTGTTATAGAGATGATCTTGTGATATGAATCATAGACTGAGAGTGAATAATGTCTTTTTCATTTCTTTCAGAACAACGAAAGAATTATGCCAGAGACAGCATCAGTAGCATGTCAGATACAACTCAGTATCGTGTTGAAGTAAGATGTTTTCCTTCCTTCACCCTATATTATCGTTTTTCTTGACATATTTTAATGAAGAATGAAAACAAATCATCGATCCACAATCACTACCAGCCTCATTCTATATATTATACAATCTAACTTTCTTTATACTTTTGCATTACAGAATATAATTTGAAATTGAACCAATAGCAGTTTCTTCAGGTGCAGGTGTTTTATTTTTAGATGTGCCCCCAAGCCATTTCTGCTTGCTCTATTTAGTTAACTGCTTTCATTATGTAATTTGGTGATTTAACTGATCTCTTTTCAAACTTTTTTTTGGGGGGGGAAGATAAAGAGTTACTAATTAAATCCTATTTAGATTCCCTTTACTTATAGTAGAAAATACTTAAAAAGGAGATATGACATTTAATTTTTTCTACAAAAACTCAAATTTTAACATCTTTAGGTTCATATTCTTAACTTAAATACTGGAAGAATTTTCACTAATCTTTTGCAAGTACCTTCTGTTGATTGTTCAGAAATTAAAAGTGTGCTTTTATCACAGACACTGACTGGAGCTGATATTCTCATATATCCCAGTTGATAGTAATCCATAATGTGAAAGCTATAAAATAGAGCTCTTGTTGTCATTGAATTGAGTTGAATTATAGTGATGGAATTTAAATAATTGTAGAGAGATAGCCCTGGTATAATAGGAAAAAAATGAAGGTACAAGTACTAATCTTTAACACCTAATGTCATTATGAATATGTTCTTTTGTTTTATTTTTTGCTGAGGCAAATTAGGGTTGAGTGACTTACCAAGGGTCACACAGCTAGGAAGTGTTAAGTGTCTGAGACCAGATTTGAACTCGGGTCCTCCTGACTTCAGGACTGGTGCTCTATCCACTGTGCAACCTAGCTGCTCCTGTAATTGTGACAATATGGACAAGTGATTTTCCTATTTGCCCCATGACAACTCACAAGTTAAGAAAAGTTGTTATCTGCATTGTTGTAGGAAAGTTCCATAATTGCTAGTTGCCCAAAACAATGAAATTATAAATCAACTCCCCAAAAGATGTGTTTGAAAGAAGAAATTGGAATTCATGTTTGTTCAAATGTGATATCCATATAGTAAATCTTTACTACAGTGTGGTATATTATTTCTTAGCATTAGAAATATAATAGGTTGAATCATTTTCCCTTAATTAAAACATTAATGAACCATAGCTTTCCCAAGAAATAGGTCCTGTTGTTTGCCCTTTGATAGACAGTGGTACAAAAGATGCCAGATTAGTAAGAATTAAAATAATAGAGCCAGAACTGTGCTGTTATTTTTTATATATTTCTCTAATATAATTAACTTATCAATTTGTTTTAGAAAATGACAATGTTATGTTGTATCTCGTGTTTTTAAAATTTATGTTCCAATCAACAGCATCTGACTACTTTTGTACTGGATCGCAAAGAGGCTATGATAACAGTAGAAGATGGAATAAGAAAACTGAAATTGCTTGATGCCAAGGGCAAAGTTTGGACACAGGATATGATTCTTCAAGTTGATGACAGAGCTGTGAGTCTGATTGATTTGGAGACAAAGGTAAATTTTGTAAATTGCAACCTTGTCATTATCTAAATTCTCTGGAAACTCAACCAGGTCAAATTTATTATGGAATGGAAGATAATTCAATAAATGAAAGATTTAATAACTCAAACAATGGAAGAGAACTCATAAAAAGGAATTTTTAAGTCAAATGTAATTATTAAAAATGTCTGCTTTGTTTTTAAAGTAAATTTTTCCTGAGAATAATTTTTTTTTTTTTGCCTCTCATGCATGGAATGCCCTTTCTCCCCATCTCCCCATTCTCTGACTTCCAAGTTTCACCTACCATCCCATCTACTTTTAGAAGTATTTTCTAATCCCTTTTATTTCTAGTACTTTCACTTTAAAAAATGTCCTATTCACTCTGTTTATTGATTGTAGGTCATTGCTTGCATCTTCTATTTCTCATTAGATTGTGAGTTCTTTGAGAGCAAGGACTGGTTTTTTTTTTTTTTTTTGCTTTTCTTTTCATCTCTATCACTTAGTAAAGTAACTGGCATTTTGTGAGTTTATTTAAATGTTTATTGACTAACTAGCTAACATAGGCAAAGAACTTTTATTTTCTGTTCTTTGAAATAAGAGATGAAGAAATTTTGTGTACTAAAATAGTATGCCCTAAGATTAGGTTTTTATTTTTGTTTTGCTTTAAGAATTTTTTTATTATGAGCTATAAAATATCAATAAATGTAAATATTTTAATCTATTACGAAAACCAAAAAAGACAGTATATAAAATTTACCCTGTCTATATACATTCTTCTGTGTAAATCTTGGATCCTTTATATATCTAAATACACACATACATATGAAATTCAAATTTAACATGGTAGTTTCATCACTGTCCTACATGTCTGTTTCTCTTTTGAAGTTTATTCTATTATCTTCTGTTTATTTTTAAATTGTTCATTGGTACTCTTTTTCACTTTTTTTTCTTTTACAAGAGTATTCGCACTGTCATAATTTTTATTTTATCAGAGCAAAATTATGTCCCAGGGCATGAATAAGAAAAATTTATAAATTAAATTAATTTTATGTATTGTTATAATTCTCAGCATTGCTTATTATTAAATTTTCAAGTGATACTTGAAAAAGTTTTCATATATTTCAATAAAATCTCAAATTCACATGTAGTTCTTTTAGATATAAATGCACATATATGTACCAGATGCCAGTATATAAAGGATAAAGTATCTTAGTTGTTTTTTGATAAATGCAATAGGTTACTTTTTAACAGAATGATGATGAAAAAAAAGCTTTAAGAAATAGCAGGCTTATTTATTCAGCTTTTTAAAGTTTTTGTGTACTTCCTTCTTGGAAATAATATAAAAACTCTTATAATCTCAGTTTTTTTAATCTTGCTTTTTGAAAAACAATTCATCCTCAATGTCTTTCTTGTAAAGTATAGATTTGTCTTAATGACAGTATTATTTGATTTCATTGAGTAGACTAACATTGTGGGAGTGTATTTATAGTTCTTTCCAAACTGGCACAGTTCCAGGTTTAATCTCAAAATAGTACAAATGATTGAGTATTCTGAGAACAAGATGTCACATTTATTATATGTTTATTAAAAAGAGAATGAGGGGGGAAAGGAGCAATGGAAGGAGAAAGAAAGAGAAAGACAGAATTACAGAGACAGAAGAGAGAGTGTGTCAGACACTCAAAAATGGAGATAGAGACAGGATGGGGGCAGGGAGTGGAAGAGAGAGAAAAAAAAAAGAGCAAAGGGACTGAATGTAGAGAAGAAGGGAGAAAGAGGGAAAGATTCTAGTGTAGCTGGCCTTTTTCTATATTATCAGCAGTTCCATATCCTCAGGAAATAGGCATTCCAAAGTTCATTTTCTCTAGGTTAATTAAAAATATAATCTGTTTCTCTCCATGTACATTCCTTTCCCTGTCTCTTCATTTTCCTACACCACTCCATATCTTTTCTTTCTAGGCTGTTTCCTTAGTATCAGTCAAATTTTAGCATTAAATCATTTGCCAGAGTTCATAGTAAGAGTGATTTACACAATTTTAAATGACTAATTAAGTTGTTGGCAGCTAGGTGATGCAGTGGATAGAGTGCTGGGACTCAAGTCAGGAAGACTTATCTTCCTTGAGCATAATCAGGCTTCAGACACTAATCAGCTGTGTGACTCTGGGAAAGTCACTTAACTCTGTCTCAGTTTCTACTCTGTAAAAATGAGCTAGAAAAGAAAAGAGCAAATCATTCCAGCATTTTTGCCAAGAAAACCCCAATGTGGTCATGAAGAGTTGGAGACAACTAAAATGATTGAATAACAATAAAGTTTTCCATTTTTAGAATAGAAAATTCTAGACAGCTACGGAAGTTTAAAAATAAATCAATTATGGATGGAAAAAGTAGAAAAACTGCTAGACTTGAAATCATAGGACTGGGTTTGAATACTGGCTCTGTCACTTTCTTTCTGTGTGACCTTGGGTCAGTCACTTATATTCTCATGGATTCTGTTTAATTATCTGTAAAGTGAAGGAGTTTCACTGGGTGATTGAGTTGCTTTCAAGTTCTAGATTCTTGAGGGCAAAGAATGTGTTATTTTTGTATCTGTATCCCCAACACTTAGAATAGTGCCTGGTACTTAACAGGTTTTTAATAAATACTTAAATCATTGATTATATAAATATAATGCAGGATGATTATGAAATATAATTATAGCTAATTTATGTTTTCCTTTAATCTATAGAATGAACTGGAGAATTTCCCTTTAAATACCATCCAGCACTGCCAAGCCATGATGAATGCATGCAACTATGATTCAATTCTTGCTTTAATATGCAAAGAACCAGCTCAGAGCAAACCAGATCTTCATCTTTTCCAGTGTGACGAGATTAAGGTAAAAAATTATTGAAGAATTTAAGAATTTTCTCTAGAGGGCTAGAATTGAACAGATTTCTACTGGTTCTAATAAGGGGGGGGGGGAATCTTATCTTTCTAATCATATCATTTTTTTCTTTAACAATAGCTTTTTATTTTCAAAATACATGCAAAGATAGTTTTCAACAAGGGTAAACTTGCAAAATCTTGTGTTCCAAATTTTTCTCTCTTTCTTTCTCCCCTCCCCTCCCCTCCCCTTCCCAAGACAGCAAGTAATCCAACATAGGTTAAACATGGGCAATTGTTCTAAACATATTTCTACATTTTTCTGATCACATTGTGAAAACAAACTGGATTTTCCTTTCTCAAAACTTTCTAGCATGATCATGAAGATAAATATCAGATATAAATTTATTTTAAGAAAAAAAATCCATTTGAGGGGGGAGAATAATTGGATGGGATATAGATGCATTAGAATATATTAGGTGACAAGATGTTAAATATTTTCCAAGTATCCTAAATTTGTAATAAATAGGATTTTTTTCAATCTTGCTTTACAAATTAGTCATGAAGTTCAGTTCTGTTAAGCACTAATCAAATAGCATAGTCTATTGCTGTGAAACACTTGGAACATTTCCCAGGATATCATTGAAGAGTTGACTGGTTAATTATATGACATGACTAAATTGCTTAGAATTTATAATCCTCAAGTTATATATGAGCATAGTTACCTGCTCAAATAGACTGTTGTCAGAGGGATCATATTCTTATATATTCTAGAATTTCCAAATGATGATTAAAATTTATTGATGTCTCTTAGAAAGTTAGAAGGTGTCTTTCACTTGAGCAACTTTATCTTATGAGTGGAATTCCCTGAATGATGTGTTTTTCTGATACCTTCATTGGGCCTTTTTGTACTGATTGCTTTTTGGTCAAGACACTTTTATAGTTTTCTAGAAATTCATTTGCCTTTTCTCTTACTGAAATTCTCTAGAGACCCCACAGATTCAATTTGATCACACGAATATAATTTTCTTTAGACATTCAAATTATCAAAATCATAGAAGGGTTTATTTACAGTCATTTTGAAAAGACCCTTGGCATTCAACTAATTTGCATATATTCATTGTTTGGTTGGTAGTTAGCACTTTTTGAGAGTGGCAGTACACATTTAAGCTATGCAATAATTGGATATGTTAAAAGTAACAGACATTCCATGATTATATTGAACTATAGCCACTTTACAGGAGATAAAATGTCAGATCAAATCCAATATTTATGAAGATATTCAGCTAATACACTGGATTCCAAAGGTCATTGAGCAGGATTGTCAGATTTTAGTACTTATGATAAAGGATATAATGTTGTTTGTAGTAGTCAAACTGGCTAGCACACTGACTTGTCACAGCCATTTGGTTGGGCTATTATATAAATTATGCAGATACTTCCTCATTCCACTGTGTATATTTAGCAACTTGAACCATAAGGAGCACAGGAGAACTTAGAGATGCCAAAATTAAAAGTGCCCTGATACATTTTGAGCTGTTTTAGCAGGTAGAAAGAAATGAGCTTAGCACCTAGTTAAACATAAGAAGTAAATTGTAAAGGTAACACTTTCTTTTCTCTGGCTGTGCTGGCCTCTGCTTATTGCCTCCCTTGGTTTCTGCCTCCTGCCTACACGACCCTAAGTCACAACTGGTCATTCTGATAATGGTTTCATGGTGCTTGTATCAAGTGCCAAATTTGTTAGTTTATAAGTTTGTTAACAACTCTCTGGATTTTAAAGATGTCACAGATCATAAAAAAAAAAAAGAATATTAAATCTCACATGAAATCCTAAAAATCAGCAGCACTTCTGTTGGGTGTATTGCATTCCTCCTTTAGTTCTAGGAAATCATGTGGAAAGTGAAATTTTAACATGTATATAATATCAAGGTTGCTTTGTCACTTTTAGATTTAACTTCTCGTGAGTTCCAAAACACATAGAAAACTCCAATAGCATTGTTGTAGCTTCTGCAGATGATCAAGATTTCGAAATGCTTTTACTAGAGATAAACCAGTGCAGTGGATAGAGTGTTAGATCTAAAATTAGAGAAACCTGAATTCAAATCTATCCTCAAATACTTACTTGATCTGTGGCCCTGGGAAAATTGCCCATTCCTCCAAGTTGAGAAATTACAGACTCTTCACTTCCCCCAAATTTGTCAATATGTTTTTTGTTTATAGGATCATAGAATCTTAG
Source organism: Sminthopsis crassicaudata (assembly GCF_048593235.1). Taxonomy (NCBI): domain Eukaryota; kingdom Metazoa; phylum Chordata; class Mammalia; order Dasyuromorphia; family Dasyuridae; genus Sminthopsis; species Sminthopsis crassicaudata. The sequence goes on from NC_133621.1 coordinate 183,396,451, forward strand.
AGACGGAAAGGACCTTTAAAATCAGAGTCCAACTTCCTGTTCTTTGTAGGAATTCCCTAAGTAAGACTAAAAAGACATATTATTTGTTAACTACTTTGCAAACTTAGAGAACTATAAAAATGCTAGTTATTATTTTTATTATGGCTACTATTGATATAATTATTATACTGGCTATATCTACCTGAGAATTATATTATACGGAGATGAATTTCAATAGCTCTAGCTCCAATATTCTAAGATTCTAATATTGCACTGCAATTTATTTTCAAATGTAGTTATATGAAATAAATATTGTAAAATAATGTAGCCTGTCTTTCAGTGGGATCTTGATGATGGAAACTGGCCAAAAAACAAGTCATTATATATGTGAGAGAGAAACATTTTAATAGCAACTCAATTCAAGAACAATACATTGGAACAACAAAACATTATATATATAGAAAGTTCATAATGTGGGAGAAAGATCCATAATTATTTAAATGTCTAAGGAGAGTGGTTAGGATGTGATACCAGAATATAGTCCATGTTTGAAAGGGACATTTGTCCTAAAAGATTATTTTGTGACTTAGTAGTAGAGTAGTAATGATACTTCATACAATAACTATTAAGTACCTGGTACAGGATTTGAACCCTGGGTTTCTTAACACTCTATTCACTCTACCAAACTACTTCATACTAAAGCTTTTAAACAATCAATTAAAAAGTCTTCCAGGTAATTTTTGCTTTTATCATTTTAGGCAAATCTCATTGGTGAAGATATTGAAAGTGCAATCAGTGACAGTAAAGGAGGAAAGCAGAAAAGGCGACCTGAGGCACTAAGGTAAATATATGAAACAATATCAAATATTAATAGAGGTTAAAGCATATCTCCTTAAAACTTTCAGATTTAACTTGGAAAAATCTTTATAGCAAGGGAACCAGGCCAAATTTGTTAGAATAAGAGCCATCCCTCAATTGATAAATGGTTAAAGGATAGGAATAGGTAGTTTCAGATGAAGAAATCAGAACTATAAATAGCCAAGTAAAATAAAATACTTTAAGTTACTAATAATTAGAAAAATGATTAAAATAATTAAAAATAATAATAAAAAAAACTCTGAACTTAGCAGATAGGCTAAGAACAAAAAAGAAAATCATAAATGGTTGAGTGGTTGTGAGAAAATAGTTACACTAATGTACATTGTTGAATTAGTCTAATTAGCCTGGAAAGAAGTTTAGAATTATGCCCTCACATTCTTATAAAACTTGATCGAGAAATATTGCTAGTAGTTGTATACCTCAAGGAGATCAAAGAAAGAGGAAAAGGGTCAAAGCATCCAAAAATATTTATAGCACATCTTTTTGTGATAACAAAAAAATTGGAAACTGGAGGGATATCCATTAATTGAGAAATGGCTGAAAAAGTTATAGTATATGAATGTGATAGAATACTATTATTCTGTAAGAAATGATGACATAGGTGGTTTTAGAAAATTTTGGGAAGACTTGTATGAATAAATGGAAAGTGAAGTGATCAGAAGTAGGAGAACAATTTTTACAGGAGTCAAAAATAATTTTAAAAGTTTTTTTAAATTTTAAAATAAGTTTATCTTAGGAATTAATCAGCATACTGACCAAACACAATTTCAAAAAACTTAACATGGGACAAAAGAGAGCTGATGAATTCAGAGTAAGACAGAAGCATGTTTTCTCCTACTTCTTTTTCTTGGAAAGCCTTTTTTTTCTTGGAAAATGGCTGGTCTAAAAATTTATTTTGCTTTTCTAAACATATTTGTAATGAGTTTCATTTTTATTGCCTATTAATTGGTTGGAAGAGGGAGAAAATTTGAAGCTAAAATTGAGTTATAAAAAATACCTTCAAATTTGAAGATGTATTTACATATGCATGTTACATTTTAACAAATTTTAAACTCTTCAATTTCCCCAAATTTGTTAATATATTTTTTGTTTATAGTATCATAGAATCTAAAAGTTAGAAAGGACCTTTGAACTTGTTGAGTGAAATTTTTTGTTCTTTGTAGGAATTCCCTTTGCAGTATCCTTAGTATTTATGACAGATGGTCTTTCTACCTCTGTTTGAATATTATTTATCACAGAGAATTTACTGCCTCACAAGGTTGGTCACTTGATAATTCTACAGTAAGTCTAGTTCCTTTTCCAAATGATAGCTCTTCAAATAATTGAAGAAGGCTAGCTACATAATAAATGGACATTGACTATGATAACCTTACCTCCTCCCCTTCACCAAGTTTTCTTCTTTACAGATCATTCTTATATGAAATTAGTTTCAGAATTTTGACCAAATAGTTGGTTTTTTCTAAGCAAGCTTGCATCCAGAATTGAATAATGATATTCTAGATATAATCTGGAATATTGCATATCATCAAGTCATAGCATCTTAGAATTACAAGGGACATACATGCATGTGTGTGTATACATACAAATACATATGATGTGATTATTAAGTGAAGAATTGAGATTTTTCAATGGTGCAGGAGGTTATATCAAGTATTTCAAGGATACTTAACCTTTGTGTCATGGACTTTTTGGTCAGTCTGTTAAAATCTGTGGATACCTTCTCAGAATAATATTCTTAAATGCATAAAATAACATTTGGAAGATTACAAAGGAAGACAATTATATTGAAATAATCATCAAAATATTTTTCAGAATTCATGGACCCAAGGTTAAGAATGCTTTCATTAAGTTGGAACAGAAACAAGATCTATTTTGACCTTGATAATGTTAATTTCTTCTTTTTAGCTTTATTGATAAATTGTTTTTTATTCCACAGTCATCTCCTGATGAACTTAAAATCTGTCACTCCTTCCTTCCATCAACCCTTCCTTGTAACAACAACAACAAAAAAATAGTTAAGCAAAAATGTAATTGCCTGACAATAGTAATTTTCAAGTTGAGGAAATGATACTCTTTTCAAAGAATCGCTGAGTCCTCTAAACAGATGATAAAGGGCTTATTTGTTCTCCTTTTCTAAGGATGATTGCAAAATCTGACAGCAGTATTCCTCCTCCACCAAGAGCTCCTGCCCCTGTTCCCCCAGGGACTGTTACACAGGTAGATGTTAGAAGTCGAGTGGCTGCCTGGTCAGCGTGGGCAGCTGATCAAGGAGAATGTAAGTATTTGTGTGAACTGCTTTTACTGAATGCCGACTCTAAATAGGCAAATGGTTGGTGCTTAGCTAATAGAACTCTGCTAATATCTGGCTAATAAATAGTCTTCAGCTTTCAAATATTGAAATTAATTCATTGTTCTAAGAAGATAGATACTTGAAAAGAAATGAAATAAAATAGGAATTTGATGCCAGGAGACTGGAGGGATTTGGGGTTTATTTAATTTTTCAGTCTGACTGTGACCCCATTTTAGGGTCTTCTTGGCAAATATACTAGAGTGGCTTGCCATTTTCTTTCCATTTTACAGATGAGGAAACTAAAGCAAACAGGGCTCAGTGATTTGCCCAGCACAAAGTTTGTAAATGTATGAAGTTAGATTTGAACTCAGAGGATGAGCCTTCTTGACTCCAGGCCTGACACTCTTATCTATCAAGTGCCTTCTTCTCTACAAATTGTTCTCCATTATGTTTTAGTACAAGTAGCATTTTATATTCATCAATTACAGTGTCCCAAATGATAAATTTGATGGTGCAGTGAAAAGGAGAAATTTGATTTCACTGGCAAATAGCCATTAGAGGACTATCAAAATGGTAAACTTTAGAGTACAAAAGTATCTTCAGAGAAATTGCTTCACTCTCTATTCCCATTTATCATTATCATAACTTCTGTGCTAGCTTCAGAATAAATAGTTCTGACTACACTGAAAATTTTCTTTGATAGCAAATTAAGGTTTTGGACTAGATTACTTCTAGGTCCCTTCCAGTTCTATATCTATGACACCATGATCTGAATATGTATTAGAATTGAGGATAGATAACTAACCATTTGGTTTCACTAGTTTATATTATTAAAAGGAAATAAGCCATGGTATTCACTACTTACTGTTGTACTTGGAATCACTAATATTCATTAGTGCTGGAAAGGACTTTAGGGAAAAAAAAAACAACCCCCTCATTTGACAGATGAGGCAGTTAAGATCCAAAAGAACTGAGGGACTTGCCAAAGCTAGCAAATGTTAGAGTTGGGACTAAGCTGAGTTCTTTTGAGTCCCACTTTATTCCTTTTCTCTTGTGCCATATCGCTTATTAATTATGTTATTCAATTATTATTCAGTGGAATATGCAGCTCTAAAATAAAATAACATGACATGTCATGTTGAATAACAATGGTATGGAGATGATTTATATTATATGTAAAATTAAAGTTTACATTCAATTGCATTTCACTTTTGGGAGATTTTATTCAGACACCTAAATATTTAAGAGGTTGCTTATTTAAACCCTGCAACTAAAAACATGAAAATAGTAGCTCTTTAGTGTAACTGCTTTTAAAAATAAAAGACATACAAATTACTCTTCTTAATTTTTTGACAGTTACTATTTTCAGCAGTTGAACATTTCTGGCGAGCACACTTGATGTTCCCTTAAACTTGGCAGTTTTTTTAAAAATCTGTTTAAATAGTTGCTTGGAATATTGCTGGTTTGTGTGTATGTGTTTTCTGGATGGCTTTTGTGCTCTTGTTTTTCTTAAAGAAAGAATAGCCCTTTTACATTTTTAGAATTTAAAATAAATCTGTAAAGGTACATGAAAAATTCATGTAAAATATAATAAAGGACAGATAAGTTAATATCCCAGCAATGCTCAACCACTACAGTTTTCAAGTCACCATAAAGTATATATATATATCCTCTCAGTAATGCCATCTATTTCTATGAATTCAAATACCACTTGTGTGTTGATAACTCCCAAATCTAGATATATACTCCTTGGCTCACTTCTTGAGCTCCATTTTTGTAATCGTCAACTACCTATTCCCAAGAGGGAACCCCATTGATTTTTCAAATTAAAATTTTCTTTTCCTTTTTTAAAGGTAAAGCTTTTTATTTTCAAAACATATACATGGATAATTTTTCAACACAAATTAAAATTTTCAAGGACAAACATCATTACCTTACTCCTTAATTCTAATCTTTCATATCACATAAAATCACAGTTTTGGTATCATCAGTTTTGAAATTTTATTAAATCTCTCTACAACATATTGTGATTCCATTCCCTTTACTTTATTCATTCTTACCAATTTTGTTCACACCCTCATCACCTGGACCATTGTACTGTTTCCTATTTGGGCTCTGTGTTTCTAGTCTCTTTACTCTCCAATCAATTCTCTAACTAGATGGCAAAATGATCTTACTAAAGCACAATTATGACCAGATCGCTCTTCTTTTCAGGAAATTTAGGAGTACCCTATTGCTTCTAGGTAAAGTAAAATCTTTTTAGTTGGCATTTGAAGCCAGTATGGCTTCAGCTTACCTTTCCAAACTTATTCTACATAAATCCCCTTCCCATATCCACATTTCAGCCAAAATGGCTAAAAGTTATGTGAGTGTTACCCAAACTTTCCTCTTTATTCTTCCTATTTTTCTATAGGCTATTTTTGGCATGGCTAGAATATGCTTTCTTTTCAGCTCTCTCAGAATTCCTTTTAGTATTCTTAGCTTCTTTCAAAGTTCAGCTCATATGAATCCTCCTACATAAGTCTTGACCCTTTTTCCTTAGTAGAAACAACAATTTCACAACACCCTGTAAAGTAGCTAAATTATCATTCACATTTTGTATATGAGGAAACTAAGGCAGAGACTGATTCCTCAGGATCACATAGCTAGTAAGATATGAAGCAGGATTTAAACTCAGGATTTCCTGACTCTAAATCTAGGGTTTACCAATCCCGATATCTAACTGTTTAGCTGCAGATTAAGCAGGGAGAGAAAAAAGGAATGGGTAAAGTAGGGAGGCAAAGAATGATTGCTGTTCCTTGAATTGGGAAATATCTAGTGATTGAGAATTATCGATGTCTAATGGAAGTTCTGCAATTGCCAGATGACTTCTGCTTGTCTGTTTTCATTTTTATTTACATGGATTGGAACTTCCTAGATTCTTGACTGAGGTTTTTTGTTTATTTTTTTATTTTCTCCAATAGTTGAAAAACCCAGGCATTATGAACATGAAGAAACAGCTGAGATGATGGCAGCCAGGATTGATAGGGATGTTGTAAGTAGATATTATAAACTTTGGGATGTTGGTTTTGAAGATGATTTAAAAGAAAAGAATCTTTTTTAAAGAATAATTTTATATATAGGAAAGTATTCTTCTTTTAGACTGGTATTCTATGTTAAAGTTGTTCTTTATCTCTGTTTGTTATTTTGACCATTTGATTTTATTGTATATGATGATGATTCCTGGTATGGAATCTTCTTCCATCAATACAGATCAATAATTTACTCATAATTGTTGGTCTTAAAGATGTGCTTGGGGCACTGAGAGGTTAATAGATGTGCCTGTGGTCACCAATTAAACATGTTTTAGTGGTAATTCTTGAACTCAAGTCTTCCTGACTTCAAAGCCAGCTTCCTATCCATTATACTATCCTTCTTCTCTTTTATTTTTATGACCGTATCTTGCTACAGTATATGAGCATTAAATACTAAGTAGTTCATATGATAGCAATCTGTGAGAAATTTAGATGGATAGTGTTATCTGGCTTCTCTTATTCTCTACCTTTGTAAATTGTAATTTTGATAACATAAGTACCAAAATAAGTTTGGATTTGCTTTTAGTATAACCTTTAATGTGACCCTATTGAAAAGTAATTTTAGACTGCCTGAAAAATGAACATATAAATTGTAATGGTATAATTTAGTATGAGAAGGTCTTTTACCAGAATCCAAATGTGTGAAGTTGCTACAATGTTTTGTATTAGTGCAGTGTATTCTCTATGTTTCATATGTATAAAAATATCTTTAAATTTAGTTGACAATAGAAAATTTGTAATTTTCTAATTAAATGTTAAAACCTACTACATATATATGGAAGAAAAACAAATAGTTGACTTTTTGACAACTAAATCAATTTGTTATAATTCTCAAACATTTGAAATATTAATGTATCATTAAATCATTTTTTTCTCATGGAAACTCTGCAATGCTTCCATTATTGTGTTCAAGTGGCATATTAGTCAAATTGTCATACAATTGTATATCTCCTTCATTTCAAAAAATAATACTATATATACTTTTCATGGTAATACTTATAAGGAAAACATATACGTATTAAAACAAGTAATTTAATTTTGTGTGTGTATATATGTATGTATGTAACTAAATATATTTATATAGTACATTAGATAAATTAGAGTTAATTGGATAAATTTCTAATAATTTGATTAGTCATTATAAAGGGTTTTCATGATAGCATTTGGAAACGGAAAAATAAACCTTGAAAAATATAATATTAAATTTCAGCCACTGGCTGAAATTTATTCAGTTCTCTTTTTTACTTCTCATGGTAATCTTAAATTTCTGCAAATAAAATTTTGTCAAGTTCTTAATTTTTCTTTAATGACTCAATATATATAGCAATCATAAAATTTAATTTTTTTCTTCTTATGTTTTAGCAAATCTTAAATCATATTTTGGATGACATTGAATTTTTTATCACCAAACTTCAAAAAGCAGCTGAAGCATTTTCTGAGCTTTCTAAAAGGAAAAAGACTAAGAAAAGTAAAAAGAAGGGCCCAGGCGGTAAGTTGGATTTTACCCAGTTTTTAAAATTCAGCAAGAATTCCAGTTTGGAACATTTTGCAGTTCCATCATAACTTAGGGAAAAACTATTCAAGAAAATGTTTGTTGGTCTCTGGACCCCAGTTATAATAGGAATGGATTAGGATCGATTCTGCAAAGAGTGCATGTTTGTACTTGCATACTTTCTAATTAGGAGAGTAGCTAGGGTACCATGCCCAAGTCAGCATTAGGACTTTTTGTTTAAAATGTAAGAATTGTGATATATATGTGTTATGTGCATGTTGAAATTAGAATTGGATTTTAATAAATAAATGTTATATATGGTATTTATATATATGTGTATATATATATGATATATGTGGTAAATAGATATATAACAGAGGAAAAACTAGTTTAATAATTACAAATTTTAATAACTTAAATACAAATAGAATGATTCTTGAATACAAAGAAAAACCAAAGATGTATTTTAAAACACCATCCAGTAAGTAGTATGTTGACTAAAGGAAGCATTGTGAGACAAAAAGACAGCTACAGTTTTAAAATGAAAAGTTTGAATAAAATCTGGTATGTTTTAATCTACTCCAAAAAATTAGTAATTAGGGTTCTGATAATCAATAAGGATAAATTCAAATTATATGGTAATGAAAAACATATTTGCATACTTAAAGATACCTTCAGAAATGGAAAAATATTAGATTTGCTCATATTTGACCTCTGATTTTATGTTGGACATAACTAACAGCACAGCAACTAATTTTTTATGATTTTCAATAGTATTTTATCTTTCTAATTACATGTAAAGATAGTTTTTAACATTCATTTTGTAACATTTTATGTTTCAATTTTTTCCCCTATGTTCTTTATCTTACTTCTCCACAAAACAGCAGATAATCTGAAATAGGTTAAATATTTGCAATTCTTTTAAGTATATTTCCATAATTTGTCATGTTGTACAAGAAAAATCAAGCCAAAAGACATGAGAGAGATAAAACAAACAAAAAGGTGAAAATACTATGTTTTAATCTACACTCAGTCTCCATAGTTCTCCCTTTAGATGTTGATGACATTTTTTATCCCAAATCTGTTGGAATTATAGCAACTAATTTTGAAAGGAAAAACCAATTTATTTGCAAAGGGACTTGGACAGAAAAACAATATCTTGAGAGGTCTACACTTTACCAGTTAGTAATGACAAAATTAATACAGTTTCAGACTTATATGAAACAGAAAAAAAAACTGAATTCATTACACATAATTGACAATATCTTTAGGAAAAGTTGAAAAAAAATTCTTTGCGTTCAAATAAATACAGAAATAACAAATGGTAGTCATATCATAGGGTGCAATGAAATTAAAAGTAAGCTTAAAATGGCAAAAAAATTTAGACAATATTCTTAATAGGTTTTAAAATAATAAAAAAGCACACACACTTAGGTTCCAGGAATACCTACACTAATATTGATACCAAAGTTCAGCTCTATGAAGAGGGGGAGAAAGCTGTTCATTCTGGTAAAGCCACAATGTTCAAATTGGTCAGAAGTTGTACCAGATAATGACAAAGGGATGTTGTGAAGATTCCTAACAACATGAGCAAAGGATAAGCCATGGTCATGAAATTAAGTCTGTAGGAAAAAGCAACTGAGACTTGTTCTGGTGGATAACATAGGAGCTCGGAAAAATGCAATAGGGAACAGCATTCTTGGAAAATGAGCATTTGAGTCAGTACTAAGTAGCAAAAGGGATGATGATGACCTATTTGAACATAGACAGGTTGGAAAATGAGAAAGAAATTGTAGCTGTGCTCTTTGGATTTTTGATCCTGATGTGCCTGATGTGGATACTTTGAAGGAGATCAGCCCCTGCCTTATCATTTACTCCCCTGGATCTCAAGCCATTATCCTGATAGTCCCACTTGTTCTTTTGTTTTCAAAGAGGTCCACATAACAGAGTGATGTCTTCACTTGCACATGAATTGTCTTTGTAAAGTGGAGTTGAAGAAAGGTATTAGCCTCACTCTTTCCTCCAGTGTCATTGATGTCCAGTGGCAAGACAAAAGTCAAGGTGACTGACAATAGCCCAGGATACAGTGAATAATCTTAGCATCTTCGATACATCAAGTTGTAACTATTCCATGCCTCTGATTCAGTTGCTTCATGGCCATTGGAATAAATTGTCCTTATTCATCTATTTTAAGAAGAACATTTTTACATGCTTGAGGTAGACATCTTCCGAACTCACTGATGGTTTTAAAGCCTTTCAGTTACCCTTTTAATTGTTTTACCAAGAAGGAGCAAGATGCAATAAAGAAGATCCTGGAAATTTTTGGTTCCAAAGCCATGGAGTACATGAGCCTTTTATTCATCTGAAAGGATCATTTGGAAGGTATTGACTTGAACCAACACTTAAGTGAAACTAGGGATGAAGGCTTAAAAGACTGACACTTAGTAGAAAACTAAGTAGAAAGTAGTATGGGTTCATCTGCTGAGCTAATGAAAGTGAGAAGGAAGCTCAGCTAACAGTTTCTGGCCTTAGTTGAGCAATTGGCGTGGAAGAAGAGAGGCTCTTGCTACACAAACCATATATATCAATAGGCCAAGAAAAAGATTCAGGAACAAATTGAAGCACTAAAAAAAGCCTTCTTGTAAGACCTGCAAAAACTGTAAGAGGAAATAAGGCAGGAAGATAAAGAGGAAATCAGAAAATTAAAAGAGGGGCTGAAGCAGAGAAAAAGAAAAGAAAAAAAAGTATTTAGACATTTTATAAGAAAAGAAACTTTCTATGGCAGATGAGCAAAGAAATGCCAGAGCTGAGGTTGTGAGTCATAATGTGTTCTTTGAAAACTTTCCAAAATTTTTAGCAGCAGCCCGTGTCATCATTAAAAATACATACATACATACATACATACATATATCTATGCATATATATATATATATATATATTAAGGAACTTGGTAAAAATCATATTATGCTCTGTTAATTTTTCAATTTGTCCTTTATCTGTTGTTTATTTGATGAATAATCAGTTGTTCCAGATCCATATTACTACTATCTTCAAAAATAAAGACAGCTGCAAACCATTCATTACCAAAAATACCTTAATATTTATTAACTAAGATTTTAATATGATAATGAAGAAAGAGATTCTAGGCCTATGAAAAACCAGAAAAGGAAATTCTAATTCTTCTGAACTAAAAATTTTCATTCCAAGATCCAGGGGAAGACAAAAAGAATCTAATACTTCACTATTTCTCCGTTCTCTCCTTTTTAGAAAGGAGATATATTCACTGGGATGATGGATGTTATTTATATTTTATCATTATTAAGAATCATAAAATAGCTTATAGCTCACATTTATAGAGGGCATTAAGGATTGTAGAACATTTTATGTAGTGTAGAATATCTCATTTGATTTGATCCTGGTAACAACTCTGAAGAAAGATGTTATTATCATTCACATTTTATCTGAGGAACCTAAGACTGAAAAAATTTAAGTAATTTGCTTAGGATCACAGGGCTAGTAAGTACCTGAGGCTGGATCTGAATTCAAATCTTCTTGTCTCTTAAATTCTCTCTAATTCATTGACGGTCTCCCTAAGCCCTTCCCAATTTCTACCTTCCCCATTCATTTGTTATTATTTGGATAGGGAGAAGATAAAGCCCTGTTATATTCATATTTATTAATCCTAAGGCTAGAATTGTCCGTAGGTTTTCTGATTCATAATGACCCATTCTCTCCTTGTCTATTCATTGAAATTGTCAAAATTCTGTACTATTGACTTTCATATTATTAGTAATGACAATGACAGTTTATTTCATTAGTTCTTTAAGGTTTAAAAAGCCTTTGCTGTCTTGGGGAGGAAGGAGGTAAGAGAGAAAGGGAGAAAAATTTGAAACAAAATCTTGCAAAAATGAATGTTGAAAACTATTATTTACATGTATTTGGAAAAACAAAATATCACTAAGAAAAAATGTTAGGGCATAGGTACTTTTGAAGACAAAAAAAAAAGATTTACCATATATAAAGCCTTTTATCACAGCAAACTTTTGAAATAATATTGCAGGTATTCTATTTTACAGATGAAAAAACTGAGGTTCAAAAAGAACTGACTTTTCCTATTGTCACGAAAGTAGTTGGTGTCAAGGTTAGGATACCAGCCTGGATCTCTCCTGATTTTAAGGCCAATGCTCTTTCTATTATACCATATCACCACTTCTATTAAACAACTGTTTATTCAGGGTCTTGGAATTCTATCTGCTTTGACCAGATCACATTCAGAGTATAATGATGGTGTATGTGGAATGCCAAATTCCTGTCAATCCATAGACAGTGAAAATCTTCCATCCAAGTAGAAGAGACAATGCAGTTAACATTTTCATTTCGTTCTGCTAGGTGAACTGCATGATCTGAATATAATTTGGCATTTCTTGGAAAAAAGTGAATGAATAAATAAATGAAAATAGTCCTCAATAAGGGTAAATATGATACCTAGGTATAAACTCAATTGAAGATTAAAAAGTAAATGGCCAAATATTGGCCAAATTATTAAAACCATTAAAATTATATTAAAATTAAATATTAAATGTAGCTAAAACAATTATCCATGATAAGTTATAGACAACAAAATTCCATGTTGGTGCAACGATGGAAAAGAAACAAGCTGTTTACATGAAATAAAATCTTTTGCATAATAATAACATTGCTTCTATTATACTATGTTGCAAATCTAGGAATTTCTATTTCGTGGATTTTTTTTTTTTTTACAAACTTTCACTTGATAACATCATGAAAAAAGCTATAGCAACTAGATTTTAGATGAAATATGTGTAAAGAAAAGGCTTCTGCATTGTATTTTCAATTAATTTCTGAAAATTATCTCTATATTTCACTAGAGGGTGTGTTAACACTCCGAGCAAAACCACCACCTCCTGATGAATTTTTTGACTGCTTCCAAAAATTTAAGCATAGCTTTAACCTCTTGGTAAGTAGAAAGACAATTATGTATATAGTACAAGTAAGAGAAAGAAGGAACACTCTACAATCATTAACTTGGTTGAAAAAAAATTCAAATGAGTTTTAAGAAATTTGCGTTTATTTCTAGTCTTATTTTGCTTATTTAATCAAAACATATAGAAGATAAAGCCTGATCTATAAAACTTGGTTTAAAAATGTTATATATTCTTTTTATTTTGCTGAGCTTCTTATATAAGATTATATTTAATTTAAGAAATGGGATTAACCATCAAGAAATATTTATCCCAATTTAATTAGATCCAGTCTAGCAAATATTTATTAGAGTTAGGGGACTATAATAGGTACTTGGGATTCAAAGACAGAATACAAAACAATTCCTGTCCTTAAGGAGTTTATATTCTTTAGAGGAAGAAAACATAGATACAGATAAGCTTATTTATATCTAATCCGTGAGGGCCGGAACAATCTTCAGGGGAGTGACACATGAGTAGTCAAGGCAATTGCAGCTTCTAGAAGGTAGAAATGAGAAAATAATGCATTCTGGTATCTGCATAACCTTTTAAGCAGGGGATTGGATTTTCAATTTGGAGAACTTGCAGTCCAATTTGGCTGCAACATGTAATACTTGAAGGTGAATAATATAAAATAAGCCTAAAAGTTCATGTGAAATCATATTATGAGAAATTTAAGTGCTTTTGAAAATAACCTTGGAGAAAGTCATTTCATTGGAGTAATCAGGTCAGAAGCCAAATTATGAGGATTTGGTTAAGAAGTTAATAATAAGATAGAAAATGGAAATAATGAAAAAACAATGAGGCTTTTTTTGTTTTGTTTTGTTTTGTTTTTTGTTTTTTAGGATTTTGTGAAAGGGAGAAGATTAATAAGATTATAGACTGAAGTGTAGGGGAGAGAATGAGGAAGGAAAGCAGTAGGGGAAGGAAAGGGGAATAAAATTGAAGAGATTTAGTTCCCATTGGTAAAGGGCATAAATATTAAAAAAAAGTTAGCCTTAACAAAAAGAAGTGCCAACTCTTCAACAGAAACTAGCAAAAAAGAGAATGGGAATGGGAGATGAGGTTGAGAGGTTGAGATATGGAATAGAGAGAAGCAGCTCACAAAGGATGACTTGTGTTTTCTCTGTAAAACTAAATATGTCCAAAACAGAATTCATTGTCTTTTCCCCTAAGCCCTTCCCAACTCCTAACCTTCCCCATTACTGCAAAGAACAACACTATCCCACCCAAACCCAGAGGCTCATACAACCAGAGTCATCCTTGACTCCTCACTATTTTGCACTCCTTCATCTCTCTCTCTCCTTGTGCCCCTCAACCCCATCTCCAATCTATTACCAAGGCTTGCTGGTTTAACTTCCCTCAAATATTCCCCATTCTGTCCTTTGATACTTCCTTCACTCTAATACAGACTCTCACTTTGAGCACCAGAGCCTGGTGACTAAGCCTCTTGTCTTGGGAAGGGCTCACAATGTTAGTTATTTCTCCATGCCAGTTTATGATCATGGAAGGTTACAGTCAAAGCAGAGTAGCAGTAGATTCCAGCTTATGGGAGTTATATCGGAAGAGACCCAGTCGCTGAATTGGACCACACCTGTAGCATCTGCTTATGTTGCTTAGAACAAAGCAAAACTTTGGTTACTGTGATGTTAGCCAAAGTGGTAAGCTCCTCAGAGTTATGTTTACCTTGCCATTTTGATAATGTAATATAATATTGACCTACATCTTTCTTTCTTACTTGAGTATTTCTTTCCTTCATCATGGCTTGGAATTTATTTAGTATTTTTTAAAAAAAATTGTTGTCTTATTGTATTGTTTCAGGCGAAATTGAAATCTCACATCCAGAATCCTAGCGCTGCAGATTTGGTTCATTTTTTGTATACACCATTAAACATGGTAAGTAATTTACTCCAAATCGCCCAAATAGTTGTAGAAATAGGAATCTTGATGTTTTTTCCACTATATAGACTATATAGTCTATAGACTATATATATATAGTCTAATTTACATATAATATTTTTCTATGCAAATTAATGTGGATCTGTGGGTTCAGAATTTTCTGAGAGTAGAGAAGTTTGAAGATGATATGTGCCAGCTTATCTATTAAAATATACAATTAAATAATTTAAGTGGGGAAACTTATACTTGCTTTGCTACTTCACAATGAGAATTAAGTTTATTTATATTTTTAAGAGGGGGAAAGGATTTTTAACTATTATTAAATGTATTTTAATGAATATTTGAGGATGGTAAAAGTGAGAGTAATCTATTTAGCCCATTAAAATGTGCTAATTATTGCTAGCAATGTTTCTAACATTTGAAAGTTTATAGATTTGCAAGGATAGAGTTGCTAATTCATAGTATGTTAAAGGGAGTAAAGTTGTAAGACAAGTGGAAAAGTAGGAAAGGTATGGGTTGTGAATGGTTTTCAGAAGAGGTGGCAGACAAATTTGTACTTGTAATTTTTTAGAGGAATATTATATTTGAGGTATGGACCCACTGGAATAATAATACTGAATAAGGGAGGGAAAGACAAGGGGTTAATAGGGTCAAACATACTGAAAGAACAGATCCATATTGGGAAATAAATATAGGATGAACTGGAGAGGGGAAAGAGTTGAAACAAAGGGAAAACCAAAAGGTTATTAAATTAAAGCCAGGGCCTAATTAGTACAAGTAAGGAGTTTCATAAAGTAGTCTTAGATGTTCTAATTTGCAATATTTGAAATTATAATTATGTAAAATATAGTAATTGGTTCCAGTCTAATAGAAATATGTGTGTAATGGAAAAAAAATCTCTGTTCTCAAGGAGCTCACATTCTGATTGGAAAAGAATCATTCTAATAATCAGGATATATGCTATTATAATCTCAAAGGAAAGGAATTGGGGGAAAATATGACCACAATTCATTATTTCAACTAATAGGAACCTACCTAATTCAGACAGGAAATTATGAGTACCCAAACTAAAATGGTGGCTATATAGGTAAAGAGGACACATGTTGTTGAAGGTTAAAATGATAAAATTTGACAACAGACTGGCCATGAGAAATGAATGCAAGAGAGAGAGTCAAGGATAACACTGAAATTATGTATGAGCTTGCATGATTAAAAAATAGTAGTGCCTTAAAAAACAGAGGTAGTGAGGTTGGGAAGAGATGAAGGGTTTTGGGAAGAGAGGTAATGAATACTATTTAATAAGTGGTGAGAAGCGTATAAGACATAAACTTCTGGGACATAACATTTTTCTAATCCCATTTATCTTCATCTCTCAGTGTGCACAAATAGAATCTGTGAGAGAAAATGTGCTTCCTATCCTATGTGCTAGGAATATGGGTGTGGCCTCTCCTTTTTTCTCCCAGTTTCAATTCCTTTTGTTAAACCTGAGATTTTAGCTTTTTCCCAACTTCATAAGCACCAAGATGCACAGGGAATTTAGTATGAAACTTGGATTCAGGAAGAACTGACTTAATACACTTATTAACTGGATTAATCATGAATTTTTGTGGACAAGTCACTTAACTCTCTCAACCTGGTTTTTTAATCTGTAAAATATGGATAATAACATCTATCACAGGGTTATTATGAGAATCATATGGAATAATATATAAAGCATTTTGAAAATTTTAATATGCTTATATAAATGCTTGATACTATTTCTTGTCTTGCTCACTACTAAAATCCTGGAAGATCTTATTCAGTGACCAGGAGAGATATAAAGCTAAAATATAGTCAGTTACAAAGATGTGCCAATTAACTGGAACAAAGTAAAAATTTAAAAAGTTAATAAGCAAATAGTAAATATAATAAGACTCAACAACTGTTTACATCTTTTAAAAATAATTTTAATATGTAATATATATACTCCATTAGTTATGAGTTTTACAAGTTTTACCATGGAGTTCACAAGATTTTTGACACATTTTCTTTAAATCTTTACTAAAATGCAATTATCACATTCAATGTAAGCATATCTTTGATGACTAATCATAGCCTGTAGATTTTTGAATGGGTTTTAGTCAGGCAAGTTTCAAGACTGCTTCAACATGTTAATCTATAGATCTTGGCTAAATATTTTCACATTTCATGATAGATGGCATAATGCAAGACCATATTATAGTAATCCATTTCTACTTGGACAATTCTATAATTCTGGAACAATTCAGATTCTTTTTATATGTCTTTTTTTAAAATAGTGTTCATCATTCTCTTGATGGGGACAAGAATTCTAAGCCCAATACAACTAAAAAATTCAGAGAATATTTTTGGGAATAGATGTTTTATAGATGTCTGGATCTGACAGACTCATCCAAACTTCTTATGACAAAACTAGTCTTTTCATTGTTCTTTCAATTTCAGGAAGCCTTGTAATGCATTGTGGAAAAATCAGTTACAATCCTGCCAGCTTTCAAATCCCTTTGAAGATCTTTGCTTGATTTCTGAGGATTAATTAGGCTATTCTGTGTTAATAGTTTCTCATTTCTTGGCATCATTTTTTATTTTTTGACTTTCTGTATTCTCAAGTGACTGATTCTGTTTTATTGTGCACTTGAAATACTTGACTTTTTCATAGAGATACTAAAGATATTTCTAATAGTAATTGAATTATACTTTATAAGAGCATACTTTTATACACAGAAATAACCATTCTTTAAAGTCACAGACTTAAAAAAAACAACAAAAGAGAGCAATGAAATGTATTTCTGTGGCTTGAAATTTAACTTTTAACTGAAAAAATTAATTAAAGTTGAGGAAATCAGATCATTTCAGTTTTATCTGGTCAAGGTCAGATCCTGAGTCAGCATAGTATCAGTAGAATTAGTAGAATTAGTAGAATTTAGTAGTATCACTAAAATTTATTCCCTTTCTGGAGCCTTTCCAGAATGCATCAATTTTTTTTGAATTCATGGTCCAACACATGATAAAAATTCCTGAAGACTTAAAAAATAATTGTCCAAAAGTATGCTTGTTTCTGTCTTAAGATATAGTTGATGATTTTTAAGGAATTGTTATCATGATGTTTATCAGAGAAACCTACCTATAGAGATTCTTCCCTCATTCCCCCCCCCCACCATTTCTTAAACCGTTATCCTTATTAAATCAAAATTGTTGGGAAAGCTGACAAGGGAGGAGAAGAAAAGGTTCAAAATAGTTCCAGATTCAGATTGTTAAAACATAAATGCACATTCTTCTGTGGTTTTGCACCATCTTGTTTATTTTTGTTATGAGGAGACATATCCAATTACTCTTGACATGACCTTTATTTTTGTCTCTAACATTAATTTCAAAACTATATTTTTCAAGTATGAATTAAGTCAGTTGGATCACTGCAATAAAATGTTTACAGCTTAGAATCATCAGATAACAGAGCTAAGGTTTTCAAAGGAAATATTAATATAAAAATCAATAGGTAGATTCCTCCAGTGCTTCTAAAGAAAGTTAATCTTTCATTTTATTTTTTAGGATAAGATGAACTAGATTGGTATATTTGGCAATGGTTTAATGCTATATCTAAACAAGATCAGATTGGAAGTTATAGAGCATGAAAAAAATGCATTGATTTTTTTAAATGGATTTTTGTGTGCTGTTACAATAAACACTTTTAACCTGAAGAAATTCTTGTTCTTTTAGGTTGTACAGGCAACTGGAGGTCCTGAACTTGCCAGTACAGTACTCAGTCCTCTGTTGACCAAGGATGCAATTGATTTCTTAAATCAGACTGTCAGTGTTGAAGAAAGGCAACTCTGGATGTCCTTGGGAGAAACATGGATAAAACCCAGGTAAAGAATTATACAAATCTAACATTTTAAGTAATTAAGCTTTTGGAATACCATTGTGATATAGGCATATCAATATAATAATTATATCACAATTCATTGGATCCATGGTATCATCCATGTGGAACTTTTGTAATCCTAAAAATCCTTCAAAGAGATTCTTTCCAATGTTGTGGTAACCCTCTAAGTCATTTTAATATTTATTTTTTTCCTTAGCATTTATTATTTTTTATTAATTTTATAATTATAATTTTTTGACAGTACATATGCATGAGTAATTTTTTTTACAACATTATCCTTTGTATTCATTTTTCCAAATTTTCCCCTCCCTCCCTCTACTCCCTCCCCTAGATGACAGGCAATCCCATACATATTAAATGTGTTACAGTGTCATTTTAACATTTAATGGGTGCAAATGTAGCCCTCACATTGTAAATGTTTTCCTTTATTTTAATAGATAACTAGATGAGCTTTATTTCCCATCATACATTTCCTAGCTAATAATCTTTTCTGCCATATATTGTTCATCAATTATCATTGGTAATATGCTATACCCACTCACGTACACCATGCGTCACTCTACTTCCCGTTATGTCAGGTATAATTCATATTCTTTGCAAGTTCAAGAATTGCAGCCATGTGGGCTCATGAAAGGAATAATGTTGTTTAAATGATAGATTTTTGTATTAGGAATCACATTGGAATTATTGAAAATTCTGTAATTTTATAACAACCACATATATTAAAAAATATAGCTGATGCTCTTCTTACTAATCAATCAATTCTGGACCCAGAAAGAAACAAAAATCTAAATGTTCCAAAATATTCATAATAGCAATTTATGATAACTAAGAACCAATAACAAAAGCAGAAATCCATTGGTTTGAAAATAAATGAAGACAAATGAACTATGGCTTATGGACATAATCAGATATCATTGTGCAGAAAGAAATAATTAATACAAAGAATTCAGAAAGATTTATATAAAATAATTCAGGGTAAATGAAATTAGCAGAACCAAAAAAATCAATACATACAAGGACTACAACTATGTAAATAAAGAGATAAAGGAAAACTGACCTCTGAGCATTTGGAGAAAAAAATGATGATCCTGAAGAACAGATATTGAAATATAGCTTTTTCCTTAAGTCATAAAAATAAGGGACTTGCTTTCTATTTGGAGTGTTGGTTTTCTTGTCGAATATAGTTTTTGTAGTAAGTGTTTATGCTTTATTTTTTTTCTTAGTTACATGAAATGTTTTAGTCTAGACTAGAGGATCTGTGGAATAGTAGGCATTTCCAAAAAATGACTTTAAAATGTAAAAAACAAAAGACCCTAATTAAATTTACATTCCAAAAAATTATCTGTTCCCTTTTGTTTTTTCCTCTAGGATTCACTCAATATATAGTTCATGTTCTTAATGATTTCACAAATATCAGAAAATTATCTCATATGTAAATGTAGTTGTTGATAGATAATATAACATTTCAGAAGCAGTGCTATTCATTGTCTTTCTAAACATCTAATACAATCTCCGCCTTCAAATATCTTAAGAATACCCACAGATTTTTCTTGGATGTATTTGGTCTTATCCAATTGTTCTTAACAACTCAATTTACTTAAGTATCATGTTTATTTCCTCATAAATCCCACTATTAAGTGATGTTTTTGCAGTTCAAATGTGATTGTTCCATTGTCTGAGAGGATTAAAACAGATTTCATAGAAATACTGACATATTCTTTCCATTTTTCATCCATCTTGCAATCAAATTTCCAGTTTTATCTATTAATTTATTATTTATTTATTAATTCACATTAGATAGTGGTATACTTGCAGTCTTTTACTGAACTTTTTTTCTGTCCTTTCTTTTCCATTCCTGTTTGTAGTTTTGTAAGTAATACTACTTATTATTTCCATTATCTTCTTCCCTAAAGTTTTAAAGATCAGTTTTATTCTAAACAAATGTTGATTTTGGCTGCCATATCTCTTCATCTGGTAAAGAAATCAAATATTTTTGGCTTGACATGCTTTCCAGGCTCTTATGGTTTCCCTAAGTTTGTTTATGACATTACTTAAACTTCTGTAGGAAATGAAGACAGTCATACTTAAGGTTTTTACCTATTTCTTCTTTCTTAATGTTAATTACCTTTTTTGAAGAGATAAGGCAGAACTAGCATATTTGCCCATAATTATCTCCTAGTCATCATCCTGGTTTAATGATAATTTTGATCTTTCATATAAAAGTTGTTTCCAAAATGACTGGTAGTAATCAATCAGTTTCTATCTTCTAAGGTAGACTTATTTTCATTTTTGTGATAGTTTCATGTTTATAGTTCACTTTAGCCACAGGTCTTCAAATCAACTATTGTCTAACCACATGTCCTTGAGCAGATTTGTAGATTTTAGTAAAAAGTTGGAACATACAATATACAATTGGAAACAACAACAAAAATTAATATGATCTTCAACTTTGTAAAAATTGATGTTTTCAGGAAAAGGAAGTTGATATCCTACCCCATTGTATTCTGTAGTAATCCAGTCAAGGTCTGGGGTGATTGCCCTTTGAGTTCAGACAAATAGATGTACAGGAGTAATGTTGTAGAGATAAAAATCTATAAGACTTGGCAATTTATCAGATGTGGATTATAAAATAGAGATTTGATGAGGATTTTTCTGAGGTGGAAAATTGTTGTTGTTATTTAGTTGATTTTTTTATGTCTGACTCTTCCTGACCCCATTTGAAGCTTTCTTGGCAAAGATACTAGAGTGGTTTGCCATTTCTTTCTCCAGCTTATTTTACAAAGGAGGAAACTGAGGCAAATAGGGTTAAATGATTCACCTAGGGTGACACAGTTAGTAAATTTGTTAGGCTGGATTTGAACTCAGCTGTACCTAACTCTAAGGCCAACATTCTATCCACTGCATCACCAACTTGCCCCTGAGCTGGAAAACAGACTTTTTTAGTGAGCACTCTAGCAGATTATTATTGGGCTAGATTGCATCTGGGTCTCATACTGGTAGAAACCTCACAGACCATCTGGTCCAATCCCTTCATTTTACAGATAAGGAAACTGAGGCCCGGAGAAGGAAAAACAGGTCAGGAAGTGACAGGAGCACTACCTAGTAGTGATAATAGAAGGACCCATAGAGGCCATCTAGTCTAACCTCATTTTGTAAAAATCCAGGAACTAGAAGAGGAACCATAGAGGAAAGCATTTGAGGTGAGAATCAGAGGAGACAGAAACATCACTGATAATGTCTTCAGGTTATACTGTAGATACTGGACAGAAAAAAAAAGAAATGAGTGCTTCAAGAAACAGATCAGTAACCCTGCATGGTGATTTAATATAATAGTCATAAGAGATGTCAATTTGGACAACTGCTAGAGTTCTCTCTGTGCATAGAGAAGATTATCCAGAAATTTTTTTGTTTACCTTAGTAACAATGTCATTGTTCAAAAGATATAGGAGCTTTTCTGTAGTGGCAAGAAACAGGAAACTGAGTGGATGTCCATCACTTGGAGAATGACTGAATAAGTTCTGGTATATGAATGCTATGGAATATTATTGTTCTATAAGAAACAATTAGGAGGATGATTTCAGAGAGGCCTGGAGAGACTTATGTGAACTGAATGAAGTGAGTAGGGCCAGGAGATCATTGTACACAGCAACAGCAAGATTATATGATGATCAGCTCTGATGGACATGACTCTTTTCAACAATTCAGGCCAGTACCAATGGTCTTGTGATGGAGAGAGCCATCTACATCCCGAGAGAGAACTAAGAACTGAGTGTAGATCACAACAAAGTATTTTAACTCTTTTAGTTGTTGTTTGCTTGTTTTCTTTCTCATTTTTGCCCTTTTTGATTTGATTTTTTTTGTGCAATATGATAATTGTAGAAATATGTATAGAAGAATTGCACATGTTTAACATATATTGGATTACTTGCCATCTAGAGGAGGGAATGGGGGAAGGGAGGGATAAAATTTGGAACACAAGGTTTTGCAAGGGTGAATGTTGAAAATTATCCATGCATGTGTTTTGAAAATAAAAATCTTTAATTAAAAAAGTTAAAAAAAAAAGAAAAACAACTGATAGTCAAATATATGCACCAAAAAAAGAAAAGAAAAAAAAGATAGGAGAGCTAACATCTGAACTTGATTACCATAAAAATTTATGTACTGATAAATGAAGTAGAAATGACGAGAAGTTTTGGCAAAGAGGATCATTTCTTCTTATAATTTATGACTGAAAAAAGTGAGAAAAACCAAGAAGAGTCTGACATATGTGCTAGAAAGCAGATATCAAAGGACATGACTTAATTAAAATTTTTAGAAATCACCCTAGTAGATATGGGCTGTTCCCAAGAATAAAATTAGGATTCTACAAAGAGAAACAATTTTAATGAGGAAGAAAGGGTACGGTTTCCTTAAGAGACGAAGTATATAGAGATTTTCATCAATCTTACTTGATTTTAAAAGTCATATAGAGAAGAGTGAAACAAATATGGACAATAGAAGAAAAATACTAAAGTACAGCAGAGTAGTGCTTGTTAATTAGTTAATTGTTAACTAATTAATATAGTAAACATAGTCTGGGAAATATTTTAAGGACAACAAAAAGTTTTTTTGTTAATGGCTGTTTTTGACTAAGTGGAGGAAGAAAGGAGGATCAAAGAAGAAATAAGAATATAGCTTGGGGTGGATGAAATCACAATTTAAGGGAGAGAGAAAGCAGAGCTTCTTACTTCATTTTTCTGTTCTATTTTCTTATCAAGAAGAATGACCATTAGATTGACAAGAGATTGTTCAAAATGATGAATAGCAAGTTGACACCTAAACTAAATAGGCAGAGATAATACAAGAGCTCTTAGCTGTTTTTGATGAGTTCAAGTCATCCCAGCCTCAGACAAACTACTTTCCAGAACAAAGTGGCAAAAGTGATTGCTGTCAGGAGTCTTGAAGAATTAATGGAGAGTTGTTCAAGTCTGAAGAAGAATGAAAGAGTTCTTAAAGCACTAGGGAGGGGTGAATGTTTTAACTTTTTGAAAAAAAAAAAAAAGGAAAGTGAATAGAAATGGCTGTCAGTCTATAGATTGATAAAGTTGAGTTTGATTCCTGACAAAATTGCAGAAGTTATTCATGAACCTTTAGAAAAAGAGTTGGTGATCACAAAAAACAAAACAAAACAAAAACAACCGAAAAAAAAAAAAAAAAAAAACAACAACAAAAAACCCTGCATGGCTTCCTCAAGAACAGAGTATACCATACTAATCACATTTCTTATTTGGATAAGGTTATTTGATAGATCAGGGGAATACTGAAGGCCTAATTTTCCAAATTTTCACAAAGTATTTGACAGTATCTCAGGATGTTCTTATATAAAAGAAAGGGAAAATATAGGTTTTCCTTTTTCTGCCTTTGTCAGCATGCTGAAGTCAAAGGCCACACAGGATTCATTGTTTTGTATTTCTTTGTTTACAAGATTGTCAAAGGATTTATATTTATTGACCAAGAATTAGGAATGCATTTCTTTATTTAATTATAATAATTGGCATTTACATAAAATACCATTTTAAGGTACTTTAAGGTTCCTGAACTTTTTTTAGAAAAATTAATAATTTTATATGTATTTTTGAAAATTATTTTTATTTGATCACAAAACTCTGAGTTAAGTGCTAATGATATTATTATACTTACTTTTATAAATAAAGAAAGTGAGACTTTAAATGCTTGCCATCACATAGCCAGTATTAGCAGTGATATTTAAACCAAGGTTCATAGTCATAGTTCAACATTTTTTCTCAATACCAGATTATTTCTTAGTCATACTATTCCTCAAAGAGCAGAATGAGCCCATCTCTGAGTCCATACTGCAAAGCTTTCTAGATTAGTGCAGGGTTTCTAGTCCACAAGCAATGCCTTTTAAGAACTTATGATCACACCATTCTGTGATGGAGCATAAGAATAAAACTTATGTAGGGAAAAAAGCCAAAGTTAAGTCATGTAATATAATTGCAAAGCTAGTTCCAACCTCAATCTTGCTTCTTACTTTCTGTGTATTCACTCATTTTTAGTCAAGTCTGGCTATTCAAGACTTTATTTTTTTTTGGTGGGGCGGGAGGAGGGTGCAAAGATAGTGGCATGGTTTGCCATTTTCCTTTCCAGTTCATTGTATAGATGAAGAAACTGAAGATTAAGCCACTTGCTGGAGTCACACAGCTAAGAAGATGTCTTCATCTTCCAGTCCTACTATCCAGCTGTGGTACTCTCTCTGTAATTGCAGACAAGTTCCTTCACTTCTCTGAAAATCATTTCCTTATTTTTAAATTAATTTTTAAAACAAATGGTGTGAGTTAGAGGATTTCTAGAGTGAATGTGAAAAAGTAATTAAAGAAATCAGATTATGACTTGTCCATATTGGCCTGGTATATATTTAAATATTTAATCTATATTTAATTTCTATATCTTTTTGCATTTTTCTAAGAAAGGAATTTTTATTTTAAAAATTCTCTCATTTAATGAAATTTAAATTTCATTCTCCTGTTTCCTTTCTCTTGGTCCCAGTACTAGAACTCTCATTTTCATTCATTAATATTAGAATTCCAAGAATCTTTTCCTAGTAATTTCCTAGTTTCTTTTCTCTTTTCCATCTAATCTCTCTTCTAAGTAATCTATCTCAGAAATCTTTATATAAGCTTCCTGTGACCATATCAATATTCTCTTATGAGATAAAATATCATTTCAGTAGCTTTTAGTGTATTTTCTTATTTGATCTTTTCATAACTGTGCTGCCACTAATTTATATTTACAATTGAAATAACATATAAATCATACAATTTCCCTTTTCCCTTCATTCAGTCAGCATTTATTTTAGATAAACATGGAATATAGTTTCGATCAGAAGAAAACATTGAATATAAAAACTTACAAATTCATACAAATTGCTTTAAAAATGCAAAAGAAGTTATTTATTGGACCCTGATATTATGGATAGAGAGGCAGTGTAGTAAAATAGTTAAAGGACCAACCTCAAAGCCAGGAGATCTGGATTAAGATCCTGCTTCTGATGTATCCTGGATGTGTGTCCCTGGGAAGATCACTTTCAGAGTTCTAGATAATTCTCCAAGGTTATAAGTTATAGAAAAGGTGCCAATCTGCATCGATAGGGGAGCTTCTTTCACTCAAGAGTTCCCTAGGCTAAAGAAATCTTTGATCTAATCTTTTAGATTGCATCATGCGAATCATTTTTTAAATAAGAAGATTGTTGTGTCAACAAACTAGCATTTACTATGTGTCAGATACTGGTCTTAATGCTAGAAATAAAAAGTAATAAGAGTCAGTTCTTACTCTCAAGAAGCTGACAGTTTAATGGGGAAAGAATGTGCTAACAACTATATACATATTATTATATGCAGATAATGAATAGAGGGTTTGCACTAGGATTGAGGAGGAATGAGATAGGCTTTTTACAGAAGGCAAGACTTTAGTTGAGGCTTGAAGGATTCTAGGAAAGTTAGGAGACAGATGTGAAAACAGAGTTCTAAAAGCCCAAAGGGCTATCAAAAAGTGCATACTCTTTAACCCAACAGTGTCTCTATTGGCTCTATAATCACAAAGAGATCATAAAAGGGAAAGGGACCCAAATGTGTAAAAATATTTGTAGCAGCCTGTTTTGTAGTTAAAAGGATCTGGAAATTAAGTGGCTGCCTATCTGTTGGGGAAAGGCAGAATAAGTAATGGTATAAGGATGCAATGGAATATCATTGTTCTATAAAAAAAAAAGATAAGCATGAAGATTTCAGAAAAGCCTAGAAAGATTATATGAACTGATGCTGAGTGAAGTGAGTAAAACCAAGTGAACATTGTACACAGCAACAAAACTACATAATGGTCAACTGTGATGGATTCTTTTTTAACAATGCAGTGATTCACGGCAATTTCAATAGACTTGTGATAGAAAATGCCATCTACATCCAAAAAGAGAACTATGGAGACTGAAGGTAGATCAAAGCATAGTATTTTTTTAACCTTTTTTGTTTGTTTGCTTTTTTTCTTTCTCGTGGTTTTTTTCCCCCTTTTGATCTGATTTTTCTTGTGTAGTATGACAAATATGGAAAGTGAATAAAGGAAAAAAATCTGGAGCCCAAGTAAATGTTGTTCACCTTTTGCAAAGGTGAATGTTGAAAACTATCTTTGCATATATTTGGAAAAATAAGGGACAACAAATTTAAATATTTATTAAATAACTGAGCTATGATAGATTTAATAGACCTAGGAGTAGTGCTTGATAAGTCTTTTTTCTATATAACTTTATTAAATGTACTGAACCTAAAATTAGCAAAATTAATTTGCTCTGTATTATCTATATCTTTAAAAAAGCAATTGTTTATTTCAGATCAAAATTGTATACAGTATTTTGAGAAATAGAAGATATATCTCTAAGGTACCATTAGTGAGCCAAGGAATGTATTGCCAAACTTGTGACCTATGGATAATATGAGCTTTTTATTGAGCAAATGATAAATACTAGAATGTACTACCTCTCTCATGCAGTCACCCCAAGGCTCAAAATTCTTAGATTCTGAGATATGCAGTTGATAGATGTTGTCAGAGCTTTAACTAATCTAGAGGTCCTTCTATACATTTTGAGACCAATAGCCCTTGACTAAAGTGACACAATAAGTGAATTTTAGACATAGGACTTTTAGATAATAAGCCACAACAGTCAGTATACATACATTAATTGGTTTATAGCATTATGACATTGTGCAAGAAGAATGAAGCCCTGTAGCTAGGTGAATATTAAGATTCAACCAAGCTGGATAGGAAAATCAAATACCATAGTATCTGGATTGTGTAAACACAGGAAAAGGCAAAGTAGCACTGGATACACAAACATTTCAAAGGCTCCAAACAGACTCATAAGCAAATCAGATTGACCTATAAAGAATAGCTCCCTTGAACTGCCTTAGGCAATGGATGATCAACATGAGGAAACTATTCAGATATTTAGGGATCATGAAGAAACTCACAGAAATATTAGAGTACATGGTACATATTTTAAAATAGTAATCCATGGTAAAAACCAAGTCAAACAAGATAAAGAAAAAGAAATGACAGTAAAAAAAAAATTAGAAATGTTAGTTTGATGTTTATTTCTATGCTTCATAAATGAGAAATTCCTACATGGCTAAAGAAGTAATTATTCTTTTACTGAATTGCTTGGCAATAAATTGGGACAGATTATAATTACAAATGCATTCTGTGGCTTTTTCCTGATTAGAATTTGTCTGGTTTATATGTTGATGTATAATCACCTTGATTCATTTTAGCAATCTGCATAATTTTAAAGATGTAAATCTTATGAGTATTATGGAATATGTGTCCTTTCATAAAAGATAATTCAATTGTTGGAATATGCTTATCCTTTATATTGGCATGAAACTAGATCAGATATTGAAATTTTGTACAGTATTGTAAAAATATACTAAATTGTAATTCTTCATATTGATTTAAAAAACCCTTAAAGTTGTCATCAGAAAGTAGAGTCAATAGAGAAATGAAATTCATTATTTAAGGTAATGTAATGTGAATAATGTATAGGATATTATATCATTTACTTGTGCTTCTTCCTATGTATATTGTTATGTAGTTATTTAAAATATTGTGAACATATTTTATGTCATGAATTTTTGGGGGGATAGAAAAGGGAGAAATAATTATAAGCAATATTCATGTCTTGGATATAGTGTGTACACATATGATAAAAATGATCTTAAATGTAATTGTTTACATGTCTTATATTTTTCTTTTAGAGCGGAGTGGCCCAAAGAACAGTTTATTCCACCCTATGTGCCACGGTTCCGCAATGGTTGGGAGCCTCCTATGCTGAACTTCATGGGAGCACCAATGGACCAAGATCTTTTTCAGTTGGCTGAATCTGTGGCAAATGTAGCAGAGCATCAGCGTAAACAAGAAATGAAAAGACTATCTATAGAGGTGAGAATACTCTATATGAGTTAGGACCAGGTTGTTACTAGAAGCAATCTGGGCCCACTCAAGTTTGTTGAAAAAGGAAATGATGTGGTCATACTTGTGCTTTAGAGAAATCATTTCATCAGCTGTGTGGAAAAGGGATTAAAGGAAGAAAAAACATGAAGTAGGCATACCAATTTGGAGACTGTTTTCATAATCAAGCCAAAGCTGAGGAGAGCCTAAAGGAAGGTAGTGGGTGGGTGAGTAGAGAGGAGGCACATGTGAATCATGTGGTGGAGAAAGAAATGAGAAGATTTGCCAACTGATTGGATATGTGTAGTGAGAGAAGGGGTAAACAATGAGGGATAAAACTGAGATTATGAACTTGGGTGACAGGAAGGATGGAAAGAGGGAATAGCACAGAAATAGAAATAGTTTAGTCACAGGATATGTTTTGGAGGGAAGAAGCTGTTATTTTAGATAATATTGAATTTAAAGAAGGGAAGAAAGGTACAGAAGAGCTGTAGACAGAGCCTTTAAGTACACTCAGAATTAAGAAAGCATGATGTGAATGATGTTCCAGTAAAGTAGAATGGGAAGAAATAGTCTGACAGGGAGAAGGAAAATCCAGAGAGATCAATGTTTATAAAAACTCAAAAAGAGAAGATTATTTAGGGAGAAAAAAGTAAATAAACAGTTCCATGTTTTGCAAACAGATCTAGAAGTCTGAAATCTTGAGAAAAGACAATCATATTTTATAGTTAGGAGCTCCCTAGTAATCTCAGAGATAACTATCAATAAATTGATGAGGTTAGAGGTTACAAAGAGATTAAGAAATGAGAGGAGTAGAAATACAAGCAATGAATGTATATAACTTTTTTTTAGCTTTTGTCTGTGAAAGGGAAGGGATAGTTTGAGGAATTGTTAGTGTACAGAGCATCAGGTTTGGAGTCAGGATGATCTGAGTCCAAATATGACCTCAGACACATGTAAGCTGTGTGGGAAAATCAAAATCCCCTTTTGCCTCAGTTCCTCATTTGTAAAATGGAAACACATTGGAGAAGGAAATAGCAACCCACACCAGGCCAGTATCTTTGTGAAGAAAACCCCATGGATGAAGTTCATAGGATCATGTTTAGTTGGAATTGACTCAACAACTAAAGAGCAACAATAAAAAGGTCATTAAGGATAGGGAAAACTCAAGAGTATTTATAGGCATCAGGGAATGAGTCCATGTTTAGGAAAACTTGAAATAAAGAGAAGTAATTGTGGTTATTATCTACTAGAAAAAAAAATGGGAGGGAGACAGAAACAAGAGTACATGTAAAAGAATTGGCCTTGGTAAAAAGAAGGGGCTCCTCTTCCTTAGAGACTAGAGTAAAAGAGGAATGACTGAGGGATGGTATCCAAGAGTTTAGAGATGTGGAAAAGGAGAGAACAAGTATGTCATTGTAGTTAGACTCCAGATACCACACATGAATCATGAGTTAAATGAAACAAGAAGTCATACAATGATATGGGAAACAGGTTGTCACACCTAAAAACATGTATCCATTCATTTCCTTTTTTTTCTGTACCTATTAAATATGGCAGCTATGGAAGTTGGCCAGATAGAGAGAAAAAATATGGCTATCATATCCCAATACTATGGAGATTCTGTGATGTCCATAATAGGTATTTTTTTTAACATTTTTTGTATTATAGCCCTCTTCTCAGAATAATTATTTTAAATGTATAAAATAAATATATAAGATTCCAAAAGAAAACTATAAAACTATAAAAAAATTCCAAAAGAAAAATATTGAACATCTATTAAACATTAAAATTTGAAAAACTGTTTTAAAAATATGAAAAAACAAACAAACATAGATCCTGGATTAAGAGCCTTAATCTTGAAATCTAAGCTAAAGGTTGAGATATATGACAAGAAATGTAAGAAGAAAAAAAAAAGAAAAGGTAGGAGTATTAGGATAAGGAACATAGAGGCACTTTGAAGTCAGGGAGGAAAACCTTTGATTAACAATAATTATAAACTTATTATAAGAGACACAGAAATTCCCAAATATATTGCCTGTAGTATTTGAATTGCTTCAGTGGCTCTTAATTGATGATAATAGTAAATTCATTATTGTCACTTATTCAGAAATATTTACTTTGGGAGATAAAGAGGAAATTATATGATCTTTTTTTGCAAATCACATAAGGTTCCATAATTTAAAATACTTTTTGTTGCCATATTTTCTGGAAATATTGTTTTTCCATGACCTTCTCTGTCTTGTTAGAATAATAAAGCGACCACTAATTTGAACCAAATTAATTCCATTTTGCTGAGTGACAAGCCAGAAGATCTAGATTAGATAAATAAGATCAAACTGGAATAGAAAGCACTTCTCACATTCTGTTCTCTGATTTCACTATCTAAAGAACAAAAAGTAGATAATTAGCAAGCAGTCAATTTGAGTGCTACTCAATTCTTTCAATAAATGTCCCAATATAATTGTTTAAACACTCAGATGAATGAGTTAGCAGTAGATAGTAATTCACATCTGGTTGCATTATTTTTAAATAGGAACATATATCTAAATTAAGTTTCTATTATCTGTTGTCTTGTAGACTAATCTGGAGCTATCACCAAAATGGAATGAACTACAGAAAATGGGCTTTAAAAATTAACATATAGTTTTTAAAGAAGAAAACAAATTAAAAATCTGACTTTCAATAGTATGTCTATTCCATTCTTTTCATTTATATTGACATTTAATGGTCACAAAAATTGTTTTTAAGCTCTAGCTGTAAATGGCTAGTGAAGAGGTAAATCTTTTCCCCCTTTATTAAGTAATAATAAGATTACAGTAATTGGGGATTAGTTAGCAAACATATATATATATGTATATATATGTACATATATATCCTCTCTTATTGTTTTATGACTAAATATTCCTATGAAATTTCTTTCTTTTGGAAGTTTTTCTAGAAAGAAATATGATCAAGCATGGATCTTTAGTCATAAACATTAATTGTTGATATCCCCAAAGGTTCTTTCTTAGGACCTCTTTTATTCCTAAACAATGGCGATTATAATCTTATCAGGTCCCATAGATTCTATTATATCCTTGCTGATAGTTCTCAGATCAATGAATCCTGACCTTCATCATTAGTTGTCTACTGGACATTTCAAAGTAGATCTCCCATAGGTATTTCAGTCTCAAAATCTCCAGAACAGAACTCATTTTACTCCAAATTCCCTCCTCTAAACTTCCCATTATCATTAAGAACACCACTATCCTCCCAGTTACCCACATTTGCAATCTCTGTGTCAGCTTGAAATCTATACTCTCAACCTACATATCCATTCAGATGCCAAATACTTGGGTTTTCTACCTCTATAAGATCTATTGCATACATCCCCTTTCCTCCTTGCTCACAGGTGCCACCCTATTTCAGGCTTCTCATGATCTCACCTCAACTAATACAGTAGCATTTTGATATGGGTTCATTTCATTCCAAAGCACAGGTTTGACCACTTTCCACTTCAATTCAATAAATTCCTATTATCTTTAGAATCAAATATAACTGTAATTGGCAATTAAAGTCCTTTATAACATAGCCTCTTTATGCCTAATTTTCTCACATATACTATCCTCAGTAGTATTCTGACTGCCTTCATTTCCTCAGCTATATAATGGGGACCCTATTATCTACCTCATAGGATTATTGTGAGAAGATGAGAAATATTTGTAGAATGCTTAATATAGATCCTGGTACACAGGAGGCACTTAATAAATGCTTGTTTCTTTTCCTGCACCCCTTTCATTTATTTTATGGTCTCTCCATGCTGACCCACTTGCTATTTGTTATATACAACTCTTCATTGTCTGTCTTTATGCTTTTGTACTTATCTTTGCCCATTCCTGAAGTGCTTTCCTTCTTTGCCACCTGCTCCTAGGATCCCTGGCTTTCTTCCATATTCAGCTGCAGTGTTACTTTCTGTGGGGGATCTTATTTGCTAGTACTCTCACATCTAAAGTTAAGATATATCTACTCCTTGTGCATCTTGCTTGTTTTATTTCTTTTTTCTTTTAACTATTTGGAACTAAGCTCCTTGAAGGCAGGACTGTTTTTTTTCCTGTTGTTCATTTTCAGTACCTAGTACTGTTTAGCACATAGAAAACCCTTAATATATGCTTGTTCATTGCTTTAAGTAATCAAAAACTTTCTTGCTTTATGTCTCTAAAATTTAATTTTTGTCTAATTTTTCCTCACCAATAAAATTCATACTGTAATGACATATCTTAAAATGTTTTTGATCATGTAAACTATTTTTCATGTCATGCATAAAAATTACTGTATCCCAATAATTGTTGTTGTTGTGATCCTAATTTTTTAATATAAATTCCCTAAAGTAGCAGAGGATGCAGACATAAACCTGAGGAGCCATTAAATTGTTCCTAGATTAAAAAATAAGCTAATTATGCATGGCAGAGTGTGTTTTATTGCATCTCCAGAGACAAAGAGAACAGGGAGGGAAGAGCTGTGATGATTATCTATAGCTGGTCATCTTCCCCCTCAGGAAGGACAACAACATCCATTAGTGTTACTATAGTAACAAGTGCTTGTTCAAAATTATAATTGGTTTAAAAAATAATGAAAAAAGAAAACACCACTAACCACATTTTTAGAAGACTCCAAGGCTTGAACTTGGAAGAGAAGTAGATCAAATAAAAGTAATTTCTAAAATTTAATGGATGTATTAATTCCATGACAAGACAGTCTTTGCTATGGTAACTGAATTCAGGACCACTTTTTAAATGTAGGTCTTAAGGCATTCCTATTGTATTTCGGCATTGTAAATGAGCACCGGAGAGTGACAGATTTGTACCTTATTGGTACTACTTTTGTACTCTTTTGGCCAGAGATAGCATAATTTTTTATCATTAAAGGTTGTCCTTTGTATCACTCTATTCTCTTTCTTCCTCCTAATGCCCTCCACCTGCCTGTCATTTTTGAAGTCCACAGAAATGAGTGATTTGAGAACTTTTAGCATCAAGACCAGATCATTATTTTAGATATCTTTGACTGTTATGGGAGAGATCTTTTATAAGCTCCTGAAATTTCACTAAAAAAAATCTTTTATCTGCCAATAAAGTAAGGCCAGCCCTGATCCTAACCATAACTCCCCTCTCTATTCCTGTTATGGTTAGATTAACTAGAAATAGTAGAACTAATTCCTTCATAGAAATGGCTTTGATAAAGGAAAGATGGCTTATATGTATTACTTCTCACTTAGTTTAAATGTCTTTCCCTGGGTTTGCTCTTTTTAAAACAGTGGGAATTCAGAGAAAATATTTATGATTTTGCTGATTCACCATATTCTATAAAATTGTCTATATAATATTACACTATAATACTGTTCTGAAACCCTGGTGGAAAAATTTGTTTTTCATCATGTAGAGCAGAATTTTATTTAACCTAGGATCCCAGAAGGATTCTATGACCATGAAGGAGAGAAAAATTATATCTTTATTTTCACAAACCTCTAGCTAAAATTTCGCATTTCCTTCAGTCCTGAATGTAGGCAACAGACTGTAGTAATGCATAGGCTTCGTCAGACTGTCAGAGAGGTCTTGTGACATAAAAAAAGTTAAGAATCTCCAATTTAGAGTGAAGATTTTGCATTTATATTGATGACATATTTGAAGGCATACCTGTGATAAAAATATAATCCCAGTATGTCATAATTAGCTAAAAATAACTATCAACAGGTGAAAATTGTATCCTAATTAAATGAATACCTTTCTGGGATGCGATGTGTTAGAATCAAATCAAACCAGCTCCAGCTGATTGTTTAATGTTCAATGTGGACATTTACATCTATCTTCAACATTGGCAAATGTACATAGATTAGGGGTTGGTTTATTATTTTGTTCATTCTCTACTCTTAAGAAAATGATGCATATTAAATTAAATTTAATTATTTTTAATAATTAATAATGCACATTAAACTGAAAAGTATTTTGTGCATGCATTCCCCCCCTGGAGATCTGGTTAAATATTTACAAATACATACCTGATTATAGGTACTTATTAAATGTACTAGCATTATTATATTGACATTACACTTATATGAAATAATAATTTTGTAATAATTTCTCATCTTTTTTTTTAATCTGTCTTTCAGCATTCTAATGTACCAGAGCATCCTCCACCTGATGCATATGCATTCAATAATACAGCTCACAAAAGAGGGCCTCAGCTGGACCAAGGGGAAGCTGCCCATGCTTTTAAGCAGACTTATAACCACCATGTAGATAGGTAACATTCAGTGACCACTGAGAATTTGTGCTTGTCTTTTTTTTTCCTGCCAACTGGTAGTGATATAATCTCTGCTTCTGTAAATTCAGTCTATTAATAATTTAAAAAACATCTTTGATGTTGCTGTTAGTGGAGATATGATCTATGTTCAAGTCCTTCTTCTGACATATACTGGCTTTGAGATACTGGGCAAATCGCATGATTTTTTAGCACTCTGGGCAGTTTGCTAGGTAGCTCATTTAGACCTGGAATCAGGAAGATAGGAATTCAAATACAGCCTCAGACACCATTTAGTTATGTCACTCTGAGAAAGTCACTGTCTTTTCATATAAATGTAGATACGTAATATCTATATTATACAATTTATTATACACTATATGTATTATATATTATATTATACTATAATAATACCTGATTCCCAGAGTTATCATCAGAATCAAATGAGATAATATTTGTAAGATCCTTTGCAAACTTTAAAGTGCTTTGTAAATGCTAGATATACTAATAAACCACATATATAACAGCTAGTTTCTATTATTATTAATCATTATTGTTAATAATTATCATTACTAAAGTTTCAAAAACAATGCTGATCTAAATTTAAAGAGAAATTCTACACAAGAATTAGCTTTCTATACAAGTGAAATCATAGGTCATAAATTCATAGATTTAACACCAATTGTTGTCCCTTACTATTTAAGGGTTGATCATTCCTTTGAAAAAATGGCATTGATAGTGGGAGAGGAGAGGAAGAGAAATCACTTAATTCCATTCTCAGTGTAAAATATCTTTTTTGATGAGTTTGCCTTTTATTAAACTATATACCTCTATTAGAAGCAATGAGTTAATTAGAATTTAAAATATAAGTCTCTCCAGTACTTTTTTGTTTTCTCAAGTTGAAAGAACAGAACTTCACTATTGGAATTGGGATAGAAATGTTTATACTTGTAGTTTTATATACATATGTTTGTTTCTTTGTTTTTCTTTGAAAGTTTTACTATTTCAAAGAAGTCTCTATTTGTTTTTACATATATTGCCCTTCTTGAATATTTTCTAGCAGAGAGTCAAAAATAGGAAGAGGGGAAGAAAGCAATTGATTCAAACTGATAGCACCCATGCACTTGTTATTTTGGAAAGGAAAGAAAAGCAAAGGAAGATAGTCAAGTAGAATAGTGGGAGAGCCAAAAAGATCCCTGATTTTTAAATGATTTGTATTCACTTAGAGGTTAAAAAATATATAATTGACAAAACCATAGTACAATCTTATCCTTTGTAATTTTCTACCCAAACATTGAATTTCAGTCAAACTCAAAGGTACTTTTACTATCTCATCTTTTCAGTTCTCTCATCTTTTTATTTTGCTTCTTTGTAGATTAATTTAAGATAAACTATTCTTAATTTTTTTGCTCAAATTTAATGTCCTACATTGCAATTTTTTTCAGAACATATATGATGATTAAGATTTTTACTATTAAGTTGAATTAAATTGCACGAATTTTTGTGTCATAAATTTTTTTTTGTGGTATAGGAAAGAATTTGAGAAAGTTTTTAAGAAGTTGTTTTTTCAGTAAAGTTGAACCATTATCCAAATACAGTAATAGTAACAATAGTAACTCATTTCATGTAGCACCTTTAATTTTCTAAAACATTTTCCATATATTATCTCACTTTAGCCTCAGTATTATATTATTATTCCTATTTTGTAAATGTGGAAATACCCAAAGAAGTTATTTGTCCATTGTCACAAAGCTAATAAACAATAGGAAAAGTCCATTTGCTATGCTACATTGCTCTGGATTAGCAAATAGGCTGGTGTATATTTAGATTAAATATACTTTGGGAGTTCTAGAGATCAGTGATATAATTCAACTCTTTGGAATCTTTCAATTACTGTTATTAGCCATAGTCAATATTTTAGAGTTGTTTTTTCCACGATAATTTTCCATAAATTTTTAAATATGTAACATTAGTGATTAATTACTTTCCTAGCATTTGTATTTGGTAGCTCAACAGAAGATATTTTAGAAAGATTTTCGCAATATTTGCATAAAAACAGAGAAAGCTGAATTCAGCCTTTAGTCCATCAAATAGGCTCTGGGTTCATACAATCTGGGCTCCAGGTTTTTACTCCTTTTGTTTTTGTTTGTGTTTTTGTTTTTAATTTTGTCCTGTTCAGACTTCTCTCTGGGAAATCTCAGTTTATAGCTCAAGTGTAACCTCATAGATCCATCAATCAAAAAGCATTCAGTAAGCCTACCTGTTAAGTACCAGGGACCATTCTAGACAATGGGAAAAATATTATCCTCAGGGAGCTTACATTCCATGAAAAGAGACAATATGTATATCAGTAAGCATACTTCTAAGAAGCAGAAGTAGAGAAGGAGCATATTAAAAATAGGAAAAACTACCACTGCAAAATCACAGAGATAAAGACATCATTTAATGGGTTCCTACATCCAATACAACCACTCAATGTGACAATACAATTTACAAGGTGCAGAGCTGCCTTTATTGAATCCCATGAAAAATGTAGACAATGCATAAAGGACTCAAAATAGCTCGTAAATATTTCTACGCTGCTCTATTTCTGATAAATTCTACCTTGCCTGACGTGTCCCCTATAGTCATAACACCCTCCAGAAGTGCTGTGAAAGGAAAAAAAAACTCAAGCTTGTTATGAGGATCTTTTAACATTTTGGTGAGTTCGCTTTGAATTCCTTTCCCCCCAAAAAACAAAAGAGCAAACAACAACAACAAAATTTAAAAAAAAACAAAAACAAAAAACAAAAACAAAAACAAAAACAAATAGGCATCTAGTCTTATAGCACTTCCCCCTCAGAAGGGAAACAGACTGTGGACTTCTAAACAGCCTTTAAAATGCCCACTTTTCTCCCATACAAGAAGGCATTCTGTATGCCTTTAGGGTAATACTGTATAAGGAGTCCTTATCATAAAGGAAATGAATTCAGATGTGGCTAGAGAAGTAAGACCTT
This sequence comes from Sminthopsis crassicaudata, assembly GCF_048593235.1. Lineage (NCBI taxonomy): Eukaryota > Metazoa > Chordata > Mammalia > Dasyuromorphia > Dasyuridae > Sminthopsis > Sminthopsis crassicaudata. Next base: position 183,434,209 of record NC_133621.1, read on the forward strand.
AATCATTCGGTCTATACTATTCAAATAAATTATGGTAAAGATGTAAGATAAAGTTCAAGTTTCCCCTTTCCACTTCTCCATATTATTGCTTAAATTTCATTGCAGCTCTTCCAGATTTGGGAGCCATTTTCTTTTCTTTCTAAGAGACTTTCATTGTCCAAGAAACCCTCTTCTCTTAGTAAAAACCTGGAACTCCTAACTTCCTAACTTGGCTTTAAGAGGTGATTTCTCCTTCCCTACCTCTGCTACCCAGGAAATATGCTTTTTTTTTTTTTTTTTTTTTTTTTTTTTTTTTACTAGAAGACTGAATTTGAGGATTAAATTGCCAGGAACCCTCCCTTTTCTAGAAGGCTGGGTTTTAGACATACCAGACACTTTCAGAAATATGGGTTTTAAAAAATACTTATATCAGAGGGTTCCCTTTCCTACAGTTGTTATCTCCCTGTTTTAGTCTGTCCTCCAGAAAAGAAAAAAAATCTCCCAAGGACAAAAAGGTCCCAAGCAGATAATGAATAATCTCTTTTGTAATCCAGAAGGAAGAATTAGTCCATTCCACAAATCTATTCAACAAAAATCCAAGCCAATAATTTCATTCATTATCCTTGAGTTCTGTCCCTCCAGGAAGTGCTAGGAAAGCATATTTATACCTTCCATCGAAGACAGAATCAGAAGTTCCAAAGCCTCACTACTCTAAGGAACCCTCTTGATCAAGTCCATACCCTTGCAGGTGTTTTTAATCTTCTCAATAGGTATCAATATTCATAATCACATCCTCTACTGGAGAAATTTCCTTAAAACCCCAAATATAGAATTGTCACTTTCTAAAGCCCAACAAGTTGATCAAGAAGTTCTTATAACCAATCCACTAGCATCTGTACTGTAGAAATTCAAAGATCTCTGAAAGATCTTCTCTTGTTTAAAGTTCAAAGAGAGATTTAGCATCTTGATCACAATTATTGTACTACCATAGGATTTTAATTATTTGCCAAGAATGAAGTACAGATAGTATATGAAATCTATTCACTGATCAGTGAATTTACTGTGTTGTGGTTTATACATGACATTTGAATGATTATTTAGAATCTGGGGAATAATTTTAGAGTTCTTTTTAAACTGCTAATTCAATTTCCTTGCCTTTCACATTTAACATAAATATCAAGCTCATTATTCTTGTTCTGAATGAGAAATTGAAATTACATGTTCTGATACATTATAGATTTTTATATGAAGTCCTGGACAGAACTAAACTTATTTCTAATTGTTATTTTTTGGTTGACTACATCATATGGCCCCATAGAACATTGAATTATTTCTCTGAGACAGGTTGAAGGCTTAAACTGGCCTTAAAGAATGCTGCTATAGAAGATTTTGTTTGCCCAATTACAGTGAAAAAACTTCCCAGAGAGTGTCTAACATTTATCTCATCTTTTGTTCACAATTTGGCACATACTCAGTTAACTGTAATAACTAATTACCCCAGGATAGAAGGGTGATATAAAGGAGAAGAGATGAGCAACATTGATTATAGAGAAGGAAGCATGTATAAATGAAATATGGATAATAATGCTATTTATTTAACATATCTTCTCTGCCTAACTTTGAACAAAGTAGTAACTATAACTGTGTAATCTTAAATTATCTATCTAACTTTTGGAGGATTCTGATAATAGTAATAGCTAGCATTTACATATCACTTTAAGATTTGCAAAATGCATTAGTAATATTATCTCATTTGATTCTCATAATCCTAAAAATAGATGCTATTATTAATTCTATTTTTTACAGATGAGAAAACTGAAGCAGAGAGAGATTAAATGATTTGTCCAGGATTACACAACTAGTATCTGAGATTGATTTGAATTCAGATCTTCTAGACTCCACGCCCAATGTTGTATGCATTGTGCTACCTTGCTGTTAACCTGTATGGAACTGTTAGACCATTAAAACCTCCAGATCTTTTTCTGATAAACTGCTATCTGGCCATCTGTCAACCTTGTCTTGTACTTTTGAAGTGGAATTTTTCTAAAAATAGTCAATATATTTACCCTATATTAAATGTGGTTTTTTTTTTGTTGTTGTTGTTTTGTTTTTTGTTTGTTTGTTTGTTTGTTTTAGTTTGGCTCAGTATACTTGTCTGTCAAGAACTTTTTGAATCTTGATTCTGACATCTATCATTTTAGTTTTGTGTCACTTGCAGTTTGATTAACGTTCCATCTCTGCTATTCTCTGCATTTATCTCTGTCATTCATAATGGTATTAAAAATCAAATGATCCAGAACATATCTCTGGAACACTCCATCAGAAGCCCTTCTCCAAGTTAACACAAAATTATTAAAATTTGGATCCATCATTCAATTCATTTAAATTTATCCTAATTCTGTTATCATTTACTCTGTTTCTATTTTTTCATAATAATGGCCTGAAAGACTTTGTCAAATGCTTTGCTGAAATCTGAGAAAACTATGTCAACAGCATTCTCCTGATCAACCAATCTAAAAATTAAATGTAGATAAATGTCAGTTACCATTTATAATAACAATTCTAATTTGGCAAAATGTTTTTTATTTACATTCTTGATCTTTTATTGAATTTTGGTTATTTTTCAAAAATCATTTAAAATTTAAAAAATTCATTTGGTAATTTATTGGATAGGAAATTGATCTGTGATTTCATGAATACTGGGAATTTGTCAATCAGAAATTCCCTCTATTGATGTAGATCAGTTCCACCTCTATAATTTATAATTTTGAGAGTAGACAGATTCTTAGATTATTCCTCTGAATCCCAGATTCCAAATCTAAAAGTTCTGTTTTCATATTTTATTGTCTTTTGGTTTTGCTTTAATATTTTCTGTATGGTAGAATTTTTGAGCTTTATTTCCTATAGGGTTTTTAAAAAATTGTGTCCAAATTCTATTCTGCCATAAAATCTCTTCTTTAATTTTTTTTTAATGGAGAGCTATATTTTTCTCTTTATCTCATCCTCAATTGGGGGGGTAGGCCTTCCATTCACTCTTAAGGATTTTTTTTGCCTTTCTGTTTTCTTTTCTTGAATTCTAACTGTAGTTTCTTTTTCTTTTGGAGCTTTCTTCTCACAATTTCTTAGCCTCATAATATTTTCTTTATTGTATTAGACATTTGTTTTCTATTTTCTCTTAGTATCTCAGATTTTTTCTCCATCTATGATATAAATTTCTTTTTTTCCCTTCTTTTACTTCCAATGGGAGAAAGAGTGGAGAAGAGACACCTTTCTTACTGCTTTGAAGTGATGAAGGACAATCTTATTATAAGATCTCAACAAAGTTGAGTGCTGAAGTTCCCATTTTAAAAAAATCTATATTTACTCTAATTCAATATATTTACCTATTCAGTATCATATTCATGACACAGCAAGTTGGGTTGGCCTTTTGTTTACCTTGTGCATAACTCTTTTCACAGGCCTTGTGAATAATTTGGTTACGTAGCTTGAATAAGTAGAACCCATAGACGAATCAAAATCCTTCAATTAATAGTAAGCATTAAGCAGAAAATTTACTTGATTTAAGTTTTAATTTCATCCATTTTGTTAAAAATTCTAATGAACTTTTACCTATTTGCTAAGGAACAAGAAAGTAGAATTAAAGAAGATAGGGAAAAGATATGAATGAATAATAACCTAGATTATTACATCTTGATAGTTGTAACATTTAGCCCTAAGAAATATTGTATTCAACTGGAGACTCCCTAGATAATTTCCTTTTGATGGACTTTTTTTTTTTTTAAAACATCCAGCAGTAATTTTTTTTATTTGTTTCAGGAATTATGACCTACTCAAAGCCCCTACCAAGAAATATGCCAAATCTAAGTATGATTTTGTGGCCAGGAACAGCAGTGAGCTTTCTGTAATGAAGGATGACATATTAGAGGTAATGGTATCTTCAACTCCTACTGTAAATGATAATTATAATAATGGTAACAATGATAATTGTCATTTACATAGCACATTAAATTTGAAAGTCACTTTTACACACTGTCTGAACCTTGCAACAACCTTGGGAGATAAGTACTTATACTTAAAAAAAATTGTTGTTCTTATATTTATAATTAGCTTATTATTAAGCTGAGGATATAAGACTAAGTTCAAAGCTGGCTTACCATTATAAGTATATGGTTAATTAGAGCCTTTATCTTATTTCTAGACATTCAATTAGATAAAAACTCTCTCTATATATGTCTATATATCTTTTCTAGTCCTTTATTTATTTGAGAAGCCAATTATCTTTGTTTTGCTGCTGAGTGTGAACATATAGGATGAAAAGCTCCAACAATATCTCCCATGAACCATTTGAAATTCAGTTTTAATAAAAAGTTAAATCTGTTTTTTCTCTTTTCCATCTACTTTTTGTGTCTGTCTAATTCATCAAACATTTATTAATTGCTTGTTGACTAGAAGGCCCTGTTAAGTGCTAGAACTAAAAAGGCAAAAATGAAATAGCCTCTGCACTCAAGGAATTTATATTTTACTGGGAGAAATAAAAACACTATAAAATAAGTAAATATAAAACATATCAAAAACATGAACATAGAGTAATTTCAAGAGGAAGCCAAGCCTGTACCAATATCTAGGAAAATTGGGAAGGTCTTCCCATATCGGGGAAGCTCCACCTGAGCTATGTTTTAAAGGAATTTAGTGGTTCAATGAAATCAAGGTGAGGAGGGACATCATTCCAGACATGAAGATCACCTCATGGCAAATAAACAGAAACAAGCAGTGAATTAATATGTACAGGAAACAGCTACCAGGTCATTTTTTATCATAATAGAAATTGTGAGAGTATTCTGAACTAGAAAAGTAGGTTAGAGCTATATATTGTGAGAGGGCTTCGAATGCTAGATTGAAGATTTTGTATGTTGTCTTGGAAGACTATAAGGAACCTCTGGTGTTTGAGCAGTGAAGTGACATGGATCTATTTTAGGAACATCAATTTGGCAGCAGTGTGAAGGAGTGATTGGAGAGAGTAGATAATGGAAGCAGAAACCAATCGAGATTCTTTTACTGTAGTAGGGGTGAGGGATAATAACGACTTGAACAAAAGCCAAGTAAGTTAAAAGAAGGGGAGAGAGACCAAAGATGCTTTTGAGGTCAAATCTGTAAGATTAGGATACTGAATAAGTATGGGAGTTTGAGAAAGAGGAACGAATCAAAAATGACTCCAAGTTCAAGAATGAGAATGATTGAAAGGTTAGTGGTGTCCTGAATAGACATAAAGAAGTTAGGAGTATGGTTTTTGAGGAAGAAAATAATAGCTTTTATTTTGGATATATTAGATTTAAGATGGTTATGGCCATTTTAATAGAAGTCCTTTCCAGAAGACAGTTAGCAATTATTAGGCTTATCAATACAGATTTGGAAGTCAGCTGCAGAAAATTAATATTTGTACCCATTATTACTGACCTGATTTAGTTGGGGAGGTTAATAGGAAAATGAAATAATATCATTATAATACTCTGTGTGATAGAGAGATTTATTTAGATTTTTACTTAATTAAAACTATCTGGATTTTTTGGTGTTCAAACTTATGGCCAATATGGATCTTTTGTTTATTTGTTTGTTTGTTTACCATCTTGAACTGATTCTTACGAAAGGGACTTTTAAAGGCCATGTAGTCCATTTTCTGAATCAGATCCTTGGACAAAGCCCTGTTTTTTTACACAGAATACTCTTCGTCTCATCCAGTGCATTCTTTCCTTTTCATTAATTCCTTAAAATGTCTCCTCTTCTATAAGCCTTTTATTTCATTTATGACATCCCATAATTCAAATATGAAAAATATTAAGTTTCTTGTACTACTTATATTATTTTATCACTTGTGCATAATTGTCCAGTCTCTTGCTTATATTTATTTGGTTGTTTCAGAGTTAATCACTATTAATATTTAATTATTAAGTTCTAAAAAGAATAATTTATATGTATTTAGTGCCCTTGAACAATATTTTAAAAGTGAATGTTTGGAGGATTCTGGGAAGATGGCAGAGTAGATTGGTAAATTTTAGGCTCTCTATATTTCCCATATAAACAGAACAAATTTGCACCTCAGGGCAAATATTGACTGGGGGAAAATCAAGAAAACTTAGAGCAGAACAAGAGTCCTCCAGCTACAACCCAAGAAGATCTGAAGAAAATCCTCAGGGTAGAGATTAACCCATTTGAAGAGCAAACACCTCCAGGGTAGAGAGCCCTCAGGCGAGCGGAGTTTGGCTGGAGCCTCTCCAAGAACCTTAGAAACTTTCATCTCCCAGACTCAATTGAGGGCCTGAGTCTGGTATAATTGAGGGAATTTTAGCTGATTAGGAGCAAGGCCCAGTTGTGCTGCAGAGCTATGACCTGGGCAACAAGAAACCAGCACACCCAATGACTACGGAGAGGCAGTGGTCAGGGAAACTACTGAATGTGGGCACTTGCAGGAGAGGGGAGCTTTTGGTTTGGGGTTCCTTGTCAGAGGGGAGAACTGAAGGGAAGCTTGAGGCACCTTTTCCCCCCATGACTAGAGGTGCTTACAATAATACTTCTTATTTAAAAAAATGAATTGGCAAAGAAGAAATAACTCCATAGAAATCTATTATGGAAAGAGGGAAGACTGGGGTTCATCTTCAGAGCAGGACACTGAAGTAAAAAAAAAAAAAGCTTCTGCCCCAAAGTGTAATGTGAAATGGCTCCCTGCCCAGAGAAAATTTATAGAAGAACTAAAAAAAGAATTTAAAAAGCAAATGAGAAAAATGAGGAAAAACTAAAAAAAAAAAAGTCAAGCAACCAGAAAAGGAGATACTGTGTCTCAAAGATATAAATAAGTCTTTGAAGGGACTTCAGGGGAAAACCAGTGAAGCTATGAAAGACCAAAAAATAACAAAACAAATTATAAAGAATAAAAAAAATAGAACAGAATGCAAAACATTTTTTAAGAAAAATGTCAGATCTGGAGAACAGATCAAGAAGAGAAAATATAAGAATAATTAAACGGCCTGAAAGTTGTGACCAAAAAAAAAGGATCTTGACACAATAATGCAAGAAATAATCCAAGAAAATTGTCCTGGAGTGATAGAACATGAGAAGAAAGTAGAAATAGAAAAAAAAATACACTGATTACTACCTTAAAGAGATCCTTGGTGGACAACACATAGGAATATTATTTCGAACCTCCAAATCAAAGATTTTTCAAAGAAGAAAACTTTTCAAGAAACAAGAAAAAAAAATCAAATATGCTGGAGTTACAATTAGCATTGTACAGTACTTAGCAGCCACAATAAAAGACTACAAGTCCTGGAATCATATCTACTGACAATTAAAAGAACTAGGCCTGCAACCAAAAATATATCCAGTAAAATTATCTGTAATATTGAACAAGAAAAAATGGACATTCAATGAACTTGTGGATTTTCAGGCTTTTTTTTCAACCAACCCCAAACTTAATAGAAATTTTATCATTTAAGAGCCAAAATCAAAGATCACTTTCTAGGAACACAACAGGGACAAATTGTTTATATGTATGTGTGTGTGTGTGTGTGTGTGTATACATATATATATATATATGCATACATATTATATATATAAAAAGTACACCCTATGTTTGACATTAATGATAGGGTTGCTTAAAAGAAAGTTTGGGGTAGAGTTAAGGTAAAAAAAAAATCATGTTATATGACTGAGATGCAGAGGAAGAATAGACACAGACATTAGAGGGGGGAGGAGTGTCATAATTCTGAAAACCTACTGGCATCAGGAATGAGTTTAATAGGTAATACTAGTTACATATCATGAACGGTATAGCAACTTCCAGAATCTATGAAGAATTAAGGGTAGAAGGATGGGCCAATAGGGAAGCTAAGGGTGAGGGAAGAAGACAAGGGAGGGATCTATGGGTGGGGGGAGGTTAAGTAATAGCAAGGCAAGTTAAAGAGCAAAATTCAAGCAGAGACAGCAGGGATAGGAAAGATATGTAGGTGTGTATGAAGAGGGAGGAGTGGGGTATGTGTTTCTATGTATGTGTGTGTATGTCCCTCAAATGAGATAGTATACCTAAAATACTGTAAATCTGTTAACATGATATAAATGTGAATCAATTGTAATGTGTAACCAATGAGGAACTTTTAAAAATATGAGTAAGATAAATGTCATCAGATAGATATGATTAGAAGAGAAGATGGACTGTTCATGTAGTGAGAGATGATGAGTAGATGAATTGGTTGAAGCAATGATATTCTCATAATGTTAGAAGAAAACTAGAAAGGTCTCCAAGATGCTGCCTGGACTACTTTGGCAAGCACATAAGAAGATAAAAGAAATATTGCTTAGGGTATGCAATCAGTCAATGAGTATTTATTAAGCACTTACTATTTGCAAGGTATTATAAGGAACTCAGGCTAATGGATGAAGCAACATATACATCTTTAAATATGTAAAGGATATATATATATATAATATCCATTATGTGTTTGTAAATACAAGTTTTTATCTTATACATACATAATTATTTTCATTTTTCTTTCTCATTAGAAGAGTTCCTTGCAATCAAGGACTATGTTTTTACTTTTCATTATTTGCCAGTACATGTGTATGTGTGTGCGTGTGTATATGTAAGTATACTAAATCAATAAGATGAATTTGAAGTTCAAACCAATATATCTCTTTAAAATTTGCAATCTGCCTAATCTTAACACATAGATTTATATAGAGATACACAACTAGTTGCATGTAATACATAGCAGTTTGTTCCTTGGATTTTTTTTCTCTTACCTTTAAATATGTTGTTCACTTAGGGAGCTCTACCTAGACTATCATGGTCAAGCTAAGTTTGAAGGTAAAAGCAAATGGAAGACTTATTTAGGGGAACAAGACTTACATGATTGGAATAACAATATATTTAATGGTTTTTACCTTCTTCCCTCCTAGCCTCAAATATGATCATGATTATAAACATCATGTAACAGTACCAGAAAACAGTTGGACAAAGTAGTTCTGCTGACTCTAGATGCATTTGTGTTATATAGATTAGCTGAATTAACACTTATCTTTACTGAACTAGAAATGAAAATTCTCACTTTGATTCTGAAAATGATAGGACAGAACTGCAAGATAAATAATAAAAAATAAATCTTTAAAAAAGGTTTTTATTAATGTTTCTTTTTTATATGATCACAGCTATCTCCGATATAGCAATTCCTCTCTCCCCTGTAAGTCATTCTCTATAATAAATAGCATTTTTAAAGACCACAAAAGATGCATATAACACTATGGACCTCTCATATCCATGAAGTGATGGCCTGGGGTATCTTTTCATGCCTCTTCATTTGAGCAGCTTGACCTAAATAACTTTGCTGTATTTACTTAATTTTTTCATGTAGTTATTCTTTCCATTTACATTATAAGTACACAGTTTTCTTGGCTCTGTTTACTTTACTTAACATCAATTTATAAAGATCTTTCCATCCTTGTCTGTATTCACAACACAGATCATTTTTTACAGTATTACAAACATGCACCACAATTTTACTTATTTTTCAATTGATGGGTATCTACTTAGTTTCTAAATCTTTGGTATTACAAAACATGCTACTAAAATATTTTAGTACAGAAGGCAACTTTCTTATCAATGGCTTCATTGGAGTATATGACCAGTAATGGAGTCTCTTGCTCAAAGGAGATAAACACTTTAGTTACTTTGAATAATCCAAATTGCTTTCCAAAATGATTGTGTCATTTCATAGTTCTGCCAATTATATACTTGTGTACCTATCATTTCATAACTCTCCCAATATTTAACTATTGCCATTTTTTGCTATCTTTGCCAATTGCAGATTAAGGAATGGCATTTATCATAGTTTAAGAAATGAAAAGTTCTTGATTAATATTAATATTCTATGATGTTATAATAAAAATGAAATTATAGTCAAAGATTAATGTTTTATTAAACTTTTTTTTTTATTTTCTCGACAGATTCTCGATGATAGAAAACAATGGTGGAAGGTTCGAAGTGCAAGTGGAGACTCTGGATTTGTGCCAAATAACATTTTAGATATTATGAGACCCCAAGAGCCCGGATTAGGCCGTGCTGATCCACCTTATACTCATACTATACAGGTACCATTAATTTCTTAATATAATTTTTACTATTTTGTTTGTGGACAAGGAACACATTAATCCTTATGGTGTAATAGATATTGAGTTGGAAACCTAAATTCATTTCTCTTCTCTGCCACTTCTTGGCTGTGTAATTTTGGGAAAGTTGTTTATTCTCTCAATTTCCCATACAACTCTTCAAGACTGCAACTGACAGAGAAGGTACTATTCTGTTTTGGAAGAGGAATATCCTCAGCATGAGCAACATACATAAATGAAATCACAAATCCAGTCTAAAAAAGAAAGGCAAGACAATCATATTTTGGCTTTTAATCACTGAAATTAATTCTAGAATATCTCTTATAACAAGGAGAAATGCATGTTTGTGCATATATATATATATATATATATATATATATATATATATATACACACACAAACATGCATTCACCCACATACATATTTCAGTTAAGGAAAAAAAAAACTTTGGTAATAAATAACTTTCCCTACAAGATGTTTTCCACATATGTAATTTTCATGATCTTCCTAATATGATAGAAAGATAGGAACATCTATTCAGAGCTGAGAGGCCTGATCAAGATCACCTAGTAATATCATTTTACAGATAATGAAATTGAGGCCTAGAAAGATCTATAATCCAAGAATTCTAATAGTTAGATGCTATATACCCTGCAACTGGCTTTCCTGTAACCTCTGCCTAGTTCTAATCTGCATTGACTATCAAAGATAGATGGCCAGTCTGGCTGTAAACTTTCTTTTCTTTCTATATTAAAAGTTAAAATACAACATATACACAAAATTAATATAGATAGAATATATATGTATACATATACAGATACATTTATGTGTATGTATGTGTGTTTATTATATATATACATATATATATATATATATATGTATATATATCTATATATATATAGATATATATACATATATATATATATATATATATACATACATCATTGAATCATACCAGATACCTCTCTGCAATGAGTTTAGACTCTTATGACCTTGGACTCCATACCCTCCCTGTGTCTTCAACCTATGTTCTTCACTCCTGGGACTTTTAAACTATAGTGGTTTTGATTTGGTTATGTCCCTGACACAATAGTATCCCACATGTGGTCCTTAATGTTAATATAACTCTCTTGTCAAATTCTTAGAACTGCTTTTTAACTGCCTGAAATTTGGTAAACAGATTTACATTAGGTCCAAGGATAATGGCATGAACATGTGTAAAAAGTATGTTGGAGATGCCATGAGGTAGTTTTGTCTTAGTTACCATTTAAGGCCTGAAAATAAAAATGTTTTAAACCTGTAATTGTGATATAAAGTTCTTATAAATTTTTTATCTTCATACTTCTGGTTGGGGATAGTAAGTTTAGAACAGTGATGGACTTTTTCCTTTGTTTCAAGGGATTTCACCATATTTTGTGAAAATAGCCATATAGAATATGTAAAATGTAATTTCTTGTAAGACTGAATTAACATATATTCAATATATTGAATTAACATATATATAATATATACTCATATTTATATACATACAGATAGATATGTAAATGGATAAGTCAAATATATTTTGATAAAGGAAAACTGATATTGAAATGTGTTTCTATTTATCCAAACTGTGGGTCTGATATATTAAATATTTAATTTTATGTTCATCATTTGTTATTAGCTATTAATGCCAAAGAAGGAGTTTGAATTATTTAAGGTATGGGATTGCTTACCTTACCTAAAAAATATTTCATTTCTTATAGGACTTTGAATTTAACTTTCTATCTTAGGTTTAGAAATTTTTTCTTTGAAAAAAGAAAGACAGCAACAATTAACAAAACAAGTTTCCAGTTGTTTGTCTTTAGGATGTTATCGCTGTAATATAAATCTTATTTCACCTTCTGGATGCTGTAGCTTCTTAGCTTATCCATGAGATCATGTTTACTTATTGCTTAACCAGCAACTGAGAATTTCTGCTTCAACTGAATTTACATCTACACTTTTGACTTAGCTGGATTAATTTTTATTTGTTTAACCTTGTGGATTTACTGCATGGAAAAGACTCTCGCAGTGGATCCTTGTATTTGTTTGCATTTGTGCATGTGTGTGTGTGCGCATGTTTATAGGCATGCACAGGCCAAGGAGTTCCATTTGTGGTGATAAATATATCTATCTGATTGTACCTAGATAGATATGGCTATCTGTTAGAGATTTTTTTTTTCATTCTTTAGTGTGTGATAGCTAGGGGTGGGCAAACGTTGGCAAAATAATATCCTCCAGTAAACATGTCAACAAATGTGTAAGCATCTATATAACAAGTATACATAAAACAGACTTATTGGGAGTTAAGATCATCTCCTAAATCTGCTTTTTTCCACTATCGATCTTTTTTAAAAGATGAATATTAAATAGGATTGCTTTTTATGGTTCATTTTTAAGGCTTCTAAATCCAGATTTCTACTTTTCAAGATCCACAGATCTTATTTTGCTTTTCAATCTGTTGACTCTACTTCTGTGTTATGGCTAGTGTCATAAGCCACCTTGTCAATTGAAAAGGTATTTCTGCTTATAGTTGAGCCAAAAATGTTCATGCAAAGGGCTGGAAGACATTTGCTAAACACCAAGTACATTTCTTTTTTCTAAGCAAAAGTATATCTCAAATGACAGCTTTTATCTGGAGTTTCTGTAAATAACTTCTCATGTTCACAAGAAATTTTGATTTAGCTCAGAGATTTTTAAAATGTGAAGGCTTTGTCTTTTTTCTCTGATGATAAATGTGTTTCATCTGAGAGTTGCCCATTCCTAGCTTTTTTTTAAACTTTTCAGTAGGATTTGAATTAAATATGCACATTTCTGTTTGGGATTGTACATGTGGTGATAGAAAAAAAAGTGTGTTAAAACTGTGTGTGCATGAGTGATTAAGTAAATGTGTGTGTGTGTGTGTGTGTGTGTGTGTATGTGTGTGTGTGTAGGGGGGAGAAGTTTTAGTTTTGATTTGTTTTAGGATTGGGCCTTACTTTAAAAAAAGTAATTGCTTTGTTTTAACTTAGGTTCATTCATTCCTTCTCTCTATCTTTGTCTCATATTTTTAAGCTCAAAAAGTCTTCATTTATGTTATAGAAACTTATGTGATCATGATGATTTTATTCTGCTTAGGCTATGTTTTGGAATTGTTTTCCTAAAATTGAGAAAGCAGTGAAATTATTATTTTATGAATTTCACAATGATTTAATTCCAATAATATAAGCAGCAAGCATGGTAATAAGCAGTTACATAAATCATCTTGCCACTCTGATTTCCCTTAGAAGTGATAATATAAGGTCATAGGACCATATATCTACAACTGAAAAGAAACTCAGGAAGATGCAAGTCCAATCCCCCACTGTCCCTCATTTTCCAGATGAGGAAACTGGACCTCAAGGAAGAGTCCCAGTCAGAAATACCATTTTTGACAAATTTATTTTCAATATGATTGCTTTCCTTTATAACTATGTACTTCATGCTTTTAAAAACATTAATTTGAGGAAGATATAGGTTTCCTCAGTCAAAAATATATCTGATACACACAAAAAGGTCTCAATTGATAAAACAAAACACCTGCAACTCACTGTAGCTGTGACAAAATTTGGGCCACATCATTGATAAAATGCCAATAGACTCCTCAACTAGTAGATTTGAATTTACTGGTACACAGAGGAACTTCTTGGGCAGTTAGGTGTAATTTATAAGGTTCTGGGCCTGGTCAGAAAGACTCATCTTCAAAATCTTTATATCTGGCTTCAAACTAGTGTGACATTGGGTAAATCATTCATGTTTACCTCAGTTTCCTCTTCTGTAAAAAAAGTGCTATAGAAAGAAAGAAATGAGAAACCACTACAATATCTTTGCAAATAAAATTCCAAAAAGAGTTATAAGGAGTTAGACATGGTTGAAATGACTCCCCAACAATAGCAAGGGAAGCTTTAATCCACTAAACCTCCATGTTCATTGCTACCACTGTGCTCCTAATATCTTGGATCTAACTTTCCTATTAAGCAAGCATTGAGATATGTTTGGGGGAGTCATCTTAATCTCTGGTCTTCAGTTTTCTCGTCTATAAATCAAGAAATTTAACTAGACCATTTTAAGGGCTTTTTCAGCTGTGAAACCCTGGGAGTTCCTTCTATCAGAGTTCCAAAGAAACTAAAAGTAATTGCTTTCCAAAGAAAGGCTTGGGGAACCTGTACTAAAAAAATGTATAACTAAAAAAACAAAAACAAAAAACAGAATAAAACAAAAAAACTATACTTGTCTACTGATTAGTATAAACTTATATGCATTAAAATGATAATTCTACTATGCTTAAATATTTGAGAGGATCTAATGTGGAAGAGCGATTATATCATTTAACTTGGGTCCAAAAATCAAACCCAGAAATATGAATGGAAGTTAAAAGAGAAGTAGATTTAAACATGATAAAAGAAAGAACAATTTGTGGTGTTTGTATTTGGAATGAGTTACTTTATAAGTTTCCAAGATATTCCATTGATGGAGGTTTTCTAAGCAGAAATTCAATGGTCACTTGACAGCAATGGGCTGCAAGTTATGGACAGATTGGATAAGGTGGTTCCTCTGAGTCTCTTCCATTTCTTAGTTATTATGGAATCACGTCATGTGTCTACCTATTCTGTAGAGTTGTAAGGCTGACATTAGGCTCATTCCTGGTACCTCTAAAAACTCGGCGAAAGAGGTAAAAAAAAAATTACACAGAAATATAGATAAAGGTAGCAAGAATTTTGGGGAAAAGTTGATCAGCATAGTGCTTTGTCTGACAGAATGATATCACTAGAAAAGGTATCCAAATGGGAGATGGAATTGACTGCTAGAAGTTTATTCTCCAACTGTGGACAATTCATTTCATTACTCAATAACCCAATTTATTATTTCAAACTAATTTCTCCTTTCAAACTTCACTTTTATTATATGTCAGCATGAATACACCTAGAATTCTCTAAATATAGAGTTCAGTTTTTCAGAATAGAAATGGTTTAATTAAAGAACAATATGAAGTTAGCTAAGTGATTTTCACCTTTGAAAATGAGCTAAACCCATTCATTTCATATTAAGAAAAATAATATATGAACTATTTCTCTATAACTCTTTACTTTTAAATAAAAGAGGCTTTGATTTTATCAAACTTTATTTGAAGAAGCAGTTTATGTCCCCTCAAGGTTTTGCTTTGGATAAAAAGTACATGTTAGTTCCTTTTCTTTCCTCCTCTCTAACATCTTCACATTAAATATTGCTTTCGTGCTCTTTCATCTTTGTGCCTCAAAAACATTTTTCTCATAGAATGATATAATGTCATATTTCGGTTATATTTAACATGAATAGATATGCCATTGTGATGCTACTTCCAGTGTCTTTGACATTTTTAAGCTTTCCCTTTAATTGTGGAATAATAGGCTTGTTTCTATATTATTTTTCTCTCTAGCAATTTTATCAATCAATTGAGTGTTGTCAGAAGTATATGAAGGTGTGGTTGGGGTAGGGACAGAGAAAGGGAAATGGGCTTTTCTTGTATTTATGGAATATAGACTGAGTATTTTCTGCCTACATGGCACTAGATAAATATTGACTTTTAAAAAATGATTTAAATTTCTGCCATGTGCAAAGAAAGCACTATGGATGAAGAGATGAACATCAAGACAGCCATTGGTTCAAAGAAGCTTTCATTCTACTGAGATATATCATTTTGTACAGATAAGTAAATAAAAAATAATTTGAAGGAGAAGACACTAACAATTAATTGCAATATTCATGGATTATTAGTTAGTTGTCTAAGATAACTAGTGATATCAGTACTCTTATACATTATTGGGCCTCTCCTTTACTACTTCTACTTTTCCTCTTTTAGTATACATCATTCTTTTTTTCTATTTATTCTAATATTTTATGGCATTCTGTCTGTCAAAGGATCTTTGAATATTAGTTGTTCTCTCCTGAACTATTTTCCTATAATGTGTATTTAAATTATAACAACACTCCAGTTTCTCACATACAAATGGTATACACATAATTTTTTGTTAGATGATTGTAATTTAGAGGGTTGACAATTTCCAAATTCTGTCACCAGTGTACAATCCCATATAGTCAAGTTTTCTGTTTGAAACTCATTGCCCCTGGATTTTCTGCAAAGAAAATATGAGCTGTTGGCTATGCTAGTGAGTTTTATGGGTTCTAGAAAATGTAACTAACTTTAATCCTTAAAAACAGAAAGAAAAACCTAAAAAAAAACAAATCAAGGAAAACTTATCTAATAAAATATGTATTTTCTTACTCCTAAGTTATGGAAAAGGAAGAATAAGATGGAAGCCCATTCTATTTTATTATTCAATAGTTTAAACCTAAGATTTAAGCTAATAATGCTTTCAGAACAAAACAAAACAGAGCCTATTTTTTTTTAATTTTTTTTATTATATATATATATATATATTTTATAATATTATCCTTGTATTCATTTTTCCAAATTACCCCCCCTCCCTTATTCCCTCCCCCCGACGACAGGCAATACCATACATTTTTACATGTGATACAAATGAGTCTAAGTACAAATACATGTGTGTGAATATCATTTCTTGTTGCACATAAACATTAGAATCCGAAGGTACATGCAACCTGGGCAGACTAGATATTAGTGCTAACAATTTACATTCCCCTCCCAGTGTTTCTTCTCTGCGTGTATCTACCTCTGTCCATCATTGATCAACTGGAAGTGAGTTGGATCTTCTTTATGTTGAGATTTCCACTTCCATCAGAATACATCCTCATACAGTATCGTTGTTGAAGTATACAGTGATCTTCTGGTTCTGCTCATTTCACTCAGCATCAGTTGATTTAAGTCTCTCCAACCCTCTAACAGAGCCTATTTTTGTGTTGATTTTCAATTTCCTACAATACATAGTAGTATTGAGGACCAATCAGAAAAGCTTCCAGTATCAATTCCAAAGAATTTCATCAGCAAAAAAAAAAAAAAAACCAAACAAACAAAAACCAAACTCCAAAACAAAAAACACCAAAGTATTTTTTGTTTTCATTTATAACATGTAATCATAATATTGTTTTCTTCATCATCTCTATTTTTTTCATCTGATGTATATGATTTGCTTCATTTTCTTAATAGCAATTACTTGGAGAGCTGTCTGAGGTAATGCATGTTTCCTTCATGAACATTTGTTTTTAAACTACTTGGTTGGATTCATCTTTTGGCTTTTCATCACTTGATATGTGTCAACTATGTTTAGTTTTATAGCAAGAGTCTTCAGCTCTTCTGGATTTTTAGAACAAGAACCTATAAATTCATGGTAGCTTTAAATTTTACAAAATAATCTTTACAAAATAGTATTTTATGACTTCATATACATTTCTCTAGCCCTTGGCTTGCCTTCTAAGCAAGCTCCACTAATAGTTGAGAGTTTTATTTTGACTTATAAAATACCTAAAATTATATAATCAGTGAAAAAATCAATTATATACTATTAAATTTTAAGCAATACTAAGTACAGAGTAGTGTGCTAACAATTGGGTGAGATAAAAATGGAGCAGTCTTTTTCATCAGACTTAATTTATTTTCCTAAAAATTCTTCCCCTTAGAATGAAAGAACAACCTAGACCATTTTTATTATGAGTAGTATGTTTGGAGAAAGGAGCAAGGGATAGAACACAGACTTGGAGGCAGGAGACCCTTAATTCAAATCTGAACTCAGATAGAAAGATGGTATGATCCTGGGCAAGTCACTTAATCCTGTTTGCTTTAGCTTCCTCATCTATAAAATAAGCTAGAAAGAAAATGGCAAACCACTCTAGTATCCAAGAAAATGGAGTTATAAAGTCAGATATGCCCGAAATGACTGAAAAATAACAAAAAAAGTTTGAAATGATAGAAAGATTATATTTTTAAAAGTCCTTTTTTTTCAAAATACATGCAAAGATAGTTTTCATACATCTACTTTTGCCAAACCTTGTTCAAATTTTTCTCCACTCATTCCCACCTCCTTCCTCCCCTAGTCAGAAAGTAATCCAATATAGGTTACACATGTGCAATTCTTCTAAACATATTTCCTTATATCATGCTGCACAAGAAATATCAGATCAAAAGGGGAAAAATGAGAAAGAAAAAAAAAGCAAACAAACAACAACAAACAAAGGTGAAATTATAATGCTGTGATCTACATTCAGTCCCCATAGTCTTCTCTCTGGGTGTAGATGGCTTTCTCCATCACAACTCTATTGGAAATGCCTTGAATCATCTAATAGTTAAAAAGAGCCAAGACCATCACAGTTGATCATCAAATAATCCTGTTGTTACTGTGTACAATGTTTTACTAATTCTTCTCACTTTGCTCAGTATCAGTTCATGTAAGTTTGAAAAGCTGTGTACTTATGGAGAATTTTATTTTCTTCCCATCTTTTTAAGAAATCCAGGGAGAAAAAAATTCCAGGCACAGGATACATTTTACAAAAGAGGTATAAAAATATGCAACCCACAGTACTTCCAAATGATTTTGAACCAGATTAAATTGTAATTGGTAAATATTGAGCAAAATAAATAAAAATGTAATAAAATATAGATCATATTACATTTTAAAACTAAGTTATTATATAACCCAGTACAGATTACTGAGCCCCATTTCATTTCAGTTTGACACCACTGATTTACAGAATTAGAATTCATTGGAGCTAAGAACTTTTCGTTTCTATAACAAAAAGAGTAAGGAATATAAAGATAAAGGGAAAGGGGAAAAAGAGACAGACAGAGAGAGGGAGGGAGGGAGGGAAGGAGGGAAGAAGGGAGGAAGGAGGTAAAGATTAGTTAAGAAATAAATACTGGTTCGTTTTTCTCTCCCAATTCATACTCCCAAACAGATATCAAATAACGTTTGTTTATTTTTCATAATAAGCAACCTTGGATATTGTTCTAAGTGAGAGAAGAGGATAAGTTGAGGGAAATGAGGAAGGGATGACAGTATTTTTTGATTTTTTTTCTTACTACTTTGATAAAGAAAAATGGTGTGCATAAAAAGACAAATGTTAGGTAAATGTAATGATTTAAGAATTTTAATTTGGGATTTTTTTAATAAAGGAAAAAAACCTGGTCTCTTCACTTGTAGAAGTTGCATGATTACATATATCTCCTTCTTTTATGTTCTAGTACAACCTCTATCACTCCCTAAATTGTCCTATTCCCCTTTACCTCTACCTGGCAATTTTATTATGAAACAAAGTCAGATACTTGAGGCAGAAAGATTTTTTAGAATATCTGCCTTCATACTGGGCTGTGACAGTGACACACAATATTTTCAGGTTTTTTTGGTTTGTTTTAATGAAATCACTTACAGAATAGCAAACACTAGTAGTTCTTGCTTTTATGAGGAGCGTAAACCAATGCATTGGAGTATTCACATCAATGAGCATTTCTGAGTTTGAACTCTAAAAAGGTTTTAATCTTTTATACTTCTTAAAGTAATTAAATAGCCCAATGAATAGAGCAGAGTAACTAAAATCCAGAAAACCAGAGTTAAATTCAGACACTTAACTAGCTGTATGACTATGGGCAATACACTCCATAGCTCTCTGCCTCAATTTTCTCCTCTAAAAATAGGAACATGGTTTTTTATGAGGATAAAAAAAGATATTTTTAAAGACCTCTGAAAACTTTAGTGTGCTATATAAATGCTAATTGTTATTATTTTTGCTTCAGAAATATTTGTGAACATGACAACTCAGAATTAATTATGTATTAGAGTTAACATGTTATGAGATATGTCTTTAACATATCTTATATACCTTGGATTTTTTGTTTATAAACAATTGATTTTGATAGTGTTTATTATTCATAGTTCTGTAATTGCTTTACCTATTGGCACAAATGTAGGAAGAATTATATGGCTTCTAGTAGAATTAACATATTTCCCCTTATCATATTTGGTATTTCTTGATTTTTTTCCTGATTCTTCTATCAAAAAGAACCTTGTAGAGTAATACCATAAAATTTAAAAATTCACTACTAAGTCAGAATTTCAAAGTGCAACTGTGAAGAAAGAGTTAACAAAGAATTAAAGTGGTAATTTTCTGGATCCTATTTAAATGAAACATTGCCTTATGTGCATTTTCAAGTCACTCATCCCCTGTTAAAATATTTAATTTTGTCTTATATTTGTGCCAGTACAGTATTGAAAGCAAATGTACTTCTGCTAGAATTGTCAATTTTTTTAAAAAGGTATTAACTGTAATTTCTTTTTATATCTCATGGTACTTATACTTATCCTGATGTTTCAGTAATGCAAGGTCTCTTAGAATATTGAAAAAGGTAGCTTTTGAAAATTTGGAGAATATCATACTACATTTGTCAATTAAATTAAATGATTCTTTTAGATACAGCATTTTTATTACATTTTTCAATCACTGTAATAGTTACAGATTGTAATCATTTTAGGATCAATTAAATAATCTAACCATTACACTTATACTAAATCTATCTAAATTTTAATACACAAATTCCACATTAATATCTTTGTTTCTATTTAGAAGCTATAATTAGAAGTGTGAAGATAAAGACTATATTAAAATTTAACTTGAATTTCCAAAATATTGCTTTTTAAATAAGAAGAATGTCTCATTTGGGATAATAGCATAAAGTATTAATAGAAAAGGAAATCATTTGAAAAATAGTAGTCTACCATAAATAGCATTATGATGTTTCATTGTTAAACAATATTTCATTGATCTCCCAAAAGCAATATCACTTTCTTATGGAATGGGAGAAAAGTGTGAAATCATTCAATTATCTGAGTTTACTTCTTCCTCTATGGCACATTTTTATTTAAAATGAAGACCATGTATATAATGATATTTTATTGCTGCAGTGAGTATTGACTTTTGAATGACTATTAGGATAACTAATAAAATGACCCTAGATTGGATTGATGTGAGTAAACTGATGTGCGAGGAACTTCTGATATTTTTGAAGTTTTTGTATTTATTGGAAACTTAATACTGTAATACTAACTTGGACTTTAACATTGTGCTATAAAGTCCTTAAAAATTGCACCTTTATAGGGATATAACCTATGGCATTTTGGAAACAGTGTTTGTGGTTGAAAAGAAATAGAAAATAATGTACCCAACGATTTCTTATTGAAGGACCTCTATGGGGCAATTAGTTAGTACAATGGAAAGGGTGATAGACCTGAAGTCAGAATAACCTGAGTTCAAATTTGGCTTCAGACACTAGCTTATGATCACTTAATCTCTGCCTCAGTTTCCTTAACTTTAAATAGGGTTAATAATAGTATCTACCTGATAAGATTGTTGTAAGGATCAAATGTCATAGGAATTGTAAAAACCTTAGCACTGTGCCTAACATACAGTAAGCTCTGTAAAAATGTCAGATATATATAGCTATATAAAGATTCATGTTTTTTTGGTTTTTTGTTTATTTGTTTGTTTGCTTTTGTTGTTCTTTAAAGCTTGCTTTTACTTTAATCTTTGGTGGTAAACTAATACTTTTTGGATTCTATTTAGAAACAAAGGATGGACTATGGTCCCAGACCCACTGATACTCCTTCAGCTCCTTCTCCACCTCCTCCAGCACCAACATCAGCCCCTATCCCTCTTCCACCATCTATACCAGCTCCTACTAATGTGTCAAAGGTACCAACAAATATAACTCGCCAGAACAGCAACTCCAGTGACAGCGCAGGCAGTATTGTGCGAGACAGCCAGAGACATAAACAGCTTCCTGCAGATCGTAAGTTTCTGAAGGTGGTGAGAAAATATCTATGATTTAGTCAATAAATTAAATCTTTTCCAATTTTATTACAAGTGATGAATTTTTTAAC
This sequence comes from Sminthopsis crassicaudata, assembly GCF_048593235.1. NCBI lineage: Eukaryota > Metazoa > Chordata > Mammalia > Dasyuromorphia > Dasyuridae > Sminthopsis > Sminthopsis crassicaudata. The sequence goes on from NC_133621.1 coordinate 183,456,201, forward strand.
ATAAATATATTCTGCCTACTGTTTTATATTGTCTTTCAAATAGTTTGAAAAATTTATTTAAGAAGCACAGTGTCTCAATATTGAAAGGAAACTTTGCCCTAATATTTGAGGACTTTAGTATGCATGTTTAGATCCCCCACAAATATTCTGGCAATTTGGGTAATCAATCTTTTTACTTGTTATGATAGATACCTTTGTTCCACTTCAAATGCATGTAGTGACCATCATAATGTAATGTAATTTTCAATTCGTGAGCAGGAAGTCTGAAATTTCCTGTATTTTACTGTCAGTTCCTGTTCTTCCATATTTTTCCAGATCTCATTCACCTTAAAGTTGTTCTTTCTTTTCACCTTTTCTTCCTGTTCACCTATCCCTCAATGTTCTTCTGTCCATCACCTTTGCTCAGGCTTAATTTTTCTCCCTTCTCAATCTTGACCTTAGAGTTATACTGTCAGCTACACTCTATTCTTGAAGCTACCATCAATCATGCTTTCCCAAACCCCTGAATTACTCCAGTCTTCCACCTTTTCCACTTTTACTCATATACTGCTGAATAATCTTGGAAAAATTTTATAAACATATTGGCTGGATCCTCTTCTAATTTGTTATTTAATTTTAACTAAGTTCTTAATATAGCAAGAAAATCCTTTCAGTCTTCCACAATTGAACTTATTATACTTTCTAGATTCTCCCAAACTTTATCTTCTTCCCTTACTGTCTTCATCTTTCTCTCTGAAGAAAAACTTGCCATATATTTTACACAGAAATTAGCAGGAATAGGAAAGAGGAGGGAACAAATATTTATTAAGTTCCTGCTATGTGTTAGACATTGTGCTAAGAACTTAACAAATATCTCATTTGATCCCTGCAGCACCTCTGGGAGATTGCTGCAGGGAATTCACAATGAATTTCCTCTTCTTATATGTCTAAAAATCTTAAAACCTATTAATATCATATCCCACTTTCTCCATTCTTTGGTTAAGAGGTGACCTTTCTCCTTACTAATATTTATGTCTTTACTGCCCTTGATCTTTCCTCTCCTCTGGCAACTGGAATCTACAATCATTCCCCTCTTCCTAATTTTAAATCTCTTCCTATATAGCTTCCCTCTTTTATACTAAAACCTTCAATTGACCCTCCCATTCTCTCGGGTTGTTCTTGGATTTCTTCTCCCTTTGAAAAAATCCTGGCTGGAGGAAGAAGAGAAAGCTTATTAGCATATATTAAGCATAGCTTATAAGCTTTCTCTTCTTCCTCCAGCCAGGATCTGTTGCAGATGTAGAGAAATTCTCTTAAAAAAAAAAAACTCAATAAACATTCAGTTAAATGATCATATAATTTGATATGAGGTAACTTCAATGCAAAGATTAAAATAAATAAAAGAAGTGAAAAATATGATTCAGAAGTAAGGAATAAGAAAGAACAAAAATTTGTTTCTTACACAGAAACTTCCTGCACATATATTATGAATAGTTTTTATGAAAATAGTCAGAAGGGATTGAATATGGTAAATCTTGGATAATATCACAAAATATTTCATTGATTATTTTTAATAGAATGGCTATTGATGTAAAAATAATTTCTGAATCACCTAAATGTATATAGTTATACCTTTAACTTGTAAAAGCTAAGAATTAATTCAAAGTTAGAAGATGGAATAAAAAATTTAAAAAGGGATATAGAGCATAATTAAAACAACTCCAAATCTGATTTAATTAACAAAATTGTTAGTAATGAAAACTGGGGATTGAATAGGCAGTATAATATCAGAACTAACTATAATAAGTATACATGGACATTGAACTAATATAAATCTCTTGCTATAATAGAAAGATTTTCCCTACCCTGCAAAAATTAAACAAATAAACCAAAACCCTAAAAACTCCTTCAATAAGCATTTGACTGTTTGCTAAATAGAGAGTTACAGGAACTAAGGAAAATATAGGTTGTTGAATATAAATTTATTTATGAAACCTGATGGAGAAATGGGGGATTTTAGGTAGGGAATTTATCATATACTGTCAGACTAATTTGACATTAATTTTAATGTACTCCTCTTTTCTTTCCATTTAAAATTTTTTACTATTTTTATTTTGAAATAAAAAGTTTTTTTCTTATCTATCTTTTCTACTATCCACCAAAATTGAGCAGATTTTGTTTTAAAGAAAAAAATTATCCTTCACACATAACTGCATAATTCAACAAACAATTTCCCACATTAATCATCTCTTAAAATGGATCTCTGAAAATTTTCATTAAGCACTTTCCTGTCACTACTTGTGTTTATATTTATCCTTTTGAACCCTGTTTTGCAATTATTGGCATTCTAAAGTCTTTTTAAAAAATTCCCCTTCAAGAGATTTTCATTGAATACATTGTTCCTATAGTTCTGTTAATTTTGTTGCAGTTATTTCTATTCTTTGTAACAAGAGATGGCTTGGGACTGGGGTGGGAGAGTCATAAACTTGGAAATGAAGGTGAAATAAAAACAAAGGATATCAATTGCATTTTTTAAACTTATGAAAAATGATGGCAAAATCATTAGTGCCTCATAAAATAGTAAGAGTCAGTGAGGAGAGGAGAAAAACCAATTTAAAGAAAGATCGGTGACAAATCCAACTAAATAAAGATATTATGGCATCATTTAAGTATGAAATTGAAAGGAAACCAAGCAAATGAAAGATAGAAAAGACTGTAAAGATTTACATTACTATCTCTTCAATATCAAGGACAGTAGAGCTACAACATTTGGATTCTAATATCATGGTCTAGAATATACCTATAAAGGAGGTGTTGATGACAAAGCGAACAAAAAGGGGAAACCAGCTGGATTAGGGCAAGCATACACAGAAATGGCAGAGATGCTATTTTAAAATTAAATTTTAAATGATAACTGAATTTCTGCTAGATTAAATAGCTTGTTTATGTTCACAAATTAAGTGTTCCTTTTTTAGATACCTTTCCCCCTTTTTTTTTCTCTATGCAGTACTGTCTATACCTTCTCTCCGGACTTCCTCGATGCCAGTTTTAGCCAGTCACTCAGTAGCATCTCTTGTTTTTGAAGTTCATTCCATTTGTCTATATTAGTGTGATCCTAGTTGCTATCATTTGTCAATCTCTAGTTAACACTCCATTATTCAATAATGAGATTATAAGAAATCCTGCTGCCAACTTTTGAGACCATGGTATTTATGCTCATAATTTTTTACACTAGCCTCCTCTTTCATCAACATAATATCTTATGATCCCAGTTTTTCTTCTGCCTCACCCACTTCCAAAAGTAATGAATGAGACCTTAAATCTTCTATCACCACAACCATTTTACCTTCACAATTTTACTGAAATATTGCCCTCTGAACCACACCTTGCATCCTACAAGTTCTCCCACTCTCACATTCTATTTGCTTTATATCCTCATTGTGACCTCTGATTCCTCAATACTTCCTCATTCTTCTAGTATTTCTCATCTATTAATTTCTTACTTTCTTCCCTTTATATGTTAATCTTAGAGTTAACTAGTTCAATAAAGCACCATTGCTGACTCCCTTGCCCTCTTGTCTCCTTGTTGTTCATAGTCTACTAGGCCTCAATCTTGGGTCATCTCCATTCTTTATATTCCCTGTTCCATTCACAAACCACTGGATACTACTAGAGAAAGTCAATAGAATCATTCAAATTGCATTCAATTCAAATTTTGTTGCCTAATGCCACATGAGTCCTCACCACATCACAGCAATTATTTAATTCATCTTCATTTGGCCGCTGCCATACTTCACAAAAAAACTGTACCAACTTTCTTCTACAAGTCTAGGACTAATAGTTCACCACAACTCACTAGACCTGTGTCCAATTTATCCTCCACAGCCATTAATTGAGAAAAGAAAATTTTGTGGAGAGGAAGCCCACCTTCCCCATCCTTACCAGCAGCAACTCCTGATCAGCTACTACAAATAAGCAGGTGTCCTAGATGTGGTATCACTTCAGACCACTGGTCCTGCTTTCAGTCAAGCTATCATCTAAGGAAACAAATCCTACAGAAAAAGGAATAGTTATCCCCATTAACTAATTATTAACTCACAACTACAGCCTAATTGTAGCCACAAGGTACCTTGAGGGAGAGATAACACTTTCCCTCAGACCCTTATGGACACAGCCCAAGAAGTTTGGGATAGTATTATTCTTAGCCTGATATCCCTCAAACAATATCTGGAAGCAAGCTCTGTGGAAATACTGTCTTGTAACTGTTTTAATGGGTGCTATAGAGAGCCACAATTCACTGAAGCTTGAGAAAGCAAAGTTTTTGCCACCACAGTCCTTAGCACTGTCACAGAGTACAACATCAGAAATGATTTTATTAGTAGAAATGGCCTTACTATCTGTTTTGCAACTCTACCTTAAAAACCATGGGATTTTTCCATCTGATTTTTAGCTAAAACATTGATTAAGTGTTAGAATTATATGAGTTCCTTGAGAGCAGTGTTGCTTTTCTACTTCATATGACTTAATAAAGTGCTTTGCATATATAGTAAAAACTTAATAAATTCTTTATTCATTCATTTATTCCTCTTTTAAGACCTTAGTTCACCTTCCTCTCTTATGGCAAATAACAAGCACATTCATCATTAAGTTTTCATTTATTTATTTATGCATTCATTCATTTGTTTGTTTGTTTGTTTTGCTGAGGCAATTGAGGTTAAGGTGACTTGCCCAAAGTGCACACAGCCAGTAAGGTTTAGGGTTGGAGGTCAGAGTTGAATTCGAGGGCCGCCGGACGAGGGCTGGGTTCCTGTATCGTCGGCGCGAGCGCGAGCGACGCCGCGCGGACTCTCTCTCTCTCTCGTCTCTCTCTCTCTCTCTCTCTCTCGCTCTCTATATATATATATATATATATATATATATATATATATATATGAGGCAACAAAGTTGGTACAGGTGGCTCGTGTTGAGCCACTAAGACCTGAGTTCAAATCCAGACTCAGATACTTACTAGCTCTGTGACATTGAGCAAAACAATTCTGTTTGCCTCAGTTTCTTCAATTATAACATTACAATAGAACCTATCTTGCAGGGTTGTTGTAAGGATCCAGTGAGATGTTATTTCTAAAGCACAATGCCTGGTATGTAGTAGGTGCTATATAAATGTTTATTCCCTTCTTCATGCCCCTCACATCTATAAACTTCTTCATCTTCACTCATCCTCTGCCCCTTACCTGTATCTTAGAAGATATCTTGATCTTCATCATTATCCAAATTACATCTACCCTTTGTGCCTTTTCCTTCTTCTACAAAACTTATGTTGATCATCATCTCTTTTTATCTTCATTCTCCAGAGTTACCAACAAGGATCATGGGACTTTTTCATTTAATTTACATCTGAAACTGTGAGCTTCTTGAAAATAGAGTCTTGCTTTTCAATTTGTGTCTGCATCGCTTAAAAATTATTTGCACAGAATAAACACTTAATAAATGCTTGTTCATTCATTCATTCCTCTTTTAAGACTTTACCTTCCCCCTTTACTGAAAATATTGAATATATTAATCATATATTTTTTTCTTCTCCTCTTTTTCCACATTAGAGGAGGCTAATTAATATAATTGATGGTGTGCATTTTCTACTAACAGATAAATCCGTGTGTGTTGTGTGTGTGTGTGTGTGTGTGTATGTGTGTTTCAGTCCTCAATGTCTTCAACCTCCCAATAGCTTTTGACACTGCTGATCACCTCCTTTTCCTGTACTTTCTTCTCCTTTGGACTCCTCATTGCTCTTTATCTCATTCTCTGGTTGTTTTCTGACTACTCCTCAGGCAGCCATCTCCCTCCCTATTAAATGTGAATATTCTCCAAAAGTTTTATCCTGTGACTCTTCTCCCTTCCCCTCCTTTCTTCTCCTCTCCTCCCCTCCCCTCTCCTTCCCTTTCCTTTCCTCTCTTCTCCATATCATCTCTTGTAAGGTGAGGGAGCCTTTTGAGAATAATAGTAATAGTTGTTTATATTTACGTAATAGTATGAAGTTTATAAAACACTTCTTACAGATATAAAGGAAACAGGCTTAAGGATGTCACATATACTAAGTGGTGTAGCTGGCTGTTGAACTCAAGTTTTCTGTCTCTAAGTTCTATGCTCTTTTCTCTATGCCAATTTTTTGTATAGTAGGAAGCTCATGAAAGTGTTGTTGGGTTTTTTGTTTGTTTGTTTGTTTGTTTTTAACATGGACAGGAAATAACATTTAGTGAAATTAAAAGAGGTCTTGAAAATTGGGTTTGGGGGATTTTTGTATATGTGTTTATGTACTACATATGTTTTCAATTTTTATTATTTAAAGAAACAAACAAAACAATATGTTTTTAAATGAGAAATTCCAAAAGAATATTCCTGCTAGTATACCCTGAGGAGTTTCCTCTTAGAAAATCACAATCCCATGATTTTTTTTTTCCTAATTAAGACTGTAGAGTTTCATTTATTTCCTCTCAACATGGCAATCTCTGACATTATAGACCTTTAGTTCTGTTCTTTAGATCAAAGTTCATCAGAACCCAATCTCTATTTAGAACAGTTTATAGGTTGGAACAGTATGTACTGTGTCCAGTTGTGCAGAAATGGAGAATAATCCAATGGGGAAAAAAGCATGGTTGGAATCTTATGAGGAACTAAGAAACCTCCTGACATTATGACTCACTATTTGTCTGCTTTTCATTAAATGGAGGGATGATATTTCCTTATTGGCATATAAAACATAAACAAACCTGCTGAAAATTATCCATATGCTTAGTTCTCTTTACAAATGATATAATAGCATATTATATTTACATAATGGTTTTCCTTTGTAGTACTTCAAGAAATTTAGATTTATCACACTGATGAGGTCATACAAGCAGATGGGTTTTAAGTATGCCCTTTTCTTTTCTTTTTGTAAACCCAGCATGTTTATAATTATTTCCTCTTTTAAGTTGTTTTTTATGTAGTTTCCTTGAATTAATTTTTGAATTTCATTTACATTTTAGAAACAGATTTTGCTGTCAAGATGGACACAGATCACTGTGTATTTTTTGGCAATAGCTCATCAAGGCCAGAACTCTCCCCCATTGTTGCCCACTGCTCATATACTACTCTGCTTATGTCAAAATACAACAGGAAAAAATCAGGAAAAGAGCTACTAAACCATGTATAAGTTTTATCATATCAACCAAAACATTGTAGACATAATGAGCAATTGACTATAATGTCAGTTATGTTTTCTTATTTCAAATTATTGTAAAGAAATATTAGCATCCAAAAATCAAAAAAGAGTATTTAACATGTTCCCAAAGTGTAAAACAAGGTTCTAGAGTGTAGATTTAAAATGGGAGATTCAGCTTAAATAAGGAAAAGCTGCTTTATAATTATATCTGCCTAAAAATTGGACATGGTGCTTTCCTTATCACTTGTAAAATTCAAACTTCAGTGATTTAAACAAGATTTAATCTTTCAAAATGTAGGCATTTGGGAGGGGCATAACAATGCACATTGATTTATCTTAGGAACTATTAAAAAAAGTTCTAACTGGTATATCATCTCTGAAGATGAAAATATTTTAGTTCTTTTGAGTTTGTTTTGAAGGGAGACTAAATGAGGGGGGAAAATCCAATTGTGTAAGTGAACATTTTGTCTTTTTTTTTCTTAGCCTCTCCCTACTCTCATCCAATTCTCTTTGAAACAAAAAAGTAGTAAAAAACTATGTAAGTTATTCAAAACTATATATTAAAGGATACTAAAATAATAATTCAGGAGACCAGTCCTGACTTCGTCACTACTGACTCTATAATCTTGGCCAAGATACAACCTGAAGATACAAATGAAAAGCAGACAGGGTGGTGCAGTGGAAAGGAGTCAGTCAGTGGACATAAAAATTCCACTTCAGATCCTTGCCAAGTATGACTGGCTAAATTGTAAAATCCTCAACATCCTCTCTGAGCATCAATTTCCTTGTCCGTCAAATGAAGGGGTTAGATGAAGTAGCTTTTCAGGTTCCTTCCAGGTCTTGATCTGTAATGATAGGATCCTAGTCTATTATAATATGATTTCCATGGTGTCTTTCATTTCTAAAAATCTGAACTCTGTAATCTAAGAGATTAAAGGTGCAAAATTTTAATTTGTAGGAAGGAAATCTCAGATGGAAGAAGTACAAGATGAGCTTATTCATAGACTGACAATCGGTCGAAGTGCTGCCCAGAAAAAATTTCATGTGCCACGACAGAATGTGCCCATTGTCAATATCACTTATGATTCCACACCAGAAGATGTGAAAATGTGGTTACAATCAAAGGGATTCAACACAGTGTAAGTCTGACTCTGTAAATTTTTCCTTTTAGAAGTTTCCTTATTCCTCTAAACATTAAGATGAATGCTGTTAAATAAAGTCCTAGAAGGTAAACTTATTTTCCCCAAATATCAACATGATGCTAAATAATGGTTTTATAGGGGAGACTGTATACTTCCCTTAGTAAATAACTATTTTTAGTATTCTGTAACTATGAAAATATTTGAAAGAAGCAGAAATAGTCAATGTCCTTGGCCTAATCTTTCTATCTGTAGGATATCTGTTTATTTTTGTGTTCCTTAGAATAAACTGACAGTAGCATTGGGGTCCCTACTTCATTCCCTCCCCTTGTAGAAAGACGACTGAGTTAGGAGAAGGACCTTCTAGGCCACATAGAATACACATACAAGTATTCTACATTGGCGTCATTGCTCAGGCAAATAGAAGTAAGCTTTCTCCAAAGATTATTTGACATATCAGATCACATCTGCCTTAGTAACCCTTTTCTCATGATTTTATCTATGAGTTAAAGGCTTTTTTAAAATAAAAAAATAAACACAGTGATTTATTTTTAGTTTATTTCCCAGTTGTCTGGCAAACTGAAGAATCCCAGTAGATTTGAGGGAGGGGGTGGAATATATCCCCTGAGTCACTGAGACAAAATGTAAATATCCTGCTATCTAGTTCTGGATAATAAAACATTGCTTTATCCACAGTATACTGATGACCAGTTTTTAATGATTTAGAATATAATATCATGCAGGAGGGAAAGAAGAAGGCAAAAAAGAAGGAAATTATTTCTAAGGCACTATTAACATTTTGGAATGTTTCACAAATCATCATTTTGAGCTGTTAACTGGTGTATGATTAATAGCAAGCAGAGATTTCTAGTTAGGGAAAATTTCAGCTCCCCTTCCCCCAAAAGGACTGTACTGAAGAGATATAATTTTCAAATACACCCTTTTTTTCTGGGTTTGATGATTTTTGCTTATCATGGTTATTTTAACATTTTATCTTTTCTTTTTTAGAACTGTCAATAGCCTTGGAGTGCTGACTGGTGCACAACTTTTCTCTCTCAATAAAGATGAACTGAGGACTGTTTGCCCTGAAGGGGCAAGAGTCTTTAGCCAAATTACTGTACAGAAAGCTGCATTAGAGGTATGTTTCAGTAGAAATAAATAATACTGCCTTCAGATTGATAGTTCTGGAGACAGAAAATCACTGCTATACTCATGAATAATTTCCTTGTGCTATGCAAATTATTTGTGTCTCTACTTTTTGTGAAATTAATGCTTTTGATTAAAACCCCCAAATCCTTGATAGCCATTTCATTTAATAAAGAGCCACTCCAGAATTGTTGATCACTCAGTAGAGTATTTTCATCTTACTACTAGTATACCATGGAGCATGACTGCCTTGTCTCATTCTAAATCAATGAAATAATTTTTGCATAATTCATAGTTTTAAATACTTAAATGCATGTTTTATGTGAAGAATAAAGATCATGCCATATTAAATTACACATAATTTTATTTGGTTTTAGGCATGATAATTACCTGTCCCTAATTTCTTTTCAATCTCTCCGAATTTTAGTTTGTTGCTCCTATTGTACGTTTGAAAAAACGGACAACTGTTTTTTACAAATCAAGGATTCTGTTTTGTATCTTAAGACAAAGAGGAAAAGGCATTGGGTCTTTTAGAGACTTAGTGCTTAACTAGGATTCCCAAAACCATGGTGAACTTTCCTTTAATTAATCTCCTATATCTCCCAACTGTGAACTCTGTAAGAAGCATGAAACTTCTCTGGAGTGCAAAAACCTTTCCTAAGCAGGCGGTGATATATGCAACCCCAAGGCGTATCTCTAGGGCATTAGGGACAGGGATTAGGGATCCATGCTTTGGCTTAAAGCTTTAAAACTTTCCTATATTTCTGTCTTCTTGTTTGATATCAGGAAACTAAGATACTTAGCTAATTATACCCTATTTTAATATAATATCAAAGGTCTAGGAAGGACCTTAATAAGAGGTCATCTACACCAGGGTTTCTTAAACTTTTCCATTCATGATCTTTTTTTCTAAGAAAATTTTATATGATACCTGTAAATAGCTATATAAATGGGTATATAAATCAAGCATTTACTGATAATAAATCACAGTTTCACAATCCCCACATTTAATTACAAGAGGGGTCTCAAACCACAGTTTAAAAAGCTGGGATCTAGACCATTTTAATAATCAGGCATTAAATCTCATCCTGCTGAGGACATTAGTTATGTCTTACAGAAAAATTGTTTCTTTGTTTTTTTTTTTCTTCCTTCTTTCCTTCCCCTCTCCTTCCTTCCTTCCTTTCCTTTCCTTTCCTTCCTTCCTTCCTTCCTTCCTTCCTTCCTTCCTTCCTTCCTTCCTTCCTTCCTTCCTTCCTTCCTTCCTTCCTTCCTTCCTTCCTTCCTTCCTTCCTTCCTTCCTTCCTTCCTTCCTTCCTTCCTTCCTTCCTTCCTTCCTTCCTCTCTCTCTCTCTCTCTCTCTCTCTCTCTCTCTCTCTCTCTCTCTCTCTCTCTCTCTCTCTCTCTTCTTTCTTTCTTTCTTCTCCTCCCTCCATTCCTTCCTCCCTCCCTCCCTCCCTTCCTTCCTTCCTTTTTTTCTCTTTCTTTTTTTCTTTTCTGTGCATGTGTGTGTGTGTGTGTCTGTGTGTGTGTGTGTGTGTGCATGTGCACATGTATGCCACTATGCCTGTGGTTTTCTTGATATAGGGAAGTGCTAAGGAAACTCCTACCAATGCAGAATTCAAACCTATTTTGCAAAGTAGCATCTTAGACTCTCAGTACTTGTACTTAGAGATTAAATGACTTGCTAAATGACATGTAGCTAATTTGTTAAAAGGTCTTCATAACTCTGAGACCTGTCTTCTATCTTCTGTACCAAACTGATTGTCAAATTTAATGGGTAAGTCCTTTAAATCACCCTGGATCCTGAAAGTGTGCTATATATGAGTGGTACACTTTTTATTGCTAGATTTCAGAACTCCTGTAGCTTTGTTTAAGTATAATACATCAAAAAGGATGAATTCTTTGGAATTGTTTTGAAATGGTTTGAAATTGAAATTGTAACTAGATTCTCCCTAAGTGAACATAATATCATTTGAGAAGTTAGCTAGCCCAAAACAATTCTATAACCCTTCTTAATCAAGAGAAATTTTATTTTTCAAAACATAATTAAAAATTAGTTTAGGGTTTATTATTTAATTTGGGGCCTCAGATGCCTTATTGGTTTCATAAGGACCAATTTCCATTTGTTGATCACAAAAACTGCCTACAAACTTTCTGAATTAGTTTTGTTTCAATACTGTGTAAATATTAAAGTCGCGCTCAGTATTCTGGTTTTATCGTGGATATGTAAGTTACTTGTTCAAGGAGCTATAGGAATTTCAAAATTTACAACCTAAGATCTGTAAATATCATCTATATGCTCTTCCATGCCTAAAACTTAACCTACTGAGGCAACTCTTATTTCTGTCCCATTCACAAACAGTTAAAACAGTGAAATAATGTCCCATAGGTCAATCTACTTTCAAGAGAGGAATAAAAGATCACAGTGGGGAAAATTGAACAGAAATAAAGGGATTGGAAATCAATTATTTTCTGGCAGGAATTCATGCCTCTGGCAGAAGAATCACCTAAATAAAAAAAAATGTCTGTCATAATAATCAGATTCCTGTTAAAAAAGCTCCTTTAGTCATACCCAAGGAAAAGAGCTAATGGGTAAGAGAAACTTCAGTTTACCCCAAAAGGTAATGTTCATAGGAGATGACAATAAAATTTTGAAAGTTAGAAGGCAACATAAAAACCATCTAATCTAACCCACCTTCAGTTTAGAGAGGAAGAAACTGAGTGCTGAGAAGTATCAACTTATGAGTAATAATTAGAGAAAAACTCAGATCTAGGTCTTCAAACTCAAAATTCGTATCTTATTATTAGCTGAAAAGCACATGGCAGTGCTTATTGGAATTATTTTCATTACAAACTTTCATCCCACATAATCCAGTAACCATTGTTTATGAATTTATTTTGTTTTATAGGACAACAGTGGGAGCTCTGAGCTACAAGAAATTATGAGAAGACGGCAAGAAAAAATCAGTGCAGCTGCCAGTGATTCAGGAGTAGAATCTTTTGATGAAGGAAACAGTCACTAATCATTTTAAACTCCAGTGTTCTTGGCATTATTCCAAAATACTTTGTTTTAGGAAGCCTTGAAGAGAATGTCATGTTGATAGTTTTTTGGTACACATCATTTTTTGCCATAGAGGAATAATGAAAACCTGAGTCAACAGCTGAATGTGCCATTGGGCCTGTGTTTTACATATACTTGTAGAAAACTGAAGAGCTTGAAATGTTTGTTTTTTTTAAACTGTAAAAATACTTCAACAACATAAGAGCTGTGTTGTTGAATTGATTATTTAATTCTCTCTCAATAATGAAGCAGCCATATTTTGTAGCTTTGGATCTGCAACCACAAAGCAGGGACAGTAGTAAAATGTATATGGCTCTTAATTCAAATCATTTAACTTTGGTCTGTCACAATGGTATCTGTGATTCGGAGTATTCGCTTGCTTTGGTTTGGACCTCAGCTCACTCAGGTCTCTAATCTCACATGTTCAGTGACAGGACGTGAAGATTTATTTAAAGTTCTTAATGCCAATCTCTGAAAAGAGGAAACATTTGAACTAACTAAAAAGTGCAACAAGGCCTCTGATAAATAGAAATGTTTTGTGAGGTGTTCTGTTTTTCCTGGCGCTATTGAGAATGCAATCTGTGTAGCCTGTTTTTTATTTAGTTCCTGTTTTACTGACTATAAATCATTCTATATGAAAAAGCACAAGGGGAAAATATACACACATATACATACAAGTACACAAACACACACTTGCAACAACACTATACTATTAAAAAAAATAACCAGAAAAATGTTTTGATGTGTATCACAGTATTTTTCCTAAAGTGAAAAGCCTCCATCTTTATTTGTGGGAAGATAGTAAGAAAGAAGTTTGGGCCATTTTAGGTGTTGATCTGTGTCAATTTTTCTTTCTGAAAGAAAGTATTTAATTTATATATGTTTTAATTTTAGATAAAGAGAGAAGGAGAAAAAAACCATCTCCAGTAAACGTTATTTTTGGAAACAATGATTTTTGTCACTAAATGTTCTATTGTTTCACATATATAAACAGAGGCTATGTAAGAATTGTTGTATATTTTAACATAAATCCATTTAGAGATATTATCTAGTTTCATTAATTTTCATAGTGCCTTCTTCACATGTCAACTGAAAGTCTGCAATAAACAATATTTGTTGTATGTTAATTATTTGTGTGTGTGTGTGTTTTTTAACTGAAGAATGGGGTAGTGGTGATGATCTTTTATTCCCTTTGTGATTCAATTCAGGTGCTATACTTCCTTTAAAGCCTTTCTTCTCTGTTCTTCCTATGTCTTAGGGGGTTAAAGTATTATCTTTTCTCAAATTTTCCAGAGCCCTTTAGATCTCTTTATACTTATTTCACTTTTTTCTAACATAGTTATTTGTGCACATATCTTTGCCCTCCATTAGATTGCAAGTATTGCAAGTTAAATGTCTTTCATTTTTCCCTTTTTGTCCTAGTTCTTACTACAGTGTGTTGCTCTGAGAAGTCCTTAATAATGCTTATTGAATAATTGAGTGGGTTTAAAATACATTTTGTGTACAAGATATTATAATGTAGGACTTTGAGGATAAAAACCCAAATGACTAAAATACAAGCCTTCCCTCAAGCAGCTTACAATTTATAACCTGGAATAAATATTATTTATGGGAGTAAGTTGGAGTAGAATGACATGGAGTAGAGTGTTTTGTTACTTTACAAAGTTCATTTTGTTTTAATTCTGTTAAATAAATATGTCTCCAAAATCCTCCACTACCATGGCACCCTGAATCAAGTATTTCTTCCAGGGATGCCAGTGGCAATCCATTCCCCACTCTCCTGTGTCATCCTTGTCCATGTCCATAATTTATAAGAAATTCCACTAACATTTTGGGCCTTCCTCTCAATTGGAGACATTGCACTAATATAAGTCGCTCCACCCAACTCAGCCACCTCTTATCCTATTGGATCTACCTTTTTTTTTTCTGATCATCATTTATGTAATATCACTTTATGTGAAAAATTGATCATTTCTATTTTGCTTCCACCTAGTTACGTTCACTTTCTATACCTTCATTATTCTTTGCCCACAGTTTGAATTTCTAAGGGACTACAATTTTATACTTTTGTAACCATAAAATATCAACCAGTGGAGAAATATTAATGTAAAATGAGTTTTATTTCAGAAATTATTTGGGGGTCATCATTGAAAGCACTATACATTTTTTCAAATATAATCCAATCAGCTTTCTTCCTCCTATTCAATTTTCAATCTCATATCTGTCTAAAAGATATGTATTGTTGGATAAATTTGATAGCAGAAGATCTTGACCTTTTTGTATCATAGAAACTTTGGCTGTCTGCTAAAATCTATTGAATTTTTTCCAGAGTAATGTATCTAAATGCATAAAATAAATAACCTTACAAAGGAAAGTATTTATATTACAATATCATAATCAAGACATACTCAAAAAAGCAAGGTTACAGATCCAGTGTTAAGAATTCTTTCTATATAAGCTGTTCACCTAACTGGATATGATAGTAAAACACGAGATAGTGTTCATTCAAGCATTTCTCTGAATTCCAGCACCTACTGTGTGCCACCCAGAGTGTTTTTCATGTTTATTTGATTACCCTTGATGAATGTCGAGAAAAGCATAAAAGACTCTTGTGTGACACTTTCATGGGGGATTTCTATTATTGAGAGCAAATGGAAGAGGAACTCTACAGATTTTAAGGTGTTCTCAGTTCTATTGTTTGTAAATTAAATTATGCTGACTGCATCAACCCAAGCAATTGAAGAGCCTCCTACATGAGATCCAAAATCACAAAGAAAAGTTTGCCCTAACTCCAAAATACCTTTCATCATCAGCAACAATATTATTCTAACCTCTCAGAGTTGTTTTTTTTTCTTTTTCTCTCCTTCCTTTGACAGGGCACAAAGTAGTGGAAAAGGTTAGAGTAACATAGTAGCTTAATGTATGAAGAAATAAAAATGAACCATATTAATTTCTCTTTTTCCCAGGGTTGACTGAGATCTTGTTTGGGAATCATTGAAAATGTGGATACAAAACAAAAGATTGTCTGTAAGGTCCAAAATATCCTATGTGTTTAGCAGCATATGTAATGCAGAATTAAAGGAAGAAAACAATCAGCTAAGATGTTCTATAAGAATAAGATTTAGATTTCTATATCATAGCTTAAAATATAATAACACTGGTTCCTGGCCAGGGATAGCATGTTGGCAAGAAATTTATTTATGGTCTCAGAAATTTTGTCAAAAGAAAGAAAGGAATAATTGTCTCCACATGAGTACAGAAGTAAAGATGCCCGGAAATTTTCATGAGCCCCAATTCTGATAGTGAAATCCATGGTCTCAGAGTACATATATAAATAAAATGATAATAATCAACTAACACTTTTATATAGCACTCTACTTTATGTCAGGCACAATGCTCAGCACTCTACATTATTGTCTCAATTGATTTTACCAACACTGGAAGATAGATGTTATATTGGCCCAAATTTACTGAAGAGAAAACTGATGGAAATAGATTCTTTCCAATTTTATATATTAGTACCTTAAAGAAGAAATATACTTTCTCTTTTCTAAAAACAAAGGCTTTGTGTTTTTCTCTTTCCTCCCTGATTGATCCTTAGAAATAGTGTCTATTTGCTAATTGTCTGGATTTAAGCATTGATTATTATTCAGCCTTTTCAAGCTGCTTGTTACCTTTCTTGGTTTTACCTTTTGACTTTGCATTTCGAATATTCTACTCACCTTTTTGTCTGTTAACAAGAATGCATAGAATAAATCAGTTTTATTAAAGATCCATTTCTTTTTTTACATTAAATTAATTTTATTTTTGCACACACAAAACCAACAGAAGGAAGAAAAGTACAAAGCTGGGAAAAGATATTTACAACCAATGTTTCTTTTCTTTTTTTTCTTTTCTTTTCTTTTTTATTAATTATAGCTTTTATTTACAAGATATATGCATGGGTAATTTTACAGCATTGACAATTGCTAAACCTTTTGTTCCAATTTTTCCCCTCCTTCCCCTCCCCTTCCCCTAGATGGCAAGTTGACCAATACATATTAAATATGTTAAAGTATAAATTAAATACAATATATGTATACATGTCCAAACAGTTGTTTTGCTCTACAAAAAGAATTGGACTTTGAAACAGTGTACAATTAGCTGGTGAAGGAAATCAAAAATGCAGGTGGACAAAAATAGAGGGATCGGGAATTTTATGTAGTGGTTCATAGTCATCTCCCAGAGTTCTTTCACTGGGTGTAGCTGGTTCAGTTCATTACTGCTTTATTGGAATTAATTTGGTTCATCTTATTGTTGAAGATTGCCACGTCCATCAGAATTGATCATCATATAGTATTATAACCAAATTTCTGATAAAGGTTTAATTTCTAAAATATATAAAAATTGTGTCAAATTTATAAGAATACAAGTAATTCCCTAATTGATAAATGGTCAAAGATATGAACAATTTTCTGACGATGAAATTAAAGCCATCTATAGTTTTATATATATATATATATATATATATATTAATTTATCATTGGATTTATTTTTTCTTTTTTTATTAAAGCTTTTTTATTTACAAAGCATATGCTTGAGTAATTTTTCCAACATTGTCCTTTGCAAAATCTTTTATTCCAAATTTTCCCTTCTTTTCCCTCACCCCCTCCCTTAGCTGGAAGGTAGTCTAATACATGTTGAATATGTTGAAATACATGTTAGATTCTATGTGTTCTACGTTGTGTTCCACACTCTGTTCTATGGTTCTCTCTCTAGGTATAGATGACTCTCTTTGTCACTGAACAAGTAGAACTGGTTGGAATCATCCCATTGTTGAAGAGAGCCACATCCATCAGAATTGATATCGTATAGTCTTGTTGCTATGTATAATGATCTCCTAGTTCACCTCATTTCACTTAGCTTTAGTTCATATAGGTTTCTTCAAGCCTCTCTGAAATCATCCTGCTGGTCATTTCTTACAGAGCAATAGTATTCCATAGCATTCATACACCACAATTTATTCAGCAATTCTCCAATTGATGGACATCCACTCAGTTTCCAGTTTCTTGCCACTACAAAGAGGGCTGCCACAAACATTTTAGCACATGTAGATCCCTTTCCCTCCTTTAAGATATCTTTGAGAATAATCTCAGCAGAAATGCTGCTGGATCAAAGGATATGCACAGTTTGATAACTTTTTGAGCATAATTCCAAATTGCTCTTCAGAATGGCTGGATCCATTCACAGTTCCACCAACAATGTATCAGTGTCCCAGTTTTCCCACATACCCTCCAACATTTGCCAATCTGATAGGTGTGTAGTGGTATCTCAGAGTTGTCTTAATTTGCATTTCTCTGATCAATAGTGATTTGGAGCACCTTTTCATGTGGCTACAAATAGTTTCAATTTCTTCATCTAAAAATGGTCTGTTTGTATCTTTTGACCATTTATCAATTGGAGAATGGCTGGAACTCATAAATTTGAGTTATTTCTCTAAATATTTTAGAAATGAGGCCTTTATCAGATCCTTTGGATATAAAAATATTTTCCCAGTTTATTATTTCCCTTCAAATCTTGTCTGCATTAGTTTTGTTTGTACAAAAACTTTTTAACTTAATATAATCAAAATTATCTATTTTATGATTAATAATGATCTCTAGTTCTTCTTTGGTCACAAATTCCTTTCTGAGAGCTAAACCATCCTATATTCCTCTAATTTGTTTATAATATCATTTTTATGTCTAAATCATGGACCCATTTCAAAACCCATTTTGAACTTATCTTGGTAAACAGTGTTAGGTGTGGGTCTATGCTTACTTTCTTCCATATTAGTTTCCAATTTTCCCAGCAGTTTTTTGTCAAATAGTGATTTCTTACCCCAAAAGCTGGAGCCTTTGGGTTTGTCAAATACTATATTGTTATAGTAATTGGCTATTTTGCTCTGTGAACCTGACCTAGTCTATTGATCAACTGCTCTATTTTTTAGCCAGTACCAAATGGTTTTGATTACCACTACTCTATAATATAGTTGTAGTTCTGGGACAGCTAGGCCACCTTCATTTGATTTTCTCTTCATTAATTCCTTTGAAATTCTTGACCTTTTGTTCTTCCAGATGAATGTTGTTGTTATTTTTTTCTAGTTAAGTAAAATAGTTTCTTGCGAGTTTGAGTGGTATAGCACTAAATAAATAGATTAGTTTAGGGAGTATTGTCATCTTTTATTATATTCACTCGATCTATCCACAAGCTTATTATTTGGATTTATTTTGTATCCTACAACTTTGCTAAAGTTGTGGATTATTTCTAATAAATTTTTAGTTGATTCTCTGGGGTTCTTTAAGTATACCATCATCTCACTTGCAAAGAGTGATAATTTGGTTTCCTCATTACCTACTCTAATTTTTTAAATCTCTTTTTCATCTCTTATTGCCAAAACTAGCATTTCTAATGCAATATTGAATAATAACTGTGATAGTGGGCAACCTTGTTTCACCTCTGATCTTATTAGAAATGGTTCTAGTTTATCCCCATTATATATGATGCTTGCTGATGGTTTTAAATAGATGCTCCTGATTATTTTAAGGAAAAGTCCACTTATTCCTATATTCTCTAGTATTTTTATTAGGAATGGGTGTTGGATTTTATCAAATGCTTTTTCTGCATCTCTTGAGATAATCATGTGGCTTTTGTTAATTTGGTTATTGATACAGTCAATTATGCTAATAGTTTTCCTAATTTTGAACCAGCCCTGCATTCCTAGTATAAATCCTACTTGGTCACGGTGTATTATCCTGGGGGTGATTTTCTGTAATTTCTTTGCTAATATTTTATTTAAGATTTTTGCATCAATATTCATTAGGGAGATTGGTCTATAATTTTCTTTCTCTGTTTTTGCCCTACCTGATTTAGGTAGGCACCATGACTGTGCCATAAAAGGAATTTGGTAGGAGTCCTTCATTCCCTATTTTTTTCAAATAGTTTATATAGTATTGGAGTTAATTGTTCTTTAAATGTTTGGTAGAGTTCACATGTAAATCGATCTGGTCCTGGGGATTTTTTTCTTAGGTAGCTGATTAATAGTTTGTTCTATTTCTTTTTCTAAAATGGGAGTATTTAAGTAATTTATTTCCTCTTATGTTAAACTGGGTAATCTATATTTTTGTAGGCATTCCTCCATTTCACTTAAGTTGTCATATTTATTGGCATAAAGTTGGGCAAAGTAACTTGTAATAATTGCTCTAGTTTCCTCTTCATTGGTGGATAGTTCTCTCTTTTCATTTTTGAGACTAATAAGTTGATTTTCCTCTTTCCTTTTTTTCTAATCAAATTAACTAAAGATTTATCTATTTGTTGTTTTTTTTTCATAAAACCAATTCATAGTTTTATTTATTAATTTAATAATTTTTTTACTTTCAATTTTATTGACATCTCCTTTTATTTGTAGAATTTCAAGTTTGGCAAGGTTGCCCACTATCACCATTACTATTCAATATAGTACTAGAAACGCTAGCCTCGGCAATAAGAGCCGAGAAAGAGATTCAAGGAATTAGAGTAGGAAATGAGGAAATAAAACTATCACTCTTTGCAGATGACGTGATGGTATACTTAGAGAACCCCAAAGACTCTGCTAAAAAGCTATTAGAAATAATTCAGAATTTTAGCAAAGTGGCAGGATACAAAATAAATCCACATAAATCCTCAGCATTCTTATATATCACCAACAAAATGCAACAGCAAGAGATACAAAGAGAAATTCCATTCCAAATAAATGTTGAGAGTATAAAGTATTTGGGAATCCATCTACCAAAGAATAGTCAGGAATTATATGAGAAAAATTACAAAACACTTGCCACAAAAATAAAGTCAGATTTAAATAATTGGAAAGACATTCAGTGCTCTTGGATAGGCCGAGCGAATATAATAAAGATGACAATACTTCCCAAACTAATCTATTTATTTAGTGCTATACCAATCAGACTCCCAAGAAACTATTTTAATGACCTAGAAAAAATAACAACAAAATTCATATGGAAGAATAAAAGGTCGAGAATTGCAAGGGAACTAATGAAAAAAAAGTCAGAGGAAGGTGGTCTAAGTGTACCTGATCTAAAGCTATATTATATAGCAGCAGTCACCAAAACCATTTGGTACTGGCTAAGAAATAGAACGGTAGATCAGTGGAACAGATTCGATACAAAGGACAAAAAAGGGTATATCTATAGCAATCTAATCTTTGACAAACCCAAAGATACCAACATTAGGGACAAAAATTCATTATTTGGAAGAAACTGTTGGGAAAACTGGAAATTAGTATGGCAGAAATTAGATATGGATCCACACTTAACACCATATACCAAGATAAGATCAAAATGGGTCCATGATTTAGGCATAAAGAATGAGATCATAAATAGATTAGAGGAACAGAGAATAGTCTACCTATCAGACTTGTGGAGGAGGAAGGAATTTATGACCAGAGGAGAATTAGAGATCATTATTGATCACAAAATAGAAGAGTTTGATTACATCAAACTAAAAAGTTTCTGTACAAACAATACTAATACAAACAAGATTAGAAGGGAAGTAACAAATTGGGAAAATATTTTTAAAAGTAAAGGTTCTGACAAAGGTCTCATTTCCAAAATATATAGAGAACTGACCCTGATTTATAGGAAACCAAACCATTCTCCAGTTGATAAATGGTCAAGGGATATGAACAGACAATTCTCAGATGATGAAATTGAAACTATTTCCACTCATATGAAAGAGTGTTCCAAATCACTACTGATCAGAGAAATGCAAATTAAGACAACTCTGAGATACCACTACACACCTGTCAGATTGGCTAAGATGACAGGAACAAATAATGATGAATGTTGGAGGGGATGTGGGAAAACTGGGACACTGATACATTGTTGGTGGAGTTGTGAAAGAATCCAGCCATTCTGGAGAGCAATTTGGAACTATGCCCAAAAAGTTGTCAAACTGCATACCCTTTGACCCAGCATTGCTGTTATTGGGATTATATCCCAAAGAAATACTAAAGAGCGGAAAGGGACCTGTATGTGCCAAAATGTTTGTGGCAGCTCTTTTTGTTGTAGCTAGAAACTGGAAGTTGAATGGATGTCCATCAATTGGAGAATGGTTGCATAAATTGTGGTATATGAAGGTTATGGAATATTATTGCTCTATAAGAAATGACCAGCAGGAGGAATACAGAGAGGCTTGGAGAGACTTAAATCAACTGTTGCTGAGTGAAATGAGCAGAACCAGAAGATCACTATACACTTCAACAACAATACTGTATG
Organism: Sminthopsis crassicaudata; assembly: GCF_048593235.1. Taxonomy (NCBI): domain Eukaryota; kingdom Metazoa; phylum Chordata; class Mammalia; order Dasyuromorphia; family Dasyuridae; genus Sminthopsis; species Sminthopsis crassicaudata. The sequence continues at coordinate 183,478,011 of NC_133621.1, forward strand.
AGGATGTATTCTGATGGAAGTGGAAATCTTCAGCATAAAGAAGATCCAACTCACTTCCAGTTGATCAATGATGGACAGAAATAACTATACCCAGAGAAGGAACACTGGAAAGCGAATGTAAATTGTTAGCACTACTCTCTATCTACCCAGGTTACTTATACCTTCGGAAGCTAATAATTAATGTGCAACAAGAAAATGGGATTTACACACATATATTGTATCTAGGTTATATTGTAACACATATAAAATGTATGGGATTACCTGTCATCGGGGGGAGGGAGTGGAGGGAGGGAGGGGATAATTTGGAAAAATGAATAAAAAAAAAAAAGAATTTCAAGTTTGGTATTTGATTGAGGGTTTTTAATTTGTTCTTTTCCTACCTTTTTTAGTTACAAGCATCTAGAGATATAAAATTTCCCCTTATTATTGCTTTGGCTGCATCCCACAAATTTTGATATGTTTTCTCATTATTGTCATTCTCTTGGATGAAATTACTGGTTATGTTTATATTTTGCTGTTTCATCCATTCATTCTTTAGGATGAAATTATTTACTTTCTAATTTCTTTTTGGTCTATTTTCCCCTGGCCTTTTATTGAATGTAATTTTTATTGCATTATGAGCTGAAAAAATGTATTTACTATTTCTGCCTTTCTGAATTTGATTTTGAGATTTTTATGTCCTAATATATGGTCAACTTTTGTATAGGTTCCATGAACTGCCAAGAAGAAAGTGTATTCCTTTCTCTCTCCATTCAATTTTCTCCAAAGATCTATCATATCTAATTTTTCTAGTATTCTATTTACCTCTTTAACTTCTTATTTATTTTGTGGTTTAATTTAGCTAGTTCTGAGACAGCAAGGTTGAGATCTCCCACTATTATAGTTTTGCTGACTATTTCTTCTTGCAACTCTCTTAACTTTTCCTTTAGAAATTTTGATGTATATCACTTGGTGCATATATGTTTAATATTGATATTGCTTCATTACCTATGGTACCTTTTAGCAAGATATAGTTTTTTTCCTTATCTCTTTTAATTAGATCAATATTTGCTTTTGCTTGATCTCAGATCAGGATGGCTACCCCTGCTTTTTTGACTTCACCTGAAGCACAATAGCTTCTACTCCAGCCTTTTATCTTTACTCTGTATGTGTCCTTCTACTTTACCTATGTTTCTTGTAAACAACATATTGAAGGATCCTAGCTTTTAATCCATTCTTCTATCTGCTTAAGTTTTATGGGAGAGTTCACCCCATTCATATTTATAGTTAAAACTACTAATTCTGTATTTCCTATCATCTTATTAACCCCAAATTATACTTTTCTCTTTCCTTTTCCCCTTTCCCTCCTTCCCAGTATTTTACTCATGAGCACTACTTGCCTCAAGGAATCCTCCCCCTTTAGAGATCCTCCCCCTTTCTTATACCTTTCTCCTACTATTTATTTCTCTTTTCCTTTCTACTTAGACTACCCCTTCTATTTTCCCCTTTTCCCTCCAACTTTTCTATCAGATGAGAGGTGTTTCTTGGTGAAACCAAATATATCTAATATTCTTTCTTTGGACAAACTCTGATGAGAGTAAGATTCACACACTATTCATTGTACTCCCTTCTTTTCCTTAGTTTTTTCTTTGCCTCTTCCTGAGATATAATTTCCCTCATTTTACTTCCACTTTCCCCTTTTTTCCTGTTACAATTCCCTTCCCACCTCTAGTTTCCTTTTTATATTATAACAGTCAAATCAGATTATACATGTTCTCTCTATGTATACCATAACTGAAATATAGTTCTCAAAAGGTTTTTTTTCTTTTTCTTTTTACCTTTTTTATTCTTCTCTTGAGTTCTGTATTTGGAGGTCAAATTTTTTGTTTAGTTCTGGTCTTTTCATCAAAAATAAATGTAATGTCCATCTTCTTCCCTGAAAGAAAATACTCAGTTTAGCAGGGTAATTTATTCTTGGCTGCATTCCAATTTCCTTCGCTTCTCAGAATATCGGATTCTAGGCCCTTCCATCCTTTAACATGAAAACTGCTAGGTCCTGAGTAATCCTTATTGTGGTTCCTCAATATTTGAATTGTTTCTTTCTGACTGCTTGTAATATTTTCCCTTGGTCTGATAGTTCTGAAATTTAACTACAATATTCTTTAGGGTTTTAATTTTGGGGTCTCTTTCAGGAGGTGTTTGGTGAATTCTTTCAATGGTCATTTTACCTTCTGATTCTATGATATCCAGGCAGTTCTCTTTGATGATTTCCTGAAATCATCAAAGGATCTTTTTTTCATCATGTATTCCAGGAATCCAATAATTCTGAAATTGTCTCTCCTATATCTTATTTTCTTCCTGGTTGGATGTTTTCTCATTTAAATATTTTACATTTTTTTCTATTTTTTCTTTCTTTCTTTTTTTTTTTTTTTTGGTTTTGCTTGACTGATTCTTGTTGTTTCATTGAATCATTTATTTCTATTTGTTCAGTTCTAAATTTTAGTGAATTATTTTCTTCATTTACTTTTTTTTTACTTCTTTTTGTATTTGTCCAATTGAATTTTTAAATGAGTTGTTTTGTTCTATGCATTTTTCCCCATTTTACAAATTCCATTTTTAAGGAGTTATTTTCTTTTTCTGCTTCACAAATTCTATTTTTCTGGAAGTTGATTTCTTTTTCTATTTTATCAAATCTATCTTTTAATGCCTTTTTAAATTTAATTGTAAATGCCCTTTCCAAACCCTCTTGCAAAGTTTTAATTTCCTTTCCCCATTTTTCTTCTAGCTCTCTTTTAAGCTCCTTTTAAATTTCTTCTAGGAGAGCTTCTGTGATGGGGACCAGGTTATATCACCTTTTAGGGCTTTGTCTGGAGATAATTTTTTTCTAGTCTCCTCAGGGTTTGAAATCTGTTCTTCTCTTTAACCATAGAAGCTGTTTATCATCAGGGTCCTCTTTACTTTTTTACTCATTAAAAAATATAAGTTAAGATCTGCTATCAGGGTGGAGGAGGTTTTTCAAGTAGCCATGGCTGTGCTGGGTCAGTGCTGATTCACTTCTGGTGCTGAGTGAGTGTGGCCAGGTCTCTTTAGATTCTGGCATTTCAGGATTCACTATTGATCTTTTGTGTTTGTGTTGGATGTTTTATAACTTCTCTGCTGATCTACTGGTTTGCAACCAGGGCAGAGTGACCAACCTTGCTATAGAATCCTGAAGATTCCTTCCCGTAGATTTTCCGACATGTTGAGTCCGCACCACTGGGACTCTGTGCTGTCTGTGCTGGCTCAGCCTTCTGCTTGGCTACTTCCCTCCCATTTCCAATTGAAACAGACCTTTTCTGGCAATCTTTAAAATTATCTTCTGCTTGTAATTTGTTGCACTCCCAATATTTGTGGGTTCTACCAGTCCAGAGCTAATTCAGAGGCTGGATTTGCTAATTAGTCTGAGGGTTGTAGAGAAGGTCAGCAAGAACTGTGCGTTGTCTCCACCATCTTGGCTCCACCCCTGGAAGTCCAAAGATCCACTTCTTAATAACAAAGTTTAGGTTTATAGGATAAGCTCTTCATGAGTATAGGCATTTTTCTTTTACCCTTTGATACATTGTAGTCTTAACTTTCCTTTCTCATATTTGCTTTGTAAAAAGGTGTAATTTAGACTATGGTTCTTTAGTACTTTATTAGGCATTTCATGGATGCTCACAATATTTTTCTTTTTATTTACCTGGAATGTCTGGTGGATGGTAATCTTACTTCTGGAAATATTAAATTTGGAATTTCTTTTTTGTATATTTTCAATTTACCAATAGTTCTTTAGTAGTTTTATCCTAAGACTTACTTAAATATAGTACTCATATTTTTGTTGTGGTTGTTGTTTATTACACTTTCATAAACTCAATAATGCATAAATTATTTTGTATTCTTCTGTTTTTCAGATCAGTGAGTTTTGATTACAGTTAGCTCATTTCTTCCAGTATTTTTTGTCTTTTTGACTTTGCTCTAGTATTTATTATTCCATTGAATTTTAAAATTCTGTTAAGAGAAGCTAAGTTTAGACTGGAAACTGTCACATCATTATCTTTACTGGACATTTCCCCATTCTTTCCATTCTATATCTTTATTATTTTTATACTTTATGTTATTCACTCTCTTCTTATTCCCTTTCTGAAGTTCAACATTTTGACAGGGACCAAACCCAAAAATGCGTTATTTTCAGCTAAATGGAAGACTGAACAATGAGGATTTTTTTTCCTACACAACATTAATTCTGCTTCCATGACAGCATCCTTCATCTTGCAAGAAGACTTCCTAAAAAATACATGAACATCATAGTAACTATTATCCAAAGTGTTCTTGATAATTAAAATCAGAGGACCTTAGGAAAAGCTAGAATCAACAACTGAAGACTGTTAAGGATTTGCTGCCATTCTATGCACAGTCAAAATGATTAATATTAAATTTAAAGAGCAAATCTACACTTTTTTTTAAAATTAGGCTTTATTTTGTATTGTATAAATGTATTTTGTGAGGATCTCCTTCAGATTAACCATGTTTTAGTCTTTGCTATGAATTTGTTACTCTTTATTTTCTTTTGAAAGTCTAATTGAGGGGCAGCTAGATTGCACAGGAGTTAGAGCCCTGGCCCTGAAATCAGGAGAACCTGAATTCAAATTTGGCCTCAAACACTCAACACTTAAGTGATCCTGTGTGATCTTGAGCAAGTCATTTTCCCAAATGCCTTACCAAGAGGGAAAAAAAAATTCTAATTGGGTATATGAATCAAAAGTAGATGAGCCACAATTATTGTTTCCATATATGAATTCTGGAGAGCAAGGTAGTAGAGTAAAATGTAAGACCTAGCTTCAAATATGGCCTCAGATATTTAATAGGTCTGTGACTCTGGGCAAGTCCTGTGTGTTCAATTTCTTCAGCTGGAGAAGGAAATGCCAAACTTCAGTATCTTTGCCAAGAAAAAACCCAAATGCGGTCACAAAGAGTTAGACATGACTGAATAATAATCACTTCCCTTATCTTTCCTAATTAATAATATAATAATTGTGGTATATTAATTAATTTTGTGCAACTGTAGGTTTTTTTGGATCCCACAGTCCTCTGCGCTGTGCTAACAGAATAACCACAATTCTTTGAGTAGGATAGACCACTTAGCAAATACTGCTACCTCCATTAATAAATGGGCAAACTGTAGGATAGACTTGGAATTATTTGCTCCCAATGACTCAATTTATTAACTAAGAGAAAAAATTTTTTTTCTTCACTACTTTCCCCAATACTCTAAAACTCAGACAAACGTTTCCCTTTCTAGATAAGATTAAAAAAATTCTCTTAATACTTTGCCTCAGTGAAAATAGTCACTAGACATAGCAATCCAATAGAATGAGTGAATGAAAAAAGCACTTCTTTGAGCACATACTATGTCCTAGATATTATATTAAGTACAGGGGATACAAATATAAGCAAAGAAAATGGATTCTTCCCTTAAGGAGCTTAAAGTCTAATAAGGGAAAATAACACAAAAGGGGAACTAGGGTTAGAAAGTAGGGCAGCATGATATAAAAGTCCAGGAAATGGACTTCCCAGTCCAGTATCTCTGCCAAGAAAACTCCAAATGGGAACACAAAAAAATCAGGACTAAAAGTGATTGAATAGTAACAACAACAACAACAACAACAACAAATCTATCTATCTGCATCAGATCTCTCCCTCTCTCTTTTATCTCTCTCTGTCTTTCTCTTTTTCTCTTTCCTCTATCTGTCTGCTCTATCTATCTATCTAACCACTCATCCATCTATCTATCCATATATCTAAACAAGATCTCATTCCTTAGAGCAAGTATGTGGTGTGGTAAATAGGGCACCAGGTCGGGTATCAGGCAGTCTGAATTAAATCTGATCACAGACATTTATCATCTCTATGACTCTGAGCAAATCATTTAAAGTTACTATACTTCCTAGTCCAGGAATTGGCAGGATGATCTGGTTCAGAACAATATAAGGTTAAAACTTCTCCAAAGATGGTCCAGTGTCCCAGACAAAATCTTAGTCATGATGAAAAAAAAAAGATGATGATCAGAATGAAAGCTGTATAGTTTGGAAATAGCCCAGAAGTGAAATTGTGGCCTGGCTACCTATTGGAACCCAGGATCCTGGACCAGGGCTGATTAACCAGGGATGAAATGTTTAATAAAAAGGGATCATTACAAAAATTTGTTTTTCCCATTAGGGTGACACGAGATAGGTCCAGGAAATACTTTTTTTTAAAATTTGGATTCTCCCTAGAGTATGTACAAGTAGTAGTCAAATATAATATAAATATGTATTAATAGGCAACAAAGACTAATGTTGATCCTATTTTGTTGTCCTGAAGTCACGGTGAAATCTATCAATGGATCTCAACTTAGAAGCCCCATAAATTAGATCTATTTATTTAGACTATAGTGTATACCCTCTTTCAAACCTGGAGTCTACTGGATATAATTGCTGGGAAAATTGCTAATCTCAACTCTATAAAGTATTATTCAAAAAATCATTGTAAGTAATGGGGAATAAAGGGGAGTAAAGATCACTAAAAGCCTGATTTGATTAATCAAGAATAGGGTTTTTTTTTTTTTGGCAGTTTGCTAAAAGGGTAGGTCAGGGGAATGTTATTATTTTATATAGCAAATATATTTCTGCATGAATTCAATGTTTGTTATAATCTTTGCAATGATGGGTACGTAATTATATTCAGAATTATTGCCTGTGACGTTGCTATAATACAAAGTGATTAATGCTTATGATCTATGTTGATCTACATATAATATATGTAACTAGTATAAATTCTGGGAATATAAATATTTTGGAGAGGACAATCTTTGGAAATATATCACCCACAATTTACATACATGTAGTGGATAATTATGGTTTCCTGGAATGAAATGTGTTTGAGGAAAGCATTTTCAGTATGCCTGGCAGGAAGTAGGCCATGAATTGTTGCAAGAGAGATGAGATGCAGAAAGATCAGAGTATGACAATGGAAGAAAGAGAGAAAAAAAAGATTTGGAGCCAAAAAGCTGTTTAGCAGCTGCCACCTCCAAGGATGTTTTCCTTCTGTGCTAGAAGCAACATCCGCAGACATCTCCAGTTGCAGTTTCTGTCCTGAGAAGCCAGTTACAAGATATCAGTGCTTCACAAATCTGCTGCTGAGAATCAATGCCTTTCATTTCTCAAGACTTGAATTCAATTGCTGAGCAAATTGCTATAACTCCTTTACTCTTCCTTATTTTGCTGATATAGCAGCTCAAGGAATGCCAGAAGAATAAACTCAGAGATCTATTTTTTCTTTTCTTTTTCTGTTCTAATAGTTTATAATGCCAGCCTGATTAAAAAAAAAAACAGTGAGAAAGTAGAGTTTGAAGTTTGGGAGATTATGGTTTGAAAAATGGATGCTTATTCACTGTTTGGTTCTTATCTCATGTTACATATATTGCATTCTATTTTAGGTAAATGTTCTTTTACATTGATATGATTTCATGTGGTTAATTCTGGCTGGTTGAGAAAAGATTCAGATGAAACGACTGAGGTTTATAAGCAGTGGGTGAATAGAATATCTAAACAGGAACTAGAAACCTGAATGTAGCAGCAGGGTACTAAAGTTAAAAGCCCCAGAGTTAAAAGAAGATTCTCTGCATTTTTAACCTATGAGAGAAAGTTAGATTCTCCCTCTGTGTGTGTGTGTGTGTGTGTGTGTGTGTGTGTGTATGTGTGTGTGTGTGTGTGTGTGTGTGTGTGTGTGTGTGTGTTTCTCTCTGTGTTTCTGTCTCTATCTCTGTCTCTCTTTGCATCTCTCTCTCTTGGTCCCTCCCTCCCTCTGTCTGTCTCTCTCTTCCTCCTTTTCTCCTCCTCTTTCTGTCTCTCTATGTCTCTCTGTCTTTGTCTCTCTCTGTCTCTCAGTTTCTGTGTCTCTCCTTCCCCCCCTCTCTCCTCTCTCTCTCCTTCTCTTCCTCTCTTTCTTTCTCTCCCTCCCTATTTTCCTTCTTTTCTCTCTCTGTGTCTGTCTTTGTCTGTCTGTCTCTATCTGTCTGTCTGTCTGTCTCTCTCTGTGTGTCTCTGCTTCTCTGTTTCTCTCTCTCTGCCTGAGCTTTTGACTTTCTGATTTCTCTTTTACTGTAGGATGGTAACTGGTGAGGATCATCAGTTTACCATATTTCTGCAACTGAGTGAAAAACATAGTCAAGGTCAAGGCAGGATATTTTGAACAAGTAGTTTTCAAGTGAATGAAATATGGAAGAAATTCTATAGCTCTGCAGCAACACAATACAATAGTTAAACCAGTAAAAGAATTTTATTTCTCCATTTGATACCATGGGTAATTTATTTTACTGCCTTGTCTTCAGATCTATTCTGTTGTTTCAGCAGAATTCGGGATGTGGAGGGACTTGACTTCTTTTATCAGTAGAAAAAAATATAATATACACATATTATCAAGTAGCTTCATTAATGTTATGGCTTGACAATAGGATATTTGGTCTTAAAATGAAATTAAAAGGCTTAAAATGTTTATTTGGAATTACAGACATTTTTCACTTCATTTTAAGGCCTGCCCAGTTTTAAGTCCACAGCAGTTAGTTTGTATCATTATTAAACTTGAGTATAATTATTGACAAGTTTGATTCCATTAGGATGTTTGTGATACTACCACATTGAGTTGCATGTCTAGAAATAGTTTGCCCATTTTGAAGAGCTTTATGTGAGTACTTAGGGATTTTATGGGTGGTCTCTTAAACAAGTCTTAGGGCTTGGGAATGATAACCTGGAAGTGACGAGGTAGAAAAGATATACTGATTTGTCATTACCTCTATTATATCTAAGGGAATAAGCAAGGAGAGAAACAGGCTCAGAGGCAGACAGAGAAACAGTGAGAGAGACAAAGATACAAAGAGCATGTAATATTGCTTTCCAATATGATTACTCACTACTGCAAAATAAATTCCTCCAACTTATTCTCCAGAGAAATGTAGAGTGCTGGAACTCTGGAGAAGTACACTTGAAATATGGTGTTAACTCAGTAGAATTAATGAGATAATGGTTTTCTAGTTCACATATATACTTAGTATTTAGTATGATGATGTAATGGTTCTCTAGTTCACACATATTCATTATATTGTAATGATGTAATTATAATAGGGTATTTAAACTGGGGACAAAGTCTCAGACAGAGACTGGTTGAGACTGCCAGACTGTCAGACTGCTGGAGGAGATTGGTCAGAATATGACAGACACAGAATGTGTAAAAGACAATAAAGACTTTGGGCTCTATTCTTGTCCATTCTCCTGGTGTCTATCCTGCTGAGACCAAAGCCCTTTGGGAAGACCTCCAGAAAGCTAATCCGAACATTACAGAGAAAGCATTGTGTAGCACATATAGAATGTTGGACTAGGAGCATGAAAGACTTGGATTCAAATATTGCTTCTGACACTTACTAGTGGTCTGATCCTGGGTAAGTTACATGACCTTTTTGAAACTCAAGTTTCTTTATTTATAAAATAAAGGGGTTGGAATGTCTCCCAAATTTCCTCTCAGTTCTAAATCTATGACCCCATCATCCAGCAATACAATACTTTCTGCTACCCCCCCAAAAAAATCAGTACACAAAGATTTGTATATATTTGAGTTGTGAGCCCCAAGAAAGGGAAGCTATGATTAGAATAAGCCAGCAAAGAGCCATAAATAGTTCATGAAAGAACAGGATCATTTCTTTCTTTGATAGCAGTACTAAACCAATAATTTAGGGGAATATCACATATATAGAATTTCTTTATTTTAGTAAAGCATTTGGCAAAATTTTCTTAGGAATTCTTCCAGGAAAAAAAATGGAGTAAAATAAATTAGATGACAGTACACTGGTGGATTTGTAACTGTCTGAATGACCAACTCTGTATAGAAAGAAAGAAAGAAAGAAAGAAAGAAAGAAAGAAAGAAAGAAAGAAAGAAAGAAAGAAAGAAAGAAAGAAAGAAAGAAAGAAAGAAAGAAAGAAAGAAAGAAAGAGAAAGAGAGAGAGAGAAAGAAAGAAAGAAAAAGAAAGAGAGAGAGAGAAAGGAAGAAAGAAAGAAAGAAAGAAAGAAAGAAAGAAAGAAAGAAAGAAAGAAAGAAAGAAAGAAAGAAAGAAAGAAAGAAAGAAAGAAAGAAAGAAAGAAAGAAAGAAAGAAAGAAAGAAAGAAAGAAAGAAAGAGAGAAGAGAGAAAGAGAGAAGAGAGAAAGAGAGAGAGAAAGAGAGAAGGAAGGGAAGGGAAGGGAAGGGAAAGAAAGGGAAGGGAAGGAAAGGGAAGGAAGAAAAAAGCTAAGATTTGTTTTCAGGAACCTAGACTTCAAATCCAAAGTTCTTTTGCATTATACTAGGCTAGATTTATATAGAATCAGAATGAACAAAGACTTCAGTACTTTAAAACAAGGAACCAACATTAATTCAATGACATTTAAAAGGGGAAAATGTAAATTTGCACATTCACATAAAAATATTATCCACAGAACCTCTGGATGTCCAACATGTTACTTTGGGGGAAAAAAAATCAAAGCTTAGTACACAGCAGACCACATATCAACTGTGTGATAGTGTCAGAAGGCTAAAAGATGTTTGATTGTATTCTTTATAGCATACAAAGCAAAAGCTGCAATAATCTTTTTGTATGGTACTCCTATTAAGTCACAGTTGAGTCTTCTATTCTATTTGAGAAATGACTTTGACAAGTTGGAAAATGTCTAGAGAAAGATGACTGTGATTATAAGGGACTAGCGATTGTGCTGTTAAATAATTACTTGTAACAATTGTGGAAATTTCTCCTAAAGAAGAGGAGAGGGGGAGGGTTATAATATAACTGACTTTAAATCCAAGGACCTTTCCTCAGACCCCATCCTTTGTGATTTTCTTAATCATTTGAAGCTACTAATTATAAACTCTTTTGCCAAGGATTTCAGAACATGATTGTTGCTTTGTTCTCCTCCTACCTACTCTAGAGCAACTAGATGACATATTAGAGAAAGAGTGGAGTAAGGTAGACTTGAGTTCAAGTTCTACCATAGACACTTACTAGCTTTGATTACTCTAAGTCTCAAGTTTTTTCATCAGTAAGATGGGAATAATAACAACTGTCTTGCAAGGGGTTTTTGTGAATTTTAAGAGAGATAATACCTATAAAGTGCTTTACAAATTACGTAGTGCTATTTAAATGTTTGCTATCCTTTTTATTACCTGTTTGCTTGTTTGTTTCCTGTTACTAATACTGAACCCTAAGGCTCTATCATGGTCTCTTATTTATCTCTTGATATCATCTCCCTTATTAGCTCCCATTAAGTCAAATATCATCTCTAAGAAAATAATTCCTAGATCTGGATAGCCAGACATTATCCCTCTCTTGAGCTCCTTCTCATACCATCAACTACCAACTGGACATTTCTAGCTAAAAGATGTTTTATAGGCACCCCAAACTTAATATTCAAAGCTCATTATATCTTCCCCAAATTCTCCTCCCTTCCCAACATCCCTATGTTTCTTTTCCTTCTTTTTTAAACATTTCTATATCAATGACTACAGTATCTTTCCAGTTACTCAAGTTTGGCACTCTAGAGTCATCCTAAACTTTTCATTTTGCTTTCCTCTCCCCATATTCAACCAATTTTAAAGTCTTATTGATTCTATCTCCTTAATACATCTTCTACCATCCTCCTTCTCTCTATTCTAATATTTGCCAGACTAGTTCAAGCCTTCATAACTTCTCACCAATGGCCTATTAATTTGTTTCCTGCCTCAACTGATGCAGTATCCTTTTCCAATCCATTAGCCACATAGATCTTTCTAAAGCATTTATCTGATCATATTATTTCCTCAATCAAAAAACTTTCATTCTTTCCCTATTGTCTATACATATATTGGTTAATAACTATGGACAAATCATTTCTCAGTACTCTATACAACCATCTAAGGCTATCTATTGCAGAGAAGATGCTGACCTATATAGGTACAGAGAATTTCCTTATTCAGAATTTCCTATGCCAAACAAATTGCAAGTTCATTTGCTATCTATGCCCTTTCCCTATCAAATATAGGCTCCTTTGTTTGCTATGTAAATCCTTTCCTTGTCTGAAAGTAGCCTCTATTTACACATTTACATAATACTCCACATCATGTACTCCAAAGTTCATCCAAACTAACTTATCTGCTATTCCTCATACACAACAAAGTATCTCTTATTGCCATTCCTTTGTACAAACTGTTCCCCTGCTTCAAATGCATTCCCTTCTCCCTTCTATCTTAGAATTCCTATCATCCTCCAAAATACAACTCAAATGCCATATTCTTTCCTGATCTTCCCAGCTATGAGCATTCCCATTACACAAAAATCATCTTGCATTTAGTTCGTCTACAATTGCAAGTGTGTATATATGTATATAATTTTCAAATTTTCTTCACTGCAATCCCTAACAGAAATATAAACTTGAAATCAGGAACTTTTGTTTTTTTTGTCTTATATACTGAGCATTTACAATAGTGCCTGGTACATAGCAAGTAAGTAATTAATGTTTTTTTATTGAATGGTTGATTCCTGTATTTTAAAAAGTGTCTTGTGTTGTTTTTATTGTTGTTGTTGTTTTGCTGAGACAATTGGGGTTAAGTGACCTGCCCAGGATCACACAGGTAGGAAGTGTTTTAAGATTTGAACTCAGGTCCTCTTGACTGCAGAGTTGTTGCTCTATCCACTGCACCACCAACTGCACCCCAAAATTGTCTTGTGTAAGAAGGACACAGCTTCTTCTGTGACCCCAGAGAATTAAGTATGGCCTTGATGTGAGAAAACTCCCTAGAAATTTGAGTTGTACAAAATTAAAATGATTTGCCAAAGGAAGTGAATTCATTATTACTTAAGGTCTTTAAGAACAGACTGGATGGCCAATTATTAGGAATGTTGTAGAGGAAATGCCTTCTCTGATAAATATTGGACTAGATGTTCTCTGATGTACTTTAAAAACCTGAAGATTCTTCACTTTTATGACTTTATTCCCTCAGAACATGATGCTGCCTACGACTTTTTGTAGTATCACTCTGATGTCTGTTTCAACTGAGGGAAACAAAATACCTGATACTTACTAATGTAAATATCTGCAAAAAAACCCCAAAAAAACCCTAAATCAAAAACAGACCCCAATCTGGACCACAAGCTCATGATTTGTCATAATAATACACCACATATCTACTCTAGGTAATGGATTATTTCCTACAGGTTCACATTCTGGAATACTTGAGATCTAATGACATCACAGAGATCAAATCTAAAAACAGCCCATTGAGTTGTCTAATCCAGTAAAAATCAACTTAAGGACTTCAGGGCAGGGGTAGACTTTGGAAATCCTAAAAAGCTTAATTCTGGAGAACTCCTGATGTTTTGGTGGGACTGATAAACTCCCCCATGAAAATCTTTATTCCTAATGGATATTGTTTGGAAAATTAAATGAACAAGTTTTAAGCCAACAACTTGGTCACTACCTTTGTTACCTAACCCTCTCCATTGAGGACTCTGGGCCTCACTTATAATATGAAATAGGGGTCACTTGAATAATCAATAGCTTTCTTATTGATCTGCGAGACAAGTCATGTGGTAACCCTTTAGTGTGGGCTTTATCAGAAGTAGGCTATTATGAAAGTTACTGTCAATTGGGGTAAAGAAACCACATGAGAAAGCTTTGTTTTGAATTTTCTTCATAAAAATATTTAATGGGAAATTACCCAGATTAGAAAAATTAATCCATCAACAAAGCCTTTGTTTATTAAGTATCAAGTATGTGCCAGGTACTATGTAAGGAGAGAGTACACAAAGACAAAAATGAAATAGTTCTCAACAAGGACACAAAAAGGCTAGTACAAAATTCACAATAGGTCAATTATTTTTATGCAAGGGAGATACTAGTAACTCTGGAGAGGTAGAATGATGAGTCTCTATTTTAAGATTCCTAACCGTGCCAAATGGCATGGGGATTATCTCAACTTCATGCCAATCTCTGAAGGTTGTAACAGCCTTCAGAGACTTCAGGGTCTTTTCCAAAAGGAGGTAGGACCTCTTCTCCCCCTCCTACCTTCCCTCCATGCCTCATGGCCCTTAGAGCTACATTTGGATTTTATGCATTTGGAATGCATAAGTTTGACTTTAAAACTTAGGGGCTCTAAGAAGCAGACAAAAGAGAGTAGCAAAAAGAAAGTTAATGTCATGTGACCTGAACAGACCAAAAGTGAACAGGAAGGCCATAAGGAAACACAGTACTTCCACTCAGTTGAATTGGCTTTATTCTTCCTGGCAGTCAAGGGAGCAGCAGGTGAGAGCAGAGCTCTTCCACTCTCCCCTTAAAGCTCTACTTGAGCAACCACAGGGGGAAGCCCTTCTGCACACAACAGAGCCATAAATCAGTTATCTTATTTCCTCCTATTTACAAGAATGCTTGCATGTCTGTATCATATAGCATGGTTGTTAGGAATTATATTTCTGATTTATAGAAGCTAAGTTTTTTATGGATTTGGCACCACAATGTTGAAATAATTGAGCATCTGGGAGAATTGAATTTTATGCAGAATCCTTCAGTCATTTGGAATCTTAGAGCATCTTTCATGCTAGAGGCAAATACTATTGATAAATATACATCTCCTAGTCTCATTTGATGTTGAAAATCAGAGACTGATTGAACTGAGTTCTAGCTATGGATGAATCTATTAGGGTACCTTGTGATTTTTAACATATATTGAAAGACAATTCTGAAATTCTTTCAAATTTCCTTTTGCTCTGACAGATTTTTTTTTAACTTTTCAGTCAATTATGCAACTGTGAAGATGTGATCTGCTGTAGGAAATTATTTGTGAAAGCCAACCTGTTATCTCCTATTTTCTTTAAGGATATAAGGATCTTCAAAGTGTACAATCATTTTTAAAAATATTTTATTTAGAGACATGAGAAAGTTGGGTCAGGTAGTTTATAGCTGCCTTCAATTTCCTTTCTATTTCTGCTTATGAGATAATCCTTATGTTTTTCTCACTCGTTTGATATTTTTTCCACTCTCCAGTATCTTGAAATGAATGTCCTCATGTTACCTAATTTTCTTTAGATATAACTGGATCTAAGATCCAGCCATACATGAAGGGGGGACTCAGTCAGAAAATGAAATGGATTCCACTGGTCTAAGAGGCGTGACTATAGGGTAAATACCTATTAACTTTCCCTTCTCCAAATCTTTCTATGGAGGTTAGATTGGTTCTTTCTCTAAAAAAGAAAAGAAGCTTCTACCTATTCTGGAAATCAATTTGGAACTATGCCCAAAGGACTATGGAGCTGTGCCCAAAGGACTATAAAACTGCATTCCTTTTGAACTAGGTGTGCCACTATTGGATCTGTATCCCAAGAAAATTATAAAGGAGGAAAAAGTAGCCACATGTACAAAATGTTTTGTAGCAGCTGCTTTTTTTTGGTGGTGGCAAAAAATTGAAAAATGAGTAGATGCCCATCAATTGGGGAATGGCTGAATAAGTTATGGTACATGAAGGTAATGGATTATTGTTCTATAAAAATGATGACAAAGGTGATTTTTAGAAAAGCTTGTAAAGATTTACATGAACAGATGCTTAATGACATAAGCAGAATGAAGAATACATTGTATAGAGTAACAGCAAGATTATGTGATGATCAGCTATGAAAGACTTGGAACTGTTCAGTGGTTCAGTGATCTAAGGCAATCTTAATAAACTTTAGATGGAAAATGCCATTTGTATCCAGAGAGAAAACTATGGAGACTGGATGCAAATCAACACATGCTATATTCATTTTTTTCCTTTTCTTCTGCTTTTTTAAAAAATTTGTGGGTTTTCTCTTTTGTTCTGATTTTTCTCTCTCAGCATGACTCATAAAGAATGTACATGTATAAACAGAAAAAAAAAATTTTTAAAAATCAAAAAGATAGAAAAGAAGCTGTCCCTGAAACTTAATTGACATAAAGGCCATCCAAGCTATTTCAAGATTAATCAGTTCCCTGGTAACTCCCTGAGAGTATAAAAAGATATATTGATGCTTGTTAGATATATCAGGGTGGGGGAAAGGTCACCATACTTTCTCATTCCATTTGGAAACTTGAGAGACTATGTCTAACTGAGGGAAGTGCTTCTTAAATCTTATTGAGTATCCTTTCTATGCTGTGGCTAAATAAACCTCTTTTTGTTAACTGTTAAATAATCTTTGAATCACTCCTTTCATTCAAATATTGGACCTAAATTACCACAGGACCAACCTTAATCAGTCCCACATGACAATATCTCACTCTGCAGCTAATTAGCAGTGAGTGTATTTGTGTGACACTCTCTGAATCTACTTTTTCAGTTATAACTTTAAAGCTATAACTTAGTTATAACTTTAAACAAGGTAGAATTTGGATTTAAATTTTTAGGAATTCATAACCTGGGGCATTATCTTATGTGAGATATTTAGAGAGCACTCTTTACTCTAGACTTATTATAAAATAATCATTTATAGGACTTTGTTGGTTTAAAATATAGTATAGCTAGTTTCCTTGAGGATTACTTATTTGGATTCATTTGTATAATCCAAAGGAAGTAAAAAGCTCTTCTCTGGAATTAAGAAGACTTGGATTCAAATTTTGCACCTGAAGCCAACTCCTGTCTCATCTTTCTCACAGTAAAATGAAAGGGATGAGTTAGATGATTTATGAAGTCCCAGCTCAAGAGAACTAAGATCCTATGATCCAGTGCTAGGGTTCCTTGCTGTAGACTCAAATCTTATTTCATTAAAGAGATTACATTTTATTGAGGTCTTTTCTTTTTATTGTTAATATTTCTCCTTGAATCCTATCTTATCCCCTTCCCAGATAGTAACCTTTCACAATTTTTTTTATGAAAGAGAAGAAAAAGAGGGATCCCCACTCAAGCAAAAACTATCAAAACATTTTAAAAGTCAGATATTATATGGAATGTTCCACAATCATGTAATACTGCCACTATATCTAACCTCTATAAAGGTGGAAAGAGCAGCAGGTCTCCTTTTTGGGATTTAAAAAAATTTATTTACTTATTTTCATTGAAGCTTTTTATTTTCAATACATATGCAAGGATAATTTTTCATCACTGATCCTTGCAAAACGTTCCCCCCTTCCTCCACCCCCTCTCCTTGATGGCAAGTAATCTATGTTAAACATGGTAAAAATATATGTAAATCCAATATAGGCATATACATTTATACAACTATTTTGCTGTACAAGAAGAATCAGATCAAAAAGGAAAAAAATGAAAAATAAAATAAAATGCAAGCAAACAGTGACAAAAAGAGTAAAAATGCTATGTTGTGATCCACATTCAGTTCCCACAGTTCTCTCTCTCGGTGTAAATGGTTCTCTTCATCACAAGATCATTGGAATTGGCCTGAATCATCTCATTGTTGAGAAAAGCCACATCCATCAGAATTGATTATTGTATAATCTTGCTGTTGCCATGTACAGTGAAATCCTGGTTCTGCTCATTTCACTCAGTTCAAGTTGGTCTCTCCAGGCCTCTCTAAAATCATCCTGCTGATCATTTCTTATAGAACAATAATATTCCATAACATCCATATACCATAATTTATTCAGCCATACTCTGACTGATGGGCATGCACTCAGTTTCCAGTTTCTTGCTACTACAAAAAGGGCTGCCGCAAACATTTTTGCACATGGGATTATTTTTGATTATTTTGTAGTGGTCATTCTTTCCATTCACATTGATGTAGTCATTTCATTGTGTATGATGTTTTCCTGACTCTACTTCCTTCACTTAGCTTCAGTTAAAAACAAACAAATTTTATCATATTGAAATCCACGATCATCACCAATATAACTCTCACTAACCCATTTTGGGGAGCACTTGGTCTTTCCAAAGCATAGGTTTTCTATTGAATGGGGGGACTCTATGCAAAAATTTTGGACCTGTATTACTTCACTGAAGATTTAGCTCTATTTTCTGGGTCCTTATAGAAAAGACGAGCCATTATACATTTCACTATAGGCTTACATCATAGGTACACAGTGTTCTGAAATGATGCACATAATCTTATGATTATCACAGCCCACTCAGTCTCCTGAGACAAATTCATAAACTTGGCTTTTGCATTACTCTTCTTTAAAGCACAAAGAGGAATATGATTCATGTATCAAATTTTTTGTACTAGTTTCATACCCATTAATGTCATAAGATCATAGACTCTTAGGGCTGGAAAGAATCTTAGATTTTATTTCAATTGAAGGAAATTTTCAACCATAAGTTTGTCAAACATTTATGACTGTCAATCAGGGACATTGGTGATAGACATTTGGTCAAAATGACTTGCATTGTACCATTCAGTATTAAGACTTGCTAAGGTCATTGAAGATAACTTTACATTGTATTGCTTTAAACTCGATTGAAGGAAAAAGAAAACACTTGCTAAACTTAGAGCTATCTGAAAAAATGTCTATCTTTTGTGACAGGGAACCATCATATAAGGTCTATCAAATGTGACAGTGAATTTATCATCACTGCAGATTTCCAAGAAAGATAAGCTATGGAAGAGATTGCTGATATATCCCTGGAAAGTCCATTCCAACCTTGTGATGTTTATAAAATATTTGAAGACAGATCTCTTATCTCTAGGCTAAATATCCACAGTCTTCAAACCATTTCTCCTTTCTCAGCAGCAACTTGTTTAAACTAGAGACCATTCCCTAGAAGTTTTAACCTTTTCTTCTCTGGTACTCCTGCTTTAAGGCTGCCTAATTGATGAAGAATATGGAAGCCCAACTATCTTTCATTTTATTTTCTGTTCTCAATAATGGCCTTACTACTTTGTGAGTTCCATGCATGGGGAGACTATGCACATGGGTAATGAGGAACACTTGAGTCCTAAAAGGTAAGTTTATGGGAGAATGTGTTAACATACCTCTTCCAGGAATAATGGCAGAATTTATTTGATTATGGTTTCAAAGCTGTTTTTTAGTCATTTTCAGTCATGACCCTATTTGGGGTTTTCTTGGTTTGCCATTTCCTTCTCCAACTTATTTTACAGAAGAAGGAACTCAGGCAAATAGGGCTAAGTGACCTGCCCAGGGTCACACAACTAGTAAGTGTCTGAGTCCAGGTTTAAATTCAGAGAGGTCAATCTTCCTGACTTCATGCCCAGTGCTCTATCTACCATGGTGTCTCCCCAAAAATAAAAGGGGAGAAATTATCTTTTTGACTTTTGTGTCTAAATCTCTATCCTTTGGCATAGTGTTTGCACAGAATAAGCATTTAATGAATTTCAACAATATTAATTAATTCACATTTACAAACATTTCATTATGCTGGTGACCCTCTTCTAGATAGTTTCTTCATAACCTCTTAAAAATGAATTAATTGTTCCAAGTGTTATCCCTCAGGATAACATCTTGTGATAAGTCTGAGCAAAAAAGAAAACCACATGAAGTAGGCAAACTAAATATAACTTCTATGAGGAGACAGTTGTTGCTCAAAGCCATCTTTAAATGCATCAAACAATAGCATTTAAAATATGGGGGGGAGGGATTTAATTTCTGTGTACCACTTTCTGTGTTTTTAAAATAGTGAGTTTTGGCTCACAGTTACTTTTTGCATATCAATGTTACCTGTTAGTCAACAGATAATCTTGTGTGAGGCATCAGGCAATATTTCTGTGAATTAAAAGAACAATCAGGTTATTTTATAGCAGATTTTGTTGGGCTTGTTTCAACCTGAATGGTGAGTACTTCCTACTACTCAGCAGTAGGCATTTTGGTTAGTGAAAGACAACCTAGAAAGTGCTGACTTTTGGACCATGGCCAAGATCTCTAGTATCCAGCTATCTGGAGTCAGCACTCATCAGAGACAATAGGAAATAAAGATTTCTAAAAATGAAGTAGTTTTTAAATCCTCCATTCTTAGTAAAGGAAACTGCTTTGGATGAAAATTTCAAGCCTTCATGGGAAGATGTATTCAGTAGAGAATAGACTATATTTGTAAATTTTTAGATAAAAACTAGACTTTTTATCAGATTTTTCTAATTTCAATTCATGTTGCTCTTACATATGGAAAATGTGGAAACTTGTAAGTAAACAAAGATCTTGGATATCTTAGAATCGGCCAGAGTCAGGATAAGCAAAAGTCTTTATTCTTGGTCTTTTGGGGTCACAGTCAGGGGATTAGATATAGGAATCTCCACACCTCCTTCCTCTCTCTCCACTGCCAAAGAATGATCTTGATTCTCCTCTTCCACCCTCTGATCTCTCTTCCCTTCTCTGTCCACACCCACAGATGAAGCCAGCACAGATTTGAGTAGGATCATCCTTCAAACATGTTAATAGAGAATTTTCCAATTGGTAATTAGACTTAAGTGCTAGGTTATCTAGGTTAAGTGCATCTGCTCAGAGTTTAAGCCCTTTACAGATAATGAAAAGGACAGCAATAGGACCTGGAGTAAGGACATAAACACATTAGAATCATTCTAAATGAGACAGAATTATTTTCACATTCAGTATTCAAATAATTTGGGTCTGATTGTACCTGATCTTAAATAATTTAGAGTTCCAGAAGATTCGCTTTTTCTGGGAGTAGAAATTTCAGGTCATAAACATTTGATATTTAGGATAGATGAGCTTACAGCAGAAAAGCCTCTAAAATATAGGCCATGCTGTTTCGTTTGTTTACTAATTCTAATATTAGAATGTTTATATCAAAATGCTAAGACTTGATGGGAGCAGTTTGGAAGCAGGGTTTTGTCAAATACAGAATGGAGATTATTATTTCCTACCATTTGAATCTGACCTTTAAACTCTCCACCATCGGAGGAGAAGAACCTGGATTTTTAAAATTCTGGTTCTGAGTCTACAAGAAAAAAACATACAGTGTTCACTAAAGAACAAGTAGATATTCTTAAGTTCTATTTTCAAAAGAACCGATATCCTGGAATTGGAGAAAGAGAGCAACTTTCAAGGCTTATCAACATTTCTGAGGATTGAGTACCTGTGTGGTTTCAGAATAGGAGAGCTAGACAATCTGCAGGAGAAAAAAAGCTGGCATCTGAGGCCAGCTTCAGACCAAAATGCCTGTAAGATGTATCTCCAGATCCAAGTCTGGAAGAGGATTTCTCTGAGCAAGAATTTTCAACACCCATTGAATCCACTAGCCCATCCTGGGCAGGTGATCCTAGTCAGGAAGCTGACCCAAGGAGAAGCTTTGGGAGGCGTACAATTCAACCACTGAGGCTGCTTATTTGTATGGACATGGCATTTCTGAAAGTGATTCTTCTGTCTCCTCCCAAACCATGGGATCATCAATTGATCTTCAGTCTTGTGCCCTTTCCAGGCCAATGTCCATGGAAGCTCCAACCAGTGGGCATCTTCATTGGCCCTGCAAGGTACTCAAGGGCCAAAGAACTGGCCAGATAACACACACAGCTCCCTTTATGGAGGATTACAGACACTACTGAATATTCAAGAGCTAGACTTATACCCAAATGATCATCCACTGTCTTGTTAGTATACACAGAAGTCCCTATATCAGTTGCAGCAGCCACTTTCCCAACAGCTCCATATCCAACAGCATTGCTTCCAATAGCCCCACCCCCAAAAGCCTCTCTCCCACCAGCTATGCCCCCAGCAGCCCTACATCCAGCAGTCTTATCCCCAGCAGCCAGCAGCCCTGCAGCCCTTGATGCCTCAGGCCCCCCACTTTTCAGGGACAACAGCTGACCTTATATCAACATTACTCACAGGAGCTTCAAGACCAAACACTACCCTCACTTGGTGAGGAGGGAATAGCAGTCATATGAATTATTCCCTTCTTTGAACTAACAAGAACTTCATTGCATGGATGTATCTAAGAAAATAGTTGGACTTAGATCCACATTTCTTCTTCCTGAAATTACTTATCTGCCTTCTTCCCACCTCCTGCCCTGGGAACATTATTTCCACAGGGATATCAGGGTTACCACTTGAGAAGTCTGGCTCTTTCTCTTCCCCACTTTCCCCCACCAAAAAAAAAAAATCTGGTTGTCTTCTAGGGACAGTTATTTGCTCTTCCAAGATATTTGGCTGGACAGCTAGATGACACCAGAGACAATCTAAATGACATCCTGGGAGATCTGAGTTACTAAATAAAAATTTCAGATTTCTAGATGTCTGCTTGTGTAAATTAAATGACATTCTCAGTTATGTGAGGAATATGGATCTTTTAATTATTTGAAGAATGTGAATACCCTGGTGAATTCTTCATCTTGCTTTGTCAGTGCATCCAAAGGACTCCCTTGTGACTTGTTCAACAAAGCAAGGTTATAGGTGAAGAAAGAATATTAGAGGTTAGATCAGAGGAGTTCTCCGTCTAAGGTGAAAAGTGATTACCCGATTGAGGAGCAATTATCATCATGGCCCATAAAGCAAGCTAAGCTGAATGTACTTTGACTGCCATGTCTTTTTTGCTTCCGTATCTATAAGACCTTAGACCATGATATATTAGGCTCCTAATAAATCCTTGTGGCCTTGAAAAATACAAAATGGAAAAAGTCTTTAGTTGATGGTCAAAGCTTAAGGTTGTCAAAATAAGGAAATCCCAGACTAATTCCCATATCCAGTTCCAGCAAATGAACGTTTCCTAAAAGCCAGAAACCCAAAGCTCTCTCTAGTTAGTGCATTTTTCAGAAGAGAATTGATGAGCACTTGCAGTTATTAATTATAATTCTAAGCCTTGTCAAATAAAAATAATAACACTTTACATTTGGATGGCACTTTTCTTCTTTTTGTTTTATTGATGCCTTTTGTTTTTACATCACAGTAATTTCCAAATAAGTCCTTCCCCTCTGCCCTCCCCCGTGAAACTTCCCTTGTAATAAAATTTTAAAAAGCATTAAGCAAAACCAACTGACACATTGACCATATTTGACAGTGTAGTAACATTCTATACTCATATTCTCACAACTCTCCAAGGAAAGGAGAGAAGGCTGTTGTTTTTTTGTTTTTTTGTTTTTTTTTTTTCATTTCCCCCCGAGAGCCAGCACTGGCCTTTATAATTATACAGTGTTCATTTTTTATGTTATTGTTCTTTTTTATTGTTATTATTACATTGTTGTATTCATTGTGTACATTCTGGTTCTGCTTATTTCACTCTGTAGCAGTTGATACAAATCTTCCCATGTTTCTTTGAATTCTTCACATTCATCATGTTTTATAATAAAATCATATTCTATTCATTCAAAGGTCAAAATATAATTCAGCCATTCTCAATTGATGAGTTCTTTATTTCCAGGTGTCTTCTAAAAGTTCTGCTACTAATACTTTGGTGCACACGGGACCTTTCTTATCTTTGACTATCTTGAAATATAGGGACAGGGGCAAGATCTGTGATTTTACTGGTATAGGGAAGTCCTAGATATGGAAGTGTCCCTTTACCAATGCAGCAAACTGGCACCTTCTCTGCAATTTATGGTCTTAGAAAGTTGCCTAGAGCATGGAATTTAAGTGACATGTCCAGAGTCACCAGCTAATTATGTCAGAGACAGGACTGAATTTGGTTCTATAATTTCTAACCCCTGAAGTATATGGTCAGAAATAGATATGTGGTTCAAAGGAGAGGAATAGTGTAGTCACTTTTTTTCCTCTTACAAAATTTGTATAGTATTTTTCAAAGCACTTTTACATTTTTTTATTTAATTCTCACAATGACTCTGTGAGGTAGATAGAAAAAGCATTAGGATTCTCATTTTTAAAAAATAGGAAACAGGCTCAGAGAGGTTTTTTTTGTTTTGTTTTTTTTTGGTTTTTTTGCCAGATAGGATTCAAGTTTCCCGGAACACACTCCAGTGTTCTTTCCATGATGAATAGGTAATCTAAGAGTTAACAAAGTTACTACTTATTAACATTTAAATTATCATTTGTTAAAAGATAATAAATTCTAAATCACAACCATTAGGTATAGCATTTCTAGAACCCTTCCCAAAATGATCCAGTATGAACTACAGGATATCTGGAGCTCTTTGAATCATTTTTATACACTTTCCCAAGGTTTCAAAATGGGAGTATGATTCTTGAAAGGAAGATTCTTTCTGAATATTGAATTCTCTAGTAGTTAGTTCTTAGAAGGAATATTAAAACAGTTGATTTCTATCTTTATGTCCATATCGCAAGAGTTGAGAATTAAGTATTTCAGTTTTTCTCAATATTTTGATTCCTATTCCTCCTCCTTGAAGCCATCTCCTGTTGAACCTCATATTATTTTTCTTTTTCCCCTCATCCTTTTTTCACTTGGATATAGTAAATCAGTATCTCAAAACACAAGAAGGGAACTGCAGCTAGACTGCAAATGTTCTGAATATAATATCTGGTGCCTTTAGTGGTCTATAAGTTCAACAGCATAATATAGCAACCAAATGTGATATTAAGTTATATAAAGAGAAGCACAATGCTCAGGGAGGTAATGCCTCTTTTATATTCTCTCTTCATCAATTCATATCTGGAATAGTATGTTCAGCTCTCAATACCACATTTTAGGAAAATGATTTAAAAAGGCTTTGATGTCATGCTATACAAGGATTTGGGGATGTTGAGCATGGAGAAGAAAAGACTTACATGGAATATATCTATCTTCAAGTTTTTGAAGTGCTGTCTTCTATTGAAAGCACTCAGGAAATGTCCATTCCAAACCCTTGCAAGTTTGACTTCTAAGAAAAAAATTCAGAATTTAGTAGGTAGAATACTAAATTTGACATTAGGTAGAAATGGATTTAAACTCTGTCTCTGACATTTATTAGCTGTGTGACTATGGGAAAGGCATTTAATCTCTTTGAGCCTCAGTCTTTTTTTCTTAATCTGTTAAAATGGGGAGAATAATACCCGTAATATCTTCTTCATAGAGGATCAAATGGGGCAATGTTTGCTAAGTGCTTAGGAAATTTTAAAGTGCGATATAAATGTCAGCCATTATATTATTAATGTTCAGAGAAGCTTTTGTTCTTCAGTTGTGAGAAAATTTTCCTAATAATTGGAATTGTCCCAGGGTAGAGTAGGTTGTTTTTCAGGCAAGGGCTGGATGACCACTTGCCAATGTGTTGTAGAATTAATTCTCGTTTAAATAAATGATGATCTAGATGGCCTTTTGGTTACTTCCTGCTTTGAGATTTCATAATTCAGTCAAGTTTCTTTGGAGGGAGAGAGAAACTAGCCAAATTTCCATGTTCCTTAACCTGCCCATCTATTACAAAGTTATACTCAATCCCTTCCTTGTAGAAGTCTTAAAGAGATTAATGAGATATTTATAAAATTCTTAATTTCCAGAGACTGTCCAGAGTAAAATGCTATTACTTTTTTTTAAAGACTGCTAGTTTCTGGATGAAAATTTTGGGGAAAAAATTCTATTCTTAACCATACAAGTCCTCAGCTGTAGTTTTCATCAATGGCCTGACTCATCTGTGAAAGCCTATGAATATCACACGATGGCTGATAGTTTTTTTCCCCACCCCCATGCTGTGTTGGTTTTTTGAAGTGATGAAATCATTATAACAGTAAGTAGTGCTATTAAACAAGAGTGAGAAATAGCAGTGGGAAAAGGGGGTGGGCAGGTACCTAAATAATAATCTTTCTTGAGTCATAAAACATGTCATATTAACCTGTTCAAAAAAAAAAATGAATCTCTGGCCATAGACTTATCAAAGTAAGAACTGAAATAGAAGGTCTATGTCTTATAGGAAATTTTGCCATATTTTCTGGCTAAATCCTCTCAGCAGTGAGGCCTTGATATCCATACCATTTGCTCGACATTCTTCATAATTACTATGTTTGGTAAAAAATATCAAATTATCCCATAATACTGACTCTTAGGAAGCTGGAGAGATCTCTAAAGAAAACATCTAGGGAGTATGTGCTTAACCAATAAACTAAAAACCACAAAGGAAGAAACCTTTGGACAACAGCAATATTGTCGCAATAAATAGTTGGTGAATATTTACTTTAACTTCTAAATGTTTTTCCCTGTACTTTTAGTACCATCATCTCTTATATAAATGAGTATTGTAGTGAGTGACACAAAGAAACAGGCTTCTCAATGCCATCAATGCCCATTTTGATAGCATCCTTGTCACAATACACATAATGTCATTACATAATGTCATTACATAATGCTCAAATCATAAAATGTTACTAATTATATCAATAATAAGTGAAATTGACAATTCAAGAGTAAATAAAAACTGGGACCCAGGTTGACTGTTTGTCAGCCTGTATATAGACAGGTAATTCAAGATTCTAAAACTCCTTATCATAGCTTCATGAATTCCCTTCAGATGGGTGAAGGAGTGTATGTATGGCACACATTCTCAAAAAAAAAAAAAAAAAAAAAAAAAGAGCTTTCACCTGTATGCCATTTAATAGAAAAAAGGAATGATAGTTCTTCAAGCACCAAAAATTGCTCTAACAGCTCAATACTATATCAACGGAGCCTCAAGATAATCAGCCTGTAAACTGTTCTGAATCCAGACCAGAGTTAGGAGAAGAAACCGAGGTGGTGATATAAGTCCATAAGGATCAGGGATGAAACATCCTACTGTTAATTATGAAGAAAGAACTCTGTCAACAACTAGAACAATTAAGACAATATTTTCTTTTCTATTCTACATCAGAGCTGTATTACAGCTTTTATATATTTGGAACAAGAAAAAAAAATCCATTGATCCGGGACCCCTGCTTCCTTTTCTCCATTCTCTCCATTCCAACCTGGCACAGTACTTTAATGGGAGGGTAAATGATAACATCAATAGTCCTATTTCCTTGTGCAGAATTGCAATTACTTGATGTATATTCATGCCTCTCTCTTTAATAATGAAGACTTATTAGATGCTAATAATAGACTAGTGACACATAGTGAAAGCAACTTTTCTTTCTTTGATAGTCACCAAAAATATATATATATATGTATATATTGTACTTGCGTTTAAACTAAGTCCAACCAGCAAAAAACAAACCAAACTCTTCAAGAGTGGTGTACTTTCTGTCCTCTGTTCTCTGTAGGGTATCTCATCGTTTATCATGTTTGGTTGAATTTGGTCCAATATTTTAATTGTCCAGAAACAAGCAGTCCAAAAGACACTGTAGGCTCTTTAAGGCTAAGTCTTCCCAGTGTTTCTACAAGATAAAATATATCCTCTTTAATGGCCACGTACTGCAAAGCAGGGCCCTTCTTCGGCAAAATGGCTAGTAGGTTCTTCCCGCCCCCAATGATCCTGAAGTAAGGGAAGGTGGGTATACTTCATGTTCTCTCCTGTGAGTAAAGAAAAAAAAAAAAATACAATAAGCATTCTCTGCTTGGAAAAGGTCCTGTCCCCTCAGTGAACAGGTTTGAATGGCAAAGTAATACACCTATAAGTTTCTAGTTTCCTCCTAACCCTGTCACTAATTTACTTAATTTTTTTCAGCTAGAAGCAAGAAGCAACATTCCTAAGTCTCCATATTCTTTAAATTTCTGAAAGACTCTTCCTTTCTTGTAATTTGTTCTTTCTTCTAACCTTCCTCTTTCTCTGACAAATTTTCTGTTTTTTCCTTTTTCCCTTTCTTCCCAAGTTTATCTTCTTTATTAACCAGACATAATCTAGAACTGAAGTGAATTTTTAAAAATTTGCTGTATTTATAGAATAAAATTTTGTTATCTGTGCTCTTGGGTTCTTCTTTGTTTTTTGTTTTTTTTTTTTTTAATTGAAGAATTAGCTATATGGTATTTGCCTCTCTTGAAGGATCAATGAAAAATCAGATTTTCTTTTACGGTCTGGCATAACTTCCAATAACCCAAGTTTTCATATTCAGTGTCATATTGAACTTCTTACTCTCATACTATATAGCTGCTAAATTTTGGGATGTCTGCTCATCATCTCTTATATACTTCTCTCACACAGCCATAGAGAAAAGTTACTGGAGGTCATAAGAAGAAAGGGAAAGGATAAAAAAGAGCTATCACAGAAGGTGACATTTGACCTGTGTTGAAGGAAACCAGAGAAACTAGGAAGCAGAGGCAAAGAGGGAGAATTTTCTTTTTTTCTTTCCTTTTTGTTTTGGCTGAGGCAATGGGGGTCAAGTGACTTGCTTAGGGTCATACAGCTAGGACGTGTTAAGTGTCGGAGGTCGGATTTGAACTCGGGTCCTCTTGATTTTAGGACTGGTGCTCTGGTCTCAAGAGGCAGAATTTTCAAGGCATAAAAGCCTGCCAGTGAAAAAGGAACAGAAGAGGGAGATAGAGTCATTTATGAGGTATATAGTCAGGACAGTGTGACTGGAACAAAAGAGTACATGAAAGAAGATATGTAAGAAGACTGAAAAGGTAGGAATCAGCCAAATTAGGAAGGACTTAAAAAAACCAGATTTTATATTTGATCTCAAAGGTAATAGGGAATCACTATACTATACTGAGTAGGAGTATGTGTGTACGTGTGTGTGTATATGTTTGTGTGACAAAACCAATCCTGAAATTTAGGAAAATCATTTTGATAGCTGAATAGAGGATGTATTTGAGTTGGGGAAACCTCGAGGCAGGCAGACCAATTAAAAGTACTTTGAATTGTCAGGTGGGAGGTAACCAGAGCCTGAATCATGTTGATTGGTTACTTTGTTATTTTGTTAGTAAAGACAAGATAAAGGAGATATATTAGGAAAGTAATAATAATATTTGACAAAAGATTGTCAAATATGGGGTGAGTTCAAATCCAGTTTACTGATATGTGATCCTGAGCAAGTTACTGAGCCCTATTTGTCTGAATCCACTGGAGAAGGAAATGGCAAACTACTCCAGTATCTTTGCCAAAAAAACAAAAACAAAAACAAATCCAATGAACAGTGTGGTACAGGGTCACAAAGAGTCACTAGTCATAACTGAATAATAACATAGAAATGCTATTGTATTATTTTATAACCAAATTTATTCTTATGACTTTCTCTTCTTTGCCTATATGATCCATCTCCTCTTCTGTAGTGCTCCATTACCTTGGTCCAGACATTTCCATCCATGTATACAGCTGAAGGTAGTATGATGGTTGTCTGGAAGGCAGAATTACCATTCCTCCCCCCATTAACCAGAAATATTAAGCACATACTTATATGTGCTTAATGCATATATTGTGTACATTAGCACACCTATTATTATTAATTACAATATAAATTAGTATTAGTATTAACCTTCAATACTTACTGTTAAGTATCCTTAACTAGGACTTGCTAACATTCTCATATATCACATCACTGATGCAGAACTGTCTCTTTTTCTTCATCCACATCAACTGTACACACTGGTGGATAAAAATGTATTGTTCCTAGAGCAAAAGAGAAGTATGAAATCTTCAGAACCAGGTATTCTCTTTTCCTATACAGTCCTAAGACCATGATATCAAAATACATTTAGTCAACAATATGTCAGGAAACTATGGTCATGGATCTGCTAAACTTTGATAGATGGTTGTTGTACTGATCTTTGCATATAGGAGGAAGTCTAATATCTCAAATTTTGCTAATCTAATACCTCAGTTAAAATGTATTTTTCAGTTCACTCCTTCAAGTGATTGATCAAAAAAACATGCATCATAGAATCTCGTGATTGAAAGGGAACTTAAAAGTTTATTACTTAAATGAATTAGTGTGGTAAAAACAGAAAAGACAGTTGATTTTCAGTCAGATGACTCAGGTTCCAATCTTAGCTTCACTTATGATTTGTATAGCATCATGCAAGTCACTTAATGGTGCCTCAGTTTCTCCATTTATAAAATGAGAGAATTGGCTTTCATCACAGTCCTAGAACTAGAAAGGAATGATGATTTCTGAGACATCTTATAGCTCTAAACTCTATTAGCCTCTATAAAGCATGGATGCTCTTTATAACACTAAACTCAATTTAATCTTGTTGTACATACATTTATGATAGCAACTTAGAATAAAAAGTCACTTTATATTATCTCATTTGATTTTTACAATAGCTCTGCTCTGACTTAGTCAAAATTACTAAGTAATAGATTGATGAAATATTTACTCCTTTAACAGAGAGGGAAACAAAAAGTTAAACTAACTTTAATAATCATCAAGAGAAAAATTGTTAAAATAAGAAGCTACCAAATGGTGGACCCTTCTCTCCTCCTATTTTAACTGTCATAGCTATACTGCAGGTATATTTTCTTCTTCAAGATATCCTACAGGGGTTTTGTTTCCTGAAGCCTCCTCCTGGAGGTCTCCCCTTTCATCCACTGGTCCTTCCATTTTATTATCTTAGGCACCAGAATTACCAGTCAAGGCTCTGCCACAATTCTTTTGATCTTATAACGTCAAATAGCCTGCTGCAACAGCTATTAAACAACGTTTAGCAAGTCCTTTACTTCTGGGTCAGGTGCAAGACAATTCAAGGGGAATTTTTTAAGGCCACTAAAAGTATAATAAAAAATTCTTTACATACATCAAGGACAGAACACCTACTTAAGTATTAGCATGACTACTTAGCAAAAGAAAAGCGTACTTTGGAATAATAAGGATAATAACAAAGATTCAGTTTTTTATTTGGTTCTTGCTTCCTTTCAAAACAAAAAATGGTAGAATAATGCTAAGTGAATACCATGTTCTAGGTATAAACTGGACAGAGAAATGAGAGGCTAAGTAACTAGAAAATAGATGACATATTCTCAAGAATTTTGAAGTAAGTCAAAAATGAACATGTGGAATTGTTGTCTAAGATGAATATCCTTTGTTCAAGGTCACCTTGTTAATTGTGATTTTTTTTTTTTGGTTGGGGTACAAAATAGGCTTTCTGCAGTTCAATGAAAAAGCTTGGAAGTTAGAATTAGGAAATTTGGTCTATAGCCCTGCCTCTGTCAGGGCTATATCTATGCAACATCGGGCAGATATGAATTTCTTTGATCTCAGTTTCCTCACTTGTAAAATGAGGAAATTGGGCTGAATTTTCTCTAAAGTCCTTTATTAGACTAAGATTCTGATCCTTGACTTCAAGTCCTTTTTCTGCCAATTTTAACAAAAGACTTAGGTATGAATCTACCTAAGGAGGGACAGGCAGACATTATGAATTTAATGACAATGTATTTGAATTCAAAGGGGAGAAATGATATCTACCCAGCATCTGGAGTTAGATTTGCATCCAAATATAATCCTATTAATTTTCACACATTAAACAGATTGTTGTGTCCAGTATGTATGAGTATTTGTATTGAAAGCAGGGGGAGAAGAAGAGAGAAAGACAGGCTGACAGACATAAAAAGACAAACAGAAAAGAGGAGGAAGAGGAAAAAGAAGAGGAGAGTTGGAAAATCTAACAGAAAAATTTTCTAAATTATCCTGACATCTAGTGGTCTAGTCATGCAAAACATAAGGAAGAAAACCATTTTTTGTTCACTTGAAATTTTAAAAAGATCAAGAAAGCATTCAACTCAAGTGTTTCTCCTACACACTCCTTAGAAAATGGGGTCATTGTCTACCTGATTTTAAGATGTTCAGAATCTAAACTGATTGACTAGGATTATAGAAAAGGTGTCTGAGATGTTTGTACTTACAATAATTCATGCCTACTTGCACTTTTTGCAAATCAGCTCCTAAGCACTTTCAGGCTGCTGGTTGGCACCAGATTTTGATTATTATTATTATTATCACACCCTGCTTGTGTATTCCAAAGATACAAAGATGGGGGTGGGGTAGGGTATTATGTCCAGTACAAGATGATGAAGAAGAATGGCATTGCACATTTATCAAATGTTTTTCCACATTGTGAAAAATGAGAGACCCACTTAAATGAAAGAAGAAAACCTAACAATGGAGCAAGAAAAAGAATGGATGAAGGGGGTGGCGTGGGGGGGAGAAGGGAAGGGGAGAGAGAGATAGGTTTCCTTCTGAAATCATGTACCAGATGTAGATTAGCTGGTAATCCACCCAAAACCTATCATTGGTTATGACATTTGCATAGAGAAAAGCTAATGAAAAATTCACTGAGTCAAATCCAATATTAACAATTTAAATGAAATTTGGTCATCACTCTTACATGTTTTAACTTGTGGAAACATTCTTGTTTAGATACCTTAATTTATTCATAAAAGCTTAATTCCTCTTTTGGCAAGTGAGGAGAATGGTCTCAATAAGCTTGAGATGACTTTCAGCTTTCAATTCTATAATTCTGTGATAAATGTTATATTAAAAAATCTTGACACAAATAAAATTATAATTTCAGAACAAATTTACTTCTAGAGTCACATAGCAGTATGACATAGTTAATAGAGTGCTGAATTTGGAGGAAGATAGGGGATTCAAATTCTACTTTTAACATTTATGAGGTGTATGACTGGACAAAACACTTACTATTTATGAACCTATTTCCTCATCATAAAGTGGGAATTATAATAATACCTAGAGTACCTATAGCATTTTTGTGATATAGAAATAAAAATATAAAATAAAAGCTTTTTTAAAATGCTAAATTTAAGGCATTATATACATACTCCTAATTAATTGCTTCTTTTATGATAGGATGACATCAAAATACATGAAAACACAATTATAGATAAAACCAGGATATTTGCTATGTTGTTTTCATGTAAATGATGTATTCCCTTCTGAAAGCAAAATTTAAGCATATACATTAATCAAGCTCTTACCTCTGTCTGCACCATGGACATTCTGTATGATCTCATGTCTGACACCAGACCCAATATGTCAACATATTCATGATCACAAACATGTTGTAGCAGTCGATCCAGGGCTATGAATGTTCCTGTCCGTCCCACACCAGCACTGCAATGTTGTTTAGACAATTTGATTTGTAGTTGAAAATTATCAATTTTTTAAAAATAAGGAACTATAAATACTAGGGGACATATAAATCATGTTCTCCCACAGTATTTTCCACTTTAATACTTTTAAAAAAGCTATATTTTAAAGAGATGCAGTTATTCTTCCTGGTGGTTTTTTTCCCCTTCAGAAGATTGTTTTTTGCTATTAATACAACTTTTTTTTGGTGAACTTGCTAAAGAGAGTATGATCACACATTCACAAGGGCTCTTAGTTCTCCAAACAAATCAATAATTTATTGAGCCTATACTATAGGCCTAGCACTATTAAAGTCCATTGGAATACTAAACAAGTTGATGACATGGCCTATATCTTTGAAGGACTTTTGAGTTTATATCTTCTACAGTTCACACAGGAAGATTCAGCCTTCCCAATTTGGTTGTTACTGATATTTTTGTACCTACGGGACCTTTCTATCTCTTTGTCACTTTGGTTAATGGGTAGTCTATCACAAAGGAGGGTCTGATTCTAAATTAAGTTAGAACTACAGTCCTGGGATATTTCAGTATGAAGTCTGTGTGACAGGCTAATAGTAAAGCCCTAAACATTGATAGCAGGTAAAGGAATTCTATTGAAGGCAGAATCTTCAGCTGATTATGAAATAACTTCTTCTTCAAGGACATCTTGGGCAATTGTCTCTAAATAGAATTGAATATCTGGATCAAGTCATCCAGATTCCAAACCCCAGGGCTCTTAGGATCATGGAGTTAGGGCCAGGATGGAAGAATAAAGGATGCATGCACTAGAGAATTTATCGGGATATCTGGTGTTCTGTATGAGTTAGCTTTTCTCTGCTACCAGACAATTACTTCAGGCAAAGAATGGTACTAATAGAACAATAATAGAGCTAATGTGTTCAATAATTCTGGTATTTGATCTTTAAGTCTTGTGAGCTGAACTGAAGGATATGAGATTTCAAAGAAAGAACAATCCTAGTCTGAAAAATCTGGATTCATATTATTCATGTACAGTGGTCTTAAAAGTTAAAAGACTTGGCTGACATAAAACCATATGTAAAAACAAGTATATTACTAGGCAGAAAATAGATAATGACTTTTGACAACTGGATTTAATTAACTCTTGTGCTTGCTTAAATTTATCTGCAGAGCAGACTCAAAACATCCCAAAAAGCTACAATAGGTTGGACCCACAGAGTTTTGGGGAATTTTTGTAGCAGAGGCATTACTAACACTTTCCTGTGTCCTATTCTGAACTTTCTTTTATTTTCTTTTATGCAATTTTAAATGTGTCTTTAACATTTACTTCATTTTTATTTCATTCTCATGCTATCCCGCTTCCCTCTACAATCCTCCCTGAAAAAAAAAAGCCTTCCCTTATAACAAGGAGACATAATTAATCAAAATAAAATCAAATATTGGTTGTGTTTGAAATGTGTGTTTCATTCTACATGTCCAGTTCATTTCTTCCCTGCCAAGAGGTGACAAGCATACTTATCATTGGGTTTCTGGAATAGTGATTAATTGATCTTTGCACAGTTAAAATTTCAAAGCTGTTTTCCTTTACAAAATGTCCAAATTGTTCTATTGGTTTCTACATTTCATTCTGTATCAATTCATACAATATTCTCTGAGTTTCTTTAAAACTTTTCCTTTAATCATTTTTTTTGGTCTCAATAGTAATCCTTTACATTCACATATTATAATTTGTTAGCCATTTCCCAATAAATGATTACCTACTTTGTTTCCAGCTCTTTAATACATCAAAAAGCATAGTTATAAATATTTGTATAAATAACAAAAGATATAACTGTAAGTAGTTGTATAAATTGATTCTTTTTCTCTTTCTTTGATCTCTTTGGGGTTATAAGTTAGGTTATATATTGCTAGATATCTAAAACTTAGTGACTTGGCATAATTCCAAGTTACTTTCCATAATAGAAAAATCCATGAAAGTATATATGTCTTTGTTCTTCCAAAGTCTCTCAAAATATTACAATTTTCCTTTTTTGCCTTCAAAATAATATAGCTAATTACAGAGGGTTTTTTTTGGCACAGGTGCAGACCTTAGTAACTAGAAAATATGGTTTTAAAAATAAAAGCTTCTTGCTGATTAATGGGAACTCAGAAGAGATTGGTCCAGCAATGCATTCAGGAAAAAGTAAATGAAGAATACATAGTTCCCAAGTGACATGTAGCTAGATGGAAGTACTGCATATGGATAGCAAACAGTCCACAATGTCATAGGACTAAGAGAGAGAGGGTAGGTAACATTTTCAAAATTGAATAGTACTCATAATGATTCTGAAAAATATTGCCTTCGAGGGAAATCTGGTATTACTTCCATTGAGAAAAAAGAAGCTCACCGCACCTATTGCTTAAAGGAAAATAAGATATGAGGAAATTACCTGCAGTGTATGATCATGGGACCTCTGCTCTTTGTGGAGTGCTGTCGGACCATCTGTACAAACTGCATGATGCTTTCTGCAGCATTTGTAGTGGGCACACCATGGTCAGGCCAGGCAGTGTAGTTAAAATGCATGACATCCTGCATCTCATCAGCCTTTTGTAGGAATATACCAAGAAAAAATAAGTGTTTCAATCACCTTTCTATGTGATTCAAGTACTTTATCAATCAATAAATGCCAACCATGTGAGATGCACTGTGATGGATGTTAAGGATACAATGAAAAGAATAAACTAGTCTTTCTTCTAGTAGCTTACACTCCATTGGAAACAACATGAACACATATAGTTATATACTGAATTAATACAGATTATTTGATGAGTAGGCACTAATGATATTAGAAGGATGGGATGAGGGTTGTATAAAAGGTATCCTATGGGGGGGGGAAGGGAACTCTTACTAAAGTATGACTGATACTGAGCTCATAAATATAGAATTTCCAGTGGAAAGATAAAGGTATCCCAATTTTGCTTTATGTTACTTGTTTTGCTTTTTAATAAAATTATTTTTATTTTCACTTCTAAGTTCTTTCCTTCTTTCTCTCTTTCCCCATC
This sequence comes from Sminthopsis crassicaudata, assembly GCF_048593235.1. Taxonomy (NCBI): domain Eukaryota; kingdom Metazoa; phylum Chordata; class Mammalia; order Dasyuromorphia; family Dasyuridae; genus Sminthopsis; species Sminthopsis crassicaudata. The sequence continues at coordinate 183,513,852 of NC_133621.1, forward strand.
CACTGAGAAGGAAAGACATATGGTATTCATTATATATATGAAAAGAGCGTCAAAACATATTTTTGAATAGACATCTTCTGAAGAGAGGGAAAGCAAGAAAAATAAAGAGAAAAAATATGCTTCAATGTGAGTCCATGAGTTTTCTAAAAAATGAGTCATCAGGAATCCTTTTGTATTGTGATAGATTTCTGTATTGATCAAAGTTCCAAAAATTTTCACAGTCGATTACTTTACAGTAGTATTGTTATTATGCAGATTGTCCTAGTTGCATCAATTAATATGTCTTGCCAGGTCTTAAAACACAATAGTGTTCCATTTCTATGCCATAACTTGTTCAGTCATTTTCCAAATGATAAACATTCTCTCAGTTTCCAATTCCTTGCCACTGGAAAAAGTACTGTTATAAATACTTTTGTACATGAAGGCCCTTTTTTCATTGAGTAGCAATACTGCTGTGTCAAAGGGAACATATAAAATATAATAGCTCTTTGGACACAATGTTTTAGAATGGTTATACTTGTTCACAATTCACCAATAATGTATTAGGGTACCTTTTTAATATTATTTCCAGCATGTAATGTTTTTCTTTTCTCCTCATCTTAGCCAGTCTGATGATTGTTAGGACAAACAGAGTTGTTTTATTTTGCATTTCTCTAATTATTAAGGAGCATTTTAATAGATATATTGATAGCTTTCATTTCTTCTTAATACTTGGAGAATGGCTACTATTTTTATAAATTCATCTTTATTATGCTTGAGGAATGAGATTTTTATCAGAAAAACTGTAGTTTTTCCCTTGGTTTTCTACTTTTCTTCTAATTTTAATTGCATTAGTTTTATTATGCAAAAATCTTTCTGATTTTATGCATTCTAAATTATTCATTTTACTAGCTCTGAACCCCCTAGCTTTCTTGGTCATGAACTCTTCCTCTATCCATAGATCTGATAGGTAATTTTCTATTTATTTATTTTTTTATTATATCTTTTTATTTACAAGATATTTACAAGATACAAGATATCCGTAATTTTACAGCACTGACAATTGCCAAGTCTTTTGTTCCAATTTTTCCCCTCCTTCCCCCCCCTCCCCCAGATGGCAGGTTGACCAATACATGTTACATATGTTAAAGTATTAATAAAATTCTTTCTCAGAGCCCAGGATAGATTTCAAAGGGACAGGCTATTTCTCTGTATGTGATGGTCTTTCCCCTAAAAACAGTGGAAAAGGAACTGATGAATGCTCAAGCTAGGATCAAGAGCACCTGATGAGATATTTCTATATTGACTAAGTGAAGCACTTTTGCAAAGAAATATATCACCAAATATAGAATTTGGTATGCTATTAGCTTAATATTTTACTAAATTACCAATGCATTAAAATAATTATTACTGTCAACCTTTTTAGAAGAGTTCTATTGATTTTTCTACTGTGACTAGCAATCCATATTAAATCAACAAATATTCACTAAGTCCTTATATGAATAATGTTTCTGTAATATAATTAGCTGAATAGGGCTGTTTCTAGAGAGAGGGAAGGCATTAGAGCAATCTAATGAATACTTTCTATTATACTTTCCACTTTATTGACTCATTTCAATTCATTTCTTCAAACACGTATTGAGCACCAACATAATGATATTAAAGTTTTTTGAACAGGTCAATGGTATAATTAGAGCTATGCATTAGGGAAATGATTCTGACATCCAAGTGAAAGAGGAACTAGAGTTGGGAAGAACCTAAGCATGAGGAATGCAATTCATATGATCATAGATTTAAAAACTGAAAGGGACTTTTAAAAAAACCATCTCCAACTGTCTTATTTTACAGATGAAGAAACTGAGGCACAATGAGATTAAGTACTTTTTCTAGAGTTATACAACTATTGAGAATCAAAAGTAGAATCTGAACCCAAATTTTCCTCACTCCAATTTTGCAACTCTAACCATTAACCAAACATCTGCCTCCAGCACCGAAGATCTAATATTCCAGAAGAGAGAAAGTGAACTAGTAATTTGCTAGGTTTTAATATATTAGGATAGCAGTAACCAGATTAGAAAGAAGGGGGAAGACGTTCCAAAAGTGATGTCTTCTCTTTTTGTTTTATACTTTCTCACTTGGCGATCTTATTAGCCCCTCCATCCATGTTTCCAATTATCTGTTATGCAGATTATTACTATGTATATGAATGAATGGATCAAAAATTTTTAAGTGCTTACTCTGTACAAAGCAGTATGCCAGGTGCTGGGGAAACAAATAAAAAAGTATGACAGTCTCTGCTTTTAAAGAGCTCACTTTCTATCTGAATAGATATTTTTATTTTTCTCCCAACTGCTAGTATGCATTTCCTACCATCACATAGATATCTCAAATCATATGGCACAGTGATCTCATACTCAATATATTCAAAACAGATCTCATTTTATAATATTTCATCTAATATTGCAATAGCGGTCAAGTTGGTCTTCCTGACTGAGCTTTCTCCCTATTCCAATGCATCTTCCAAGTTGTCAAGGTGATAGGTAACTTCTCCAAAGCTTAGATCTGACTGTCACCTCTGCTCCAAGCACTATAGTGCCTCCAAATTTTCTCCAGGATAACACAGAGAATCTGTTTGGTATTTAATGCTGCTCATTACTTTACCCCTTCCTGCCTTTTCAGTGTTCTTACAATCTACTACCACAACTATACCAACTACCTTGCAGTTCCTTGAATAAAATATCTTTTATTTCTGTGTCTCTGTACTGGTTGTCTTCCATTTCTATTATACTCTGGGCACTTAACCTCTGCTTTTTAGTTTCTTTCATTTTTCCTCCCAAGACTCAACTCAAAGGTTTTCTTCAAAGGGAAGCCATTCTAGTTTTCCAAGCTGCTAAGGTATCTCTTATCAAGTTATGTTCCATCTACTCTGCTGATATTCTGTATATTCCTAGTTATTCACCTAATTATTCACATTATATTAGAGTGTATGCTTTCTCTTTGGGAAATTAAGTCAAGGCAAAATACTGGTGGCTGTTAAGGCAGATAATTTAAAGACTAAAGGTTGATTTTTTTGGGAAATGATCTGTAAAGGAATAAACATTATATTGGCTGCTAAGGCAGGTAATTAAAAGGGTGAAGGTTGATTTTTTGGAACATTGTATTGACTATGCTCCCTATTGGCTGTATTAGCTTGAGAATGTCATGTAATCTCTCTGGGCTTCAATTTACCCATCTGTAAAATGGGGATAATAATATTTGTACTCTACTTCATAGGATTATTTGAAAGTGATCTATATGATATGAAATACTTTGTAAATATGACCTATTTTGTTAGTCTGTTGTTATTGTTAATGTAATTATTCTAACACAGATTTAGTTGAGTATGATAGCATATATAGTAATCTCTTGTTTATTGAGAATTCTTGGGAAACAAAAGGTTTATATTATTAGTGTGTCCCTTATCCAACTATATGAATTATCAACTTTCATTAGAAGAAGAGAGATAAAGAAGAAACATTTATTAAGAGTCTGTGTTCCAAGCACTGTGCATCCTAACGTATTATCTCATTTGATCACATAATCAAAATTGTACATTAGGATGATAAATCCGATTCTTTTTGTAGGAATTAAAGGAAAAGGGAAAAGGTCTAAGGATAAAGAGCTCATTTCATAGGATCATAGATTTTGAGTTAGAAGGGATTGAAAACTGGAAGATATACTTAGCATTAAAAAAAAAAAACTATGGTAAATATGATTACTATCTGATGATTGGACAATAATTTCTACTGTCTTGTAGATGTGCAGAAAGCTGTTTGATAATTTTTTTGAGATTTTGTTCTAATCCATAGTTTTCTCTTCCTTCTTTGGCATTAGAGTATCTCTTCTTCATTTTTGGTCTCTAGTTACTTGACCCTACTCTAAAGGGCAGATTTCCCCCACCTTTTTTTCTTACACTTTCCTAGTTAGTGGTCTTATATGATGGGACTATATATATATATATATATATATATATTTTTTTTTTTTTTAACTATCCCTAGCTTCTCTCCTAAGCTATGGTTTCAAATAACCAAATAGTTGTTGCATATTTTAAATTGAATGTCTTGTAGGCAGTTCAAATAGATTTCCAAAAACTCCCACTCTTACTTCAAAACAAAACTCAGGGGGCAGAGCCAAGATGGCGGAGAAGATACACACACATTTCTAAGCTCCTTTCTACCCTCAATACCAACTAGTTAAATCAGCCTCAAAAATAATGCTGGAGTGATAAAAACCACAAGGATGAGAAGCACAACTTACCAGCTGAAGAGAATCTGGAATTTCGACAGAAAAGGTTAGTTCCAAAGGGGAGGAAAAAAAAGACCGGCAACAGGGTTGGACTAGGTGCTAGCACATTGTGCCAAACAGGCTGGGGAAAATTCTGGGATCAGAGAAGCCACTGAAATAAAGGAATCTGACATAGGCTAATAGCTCTACTCTGCTTATAAAACAGCAGATCAGAAGAGAAATCAAAGGCACTTTAAAATAAAAAACCATAAAATATAATCACCCCAAACCAGAAGTGAACTAACACCTATCTCAGTACAGCTGTGCAGCCACCTTCTGCTGCCTGGGGCTTCTCCTTGGGGAAGTTAAGAACCTGAACAGCAGGGACACAGCCCGGGGCAGCCTCTAATCCACAGAGTGAGGAGCTCAGCCCGAGGCAGTGGAATTCTCCCAGTAGCAGAAATTGCCTCAGCAGTGGAACCACTGCAACAGCAACTGTGCTTTCTGGGCAGAGACTTCTGGTTTGAAAACAGGGGCTTTTCAAGTCAGCTGCTAATATCCACGGCCCCACGGGAGGCTTTGGCTGGGGTTTGTGGCGCTTTTACTGTTCAGCCCCTAGCCTCAGGGCAGTCGCTAGGCCACACAGCAGAATCCTTCACTGGGTACTCCTCATAAGGCAAGCTGTGCTAACCACCATTGAGTCATTTTGGGGAGAGGGAGGGGAACTCTCTTCCAGAGCTCTCTCTTAGCCCAGTCACAGGATTGCTTCATCCATCCGGTCTGGGAGGAAAGCTGGTAAATTTCCCACCCAAGGGCAGACCCCCAACAGTGTTCACAATGAGTAAGAAACTGAAGAGAACGATTGACACCTTCTATACAGAGAAAGAGCGGATATCCAACTCCGAGGAGGCCAACAGCAGAGAGTCTCCAGATACACCCTAAAGGGGAATGATACCTGCCCCCCATCACATAACTCTCTCCTAGAAGAGACTATTAAAAAGTTAAGAGGGTTTGAAGAAAAATGGGGAAAGGAAAGAGAAGCTATGATAGAGAATAACAATGTCCTGAAATTTGAGTTGGAAAAAATAAAGAATTCACAGGAGGTGCAGGGAAACAAAATTTGTGAATTTGAAAAGGTTAAAAAAATCACAGGAAAGTAGGATTTCTAAATTGGAAAAGATAAAAAAATTCCCAAGAAAATAGGATTTGTGATTTGGAGAAAGAAAATAACTCACTAAAAAAAAAAAAAAAAAAATGAAATGGAAAACAATCCAACAGAGCAAAACAATTCATTTAAAAACTCAATTGGACATATACAAAAAGAACTAAAAATGTGAATGAAGAAAATAACTCATTAAAAATCAGGACTGAACAAATAGAAATGAATGATTCATTGAGAAACCAAGAATCAGTCAAACAAAACAAAACAAAACAAAAAAATGAAAAGCTGGAGAATAATGTCAAATATTTACTGGGAAAATCTATAGACCTGGAAAATAGATCTAGGAGAGATAATCTGAGGATCATTGGACTTCCCGAAAATTATGATGAAAAAAAAGAGCCTAGATTCTATTTTACAGGAAATTATCAAAGAGAACTGTCCAGAGATAATAGAAACAGAAGGGAAAATAGGCGTTGAAAGAATTAATCAAACACCTTCTGAAAAAGACCCTAAAAAAAGAACTCCATGGAACATTGTTCCTAAGCTGCAGAACTATCAAACAAAGGAAAAAATATTGCAAGCAGCTAGAAAAAAGCAATTCAAATATCAAGGTGCCACAATAAGGGTCACTCAAGATCTGGCTGCCTCCACATTAAAGGATCGAAGAGCCTGGAACCTGATATTCTGAAAGGCAAAAGAACTAGGATTGCAATCAAGAATAAACTACCCAGCTAAGTTTAGCATTTTCTTTCATGGAAGAAGATGGTCATTCAATGAAACAGAGGAATTCCATTTGTTTGTCAGAAAAAAAAAGAAAAGAAAAAAAAAAAACAGGCTTATACAAAAGATTTGATCTATAGCCACAAGAATCAAGAGAACCAGAAAAAAGATAAAAAGAACTCTTGAGAACTGTATCTCTGTTGTGGATATACAGAAAGCCCACATGGATAATTTGATTTTACTGATATAACATAAAAAAGGGATGTAGTAAAGGGAAGGGGATATGATCAGAAAACAGGAAAGGAGAGATAAAAAGAGGGAAACTACATCCCAGGAAGAGGCATAGAAAATTTACCACATCTGAGGGAATTTAGAGAGGGGGGAGAAACATTGTGTGAATCTTACTCTCAGCAGAGTAGGCTCAAAGAGTAAATAATTGACCTATTTGTTTTTCAGAGAATTCTCTCTCACCTCATTATAAGGGGGGAGAGGAAAAGGGAAAAGGAAAAGAGGAATAAAGGAAGGGTACAAGAAAGGGGAAGGGACTAAAAAGGGGGGGAGGGATACTAAAAAAGGGAGAGCTGCACATCACAAGTGGGATCCATAAATTCAATACTGGGGAAGGGGTTCGGGGGACAAGGGGAAAAAAGCATAATCAGGGGATAATATGATGGCAGGAAATACAAAATTAGTAATTTTAACAGTAAATGTGAATAGGATGAACTCTCCCATCAAAGGGAGGCGGATAGCAGACTGGATCAAAAGTCAGAACCCTACAATATGTTGTTTACAGGAAAGACATTTAAAGCAGGGAGACACATACAGAGTAAAGGTAAAAGGTTGGAGCAGAATCTATTATGCTTCAGGTGAAGTAAAAAAGGCAGGGGTAGCCATCTTTATCTCAGATCAAGCAAAAGCAGAAATTGATCTAATTAAAAGAGATAAGGAAGGAAACTATATCCTGCTAAAAGGTAGCATAGAAAATGAAGCCATATCAATACTAAACATATATGCACCAAGTGGTATAGCATCTAACTTCCTAAAGGAAAAGTTAAGAGAATTGCAAGAAGAAATAGACGGTAAAACTATAATAGTGGGAGATCTCAACCTTGCACTCTCAGAATTAGATAAATCAAACCACAAAACAAATAAGAAAGAAATTAAAGAGGTAAATAGAACATTAGAAAAACTAGGTATGATAGATCTTTGGAGAAAACTGAATGGTGATAGAAAGGAGTATACTTTCTTCTCAGCAGTTCATGGAACCTATACAAAAATTGATCCTATATTGGGACATAAAGATCTCAAAATTAAATGCAGGAAGGCAGAAATAAGAAATGCCTTCTTCTCAGATCACAATACAATAAAAACTACATTCAACAAGAAGTTAGGGATAAATAGACCAAAAAGTAATTGGAAACTAAATAATCTCATCTTACAGAATGATTGGGTGAAACAGCAAATTATAGAAACAATTAATAATTTCACCCAAGATAATGACAACAATGAGACATCATACCAAAATTTGTGGGATGCAGCTAAAGTGGTAATAAGGGGAAATTTTCTATCTTTACAGGCTTACTTGAATAAAATGGAGAAAGAAAAGATCAATGAATTGGGCCTGCAACTTAAAAAGCTAGAAAAAGACCAAATTAAAACCCCCCAACCAAAAACTAAACTTGAAATTCTAAAATTAAAAGGAAAAATCAATAATATTGAAAGTAAAAAAAAACAACTATTGAATTAATAAATAAAACTAAGAGTTGGTTTTATGAAAAAGCCAATAAAATAGATAAACCTTTGGTAAATCTGATCAGAAAAAGGAAAGAGGAAAATCAAAGTGTTAGTCTTAAAAATGAAAAGGGGGATCTTTCCACCAATGAAGAGGAAATTAAAGAAATAATAAGGAATTACTTTGCCCAACTTTATGCCAATAAATTTGATAACTTAAGTGAAATGGATGACTATCTCCAAAAATATAGGCTTCCTAGATTAACAAAGGAGGAGGTAAAATGCTTAAATAGTCCCATTTCAGAAAAAGAAATAGAACAAGCAATTAATCAACTCCCCAGGAAAAAAATCCCCAGGTCCAGATGGATTTACATGTGAATTCTACCAAACATTTAAGGAACAATTAGCCCCAATGTTATATAAACTATTTGAAAAAATAGGGGATGAAGGAATCCTGCTAACTCCTTTTATGACACAGACATGGTACTGATACCTAAACCAGGTAGATTGAAAACTGAGAAAGAGAACTATAGACCAATTTCCTTAATGAATATTGATGCTAAAATTTTAAATAAGATATTAGCAAAAAGACTTCAGAAAATCATCCCCAGGATAATACACTATGATCAAGTAGGATTTATACCAGGAATGCAGGCCTGATTTAATATTGGAAAACTATTAGTATAATTGACCATATTAATAATCAAATTAATAAAAACCATATGATCACCTCAATAGATGCAGAAAAAACATTTAATAAAATCCAACATCCATTCCTACTAAAAACACTTGAGAGTATAGGAATAAATGGACTATTCCTTAAAACAGTCAGGAGCATATATTTAAGACCGTCAGTAAGCATAATATGTAATGGAGATAAACTGGGACCTTTTCCAGTAAGATCAGGAGTGAAACAAGGTTGCCCACTATCACTATTACTATTCAATATTGTATTAGAAATGCTAGCCTTGGCAATAAGAGTCAAGAAAGAGATTAAAGGAATAAGAGTACATAATGAGGAAATCAAACTATTACTCTTTGAAGATGATATGATGGTATACTTAGAGAACCCCAGAGATTCTAATAAAACGTTATTAGAAATAATTCACAACTTTAGCAAAGTTGCTGGATGCAAAATAAATCCATATAAATCCTTAGCATTTTTATATGTCACCAACAAAATGCAACAGCAAGAGATACAAAGAGAAATTCCATTCAAAACAACTGTCAAGAGTATAAAATATTTGGGAATCCATCTACCAAAGAAAAGCCAGGAATTATTTGAGCAAAATTACAAAACATTTGCCACAAAAATAAAGTCAGATTTAAATAATTTGAAAGACATTAAGTGCTCTTGGATAGGCTGAGTAAATATAATAAAGATGACAATACTCCCCAAACTAATCCATTTATTTAGTGCTATACCAATCAGACTCCCAAGTAACTATTTTAATGACCTAGAAAAAATAACAACAAAATTCATATGGAAGAATAAAAGGTCAAGAATTTCAAGGGAATTAATGAAAAAAAAAGTCAGATGAAGGTGGTCTAGCTGTACCCGATCTAAAGCTATATTATAAAGCAGCAATCACCAAAACCATTTGGTATTGGCTAAGAAATAGACTAGTCGATCAGTGGATCAGATTAGGTACACAGGACAAAATAGGGCACAACTATAGCAATTTAGTGTTTGACAAACCCAAAGATACCAACATTTGGGACAAGAATTCATTATTTGAAAAAAGCTGTTGGGAAAACTGGAAATTAGTATGGCAGAAATTAGATATGGACTCACACTTAACAACATATACTAAGCAAAAGATCAAAATGGGTCCATGATTTAGTCATAAAGAAGGAGAAGATAAATAGATTAGAGGCACAGAGGATACCTCTCAGATCTGTGGAGGAGGAAGGAATTTATGACTAAAGAAGAACTAGAGATCATTATTGATCACAAAATAGAAGATTTTGATTACATCAAATTAAAAAACTTTTGTACAAACAAAACTAATGCAAACAAGATTAGAAGGAAAATAACACAATGGGAAAATTTTTTTACAGTTAAAGGTTCTGATAAAGGCCTCATTTCCAAAATATATAGAGAACTGACTCTAATTTATAAGAAATCAAACCATTCTCCAATTGATAAGTGGTCAAAGGATATGAACAGACAATTTTCAGAGGATGAAATTGAAAGTATTTCCACTCTGGGAATTGAATGTAAACTGTTTGCACTACTGTCTTTCTATCCAGATTACTTATACCTTCGGAATCCAATTCTTACTGTGCAACAATAAAATTGTATTTACATACATATATTGTATCTAGGTTAAACTGTAACACATTTAATATGTATGGGATTGCCTGTCATCTAGGGGATGGAGTGGAGGGAGGGGAAAATTTGGAAAAATGAATACAAGGGATAATGTTGTAAAAAAAAAGTTACTCATGCATATGTACTGTCAAAAATTATAATTATAAAATTAATAAAAAACAAACAAAACAAAACAAAACAAAAAACCTCATCTTTACCTCATACACAAAAAAAGTATTTTTCCTCAAATTTCTGTATTATTATTGAGGGTACCACCAATCTTCAAGTCACAACAAATTCAAAACTTTCTCATTTCTTCTCTATTCACATTCTATTAGAATGTATGTTTTCTCCTTGGAAAACTAAGGCACAATAATAGTGGTTATTAATTATCTGCCTTAACATCCAAGACATTCAGTGATGCCCATCAATTGAATAATGGCTGAATAAGTTATGGTATATGAATATTATGGAATATTTTTGTTCCAGAAGAAATGACCAGAAAGATGATTTCAGAGAAGCCTGTAGAGACTTTCATGAACTAATTCCAAGTGAAATGAGCAGAACCAGGAGATCATTGTACATGGCAACAACAATATTCTATGACAAACAATTCTGATGGATGTGGCTTTCTTTAACAATGAAATAATTCAGGCCAGTTTCAATGATCTTGTGATTAAGAGAGCCATTTACACAGAGAGAGGACTGGGGGAACTGAGTGTGGATCACAATATAACATTCTCACTCTTTTTGATGTTGTTTACTTGCATTTTATTTTCTTTCCTTTTTGGTCTGATTTTTCTTGCACAGCATGATAATTATATAAATATATTTACATATATCGGATTTAACATATATTTTAATATGTATAACATATATTGGATTGCTTGCCATCTAGGGGAGGGGGAGTAAGGAAGAGAAAAAGTTTGGAACAAAAAGCTATGCAAGGGTCAATGTTGAAAAATTATCCATGTATATGTTTTGAAAATAAAAAGCTTTAATAAAAAAAGAGTATTTTCCTAGTCTTCTTGCCTCTCTCTATCTGGTAGTGTCATCATGTCACTATTTATCTTGTATGTTCTGATTTATCTTTCATTGGAATATAAGCTTCTTGAAAGTAGAGATTGTTTCATAGTTCTAGTGTTTAATACTTTCAAGATATTAGGAGATGTCCTGATACTAGCGCTAAGGTCCAGCAAGCTGTGCCCTGAGATTGGTGTAACAACAATCCTTTATACTAATCCTCTGGATGATCTCACCCTCTGGCAAAGTCACATAATTATTGTACTCGTTTGATCAGCACCAAATGTTCTCTGAGCTCAGATGAATTCTAGTTATGCTATGAATCAAACTTATCTCATAGTTGCATTACCTACCCTTGTCAGGACTATGGCTCACTCCATAGCCATTGGAATGAGTGTTGAGATTAGCTATGTTAAAGTAGGTCCCCTCACCAGGGATGGGCCCCAGCCCATGTGTCTACATCCCCTCTTTGCTTGCAAGTTATCTCCCTCACTTTGAAATTAAATTTCTGTTTGACTCCTGACTCTCCTGTCTCTAGCCTGCTCTGTTCACTCCAGCCATGCACAGGTTAGTGGACAATTTGGGTGGGTTGACAGCACAGTTATGGCAGCTCTTAGCAAATACTTATTGGTTGATTGATGAATGGATCCATGTGACATTAATCCATATTGAAAGGAATGGAAACTGCAAAACCAAACTTCACCTATGAGATTATATGCTGGAAAATTTTATATTTCAAACTCCACAGGCATCAATGTCTTGCTTGATTGCTAATCTCTTCACCTGATAAGAGAATTTCCCAACTATGCCCAAAGGGCTATCAAATTGTGCATACCCTTTGATCCAACAGTGTCTTTATTGGGTCTGCATCCCAAAGAGATCTTAAAGAAGGGAAAAAGACCCACATGTGCAAAAAAGTGTTTGTGGCAGCTCTTTTTGTAGTGACAAGGAACTGGAAACTGAGTGGATGCCCATCAATGGGGGAATGGCTGAATAAGTTATGGTATATGAATGTTATGGAATATTATTGTTCCAGAAGAAATAATCAATCAATCAGTGTAGCTAAATCTTGATGCTCATACCAATGCCTATGGAGGGAGTCATAGCCCAGGATGATTTCAGAAAGACTAGAGAGATTTACACGAATTGATGCTAAGTGAAGTGAGTAGAACCAAGAGAACACTGTACACCTAAACAAAATTATGTGGTGATCAACTCTCATGGATCATGATCAACTCTTTTCAACAATGTGGCTATTCAGGCCAATTCCAATAGAGTTGTAATGGAGAGAACCATCTGCACTCAGAGAGGACTGCAGGGACTGAATATGGATCATAAATAGTATTGTTATCTTTTTGGTTGTTGTTTGCTTGCTTTTTTCTTTCTTTCTCATTTTTTCCCTTTTTGATCTGATTTTTCTTGTGCAGCATGATAAACTGGATTGAATTATTAGATTGGATTATTTTCTGTCTAGAGGAGAGGAAGGAGAAAAATTTGGAATACAAGGTTTTACAAGGGTGAATATTGAAAAACTGTCTTTGCATGTATTTTGAAAATATAAAACTATTATTTTAAAAGAAGAGAGAGAGAGACAGACAGACAGAGAGAGAGAGAGAGAAAAAGAGAGAGAGAGAGAGAGAGAGAGAGAGAGAGAGAGAGAGAGAGAGAGAGAGAGAGAGAGAGAGAGAGAATATTCCTCTATGATCCCCTGCTACTTACATAGCTGATTCGGAAACTTCTATAGGCCCAATCATTATGTTCCTCTTCAGAGGTCATCTCCACTGTAATGTCTCCATAAGCAATGGGTTCTTCAGTAAAGGGCCAGTAATGATCACATTTTACCTGCAACAAAAAAGGACATTTGATAATAAATCAATTAGGCTATTTTAAGAGAAGACTAGAAATTTATAATCTTATTTGATTCTCTCTCTCTCTTTGGTCTTTAAACTTCACTTTACTAAGGAGCAAAAAGATCCAGGCTGAAATCCAATCTCTGACTCCTGTGAAATCTCTAACTTCCCTCGGGCTTTGGTTTCTCTGTAGAAGAAAGGACTTAGTTTAGGTTGCAAGAAACTTTGCTCAGTGTTAGGCATATGAATATGAAAATTAAATCATTTCTATCCTTAAAGAACTGAGATTCTATTGAAGGAAATAACATGTACAAATATAAAGATGTACAAAAAAGAAAAGCTATTATCTTACTATTAGGGAGGTATTAGCAACTGGAGAAAATCAAGAAATATGTCACATAGGAAATAATCTTAGGCTAAGTTTTAAAGGAGATTAGAGTTTCTAAGAGGCAGAAGTAAAGGATGAGTGCATTTCAGGTATGTGGAATAGCCTGTTCAAAAGTAGAGATACAGTACCAAATGTGAAGGACAGTAAGTATATCAATTTAGTTGGATCATAGAATGTATGGCAAGATGTTATGTGTAATAAACATAGCAGTAGGCTGGAAACAGATTGGGAAAGATTTTAAAAATAAAATAGAGGAGCCTATATTTCATCATAGAGCAACAGGAAACCGCTCAAGCTCTTTGACTTGAGTAATGACTTGGTTCACCATGTACTTTAGAAATATCACTAGATGCTGTGTAGACTATTCTTTGGAGAGGAGAGAGACTGGAGCCTGGGAGGGTCAATTAGGAAGTTATTGAAATAAAACTAGACAAAAGAATTGATGAGGGCCTGAAGTTGAATAACAGCCACATGAGTTGAAAAAAAAAAAAGGTTATGGACTGAGAGATTATGCAAGTAGGATTGATAAGAGTTGGCAACTGATTGAATGTAGGAGGAAGGTAAGAGAGTATAAAGAGTAAAGTATGACAGCTTGTGAAATTGGGTAACTAGAAGGATAATGATTGTCTTGATAGAAACAGGGAAGTGAAACTTTTTTTTCTGAATGTTAACTATCTGTATTACTGTGGGTCTGTCCCCAGCCTAAGTTTCAATATTTTGATTTTAAAATGAGGATAATAAACCTATAATACCTTTTTATATATTTGCAAGAATCAACTGGGAAAATCCATATAAAGCAGTTTTGCAAACCTTAAAGAACTATGTAAAGAGCAACTATTATTATTCTAGAAAGCTCAACCATCAAACCACAAGCTAGAGCAGGGTTCTACTACACTGGAAAGATTTTTTTATAAAAGGCTGAGGAAAGGACTATATTTCTGTAATCTGAAGAATAGCTTAGTTAAGTTGAAGCTGACCCTGGGGAATGTGGAAGTGGATCAGGTCAAACAATTTGCTCTTGGGTCAGAAACAAGGTAGGACTAGAAAATTATGAAGGTGAGATGTTTCAGAGATTGACTGATAGTATTTCTGAAAGTAGAGTCTCTGTGTTGTGATCAGAGGTAGCAGTATTTGAAAAAAGTGAGTATAGCCTTACAGGGTGATTACTTTGCAAGCAATAAGACTCATTTGGATGAAAAAGTTCTATCAAAATCAAACACCCTAATTGATGTTAAAGTTTTATCAATAGGATTACATTTTGAAATTTCTTTCCCAATACTTACCACATTTTCTACCTAAATATTACATATATATAATATATAGCATATTAATATATAATAAATATAATAAAATACCTTTATTTATAGATTGTATAAATACACATAAGCCCTGTTTTCAATAGAAACTGAAGTTTTTATTAATTTTCCCACATAAAATAGAATTTAGGCACTTACCCGCCTTTTTTCATTACACTGAGTGAGCATGACAATAATCTGTGACTTCTGCTGAAGAACCATCTTCCAAAAATCATTTCTGGTTTCTGGGAGGGGTCCTTGTGTGGCAATGTACTCCTGTGGTGAATTATATCCCTGTTTTAAAAAAATTGTGGTAGATACATTACCCATAGGCCATTGCCAACATTAACACCTCCTGAATGAGCAAATTATAAGCACCTGCAGCATTAGCATGGCAGGCCTGATTAAAATAAAAATTTGACTCTGACTATATACATTTTCTTAAGATTAAATTTTGAAAAAAAATTTTAGTGTTATAACCACAAGGCTAATTTAAACGACTATATAGAACTTTAGGATTTCCACCATTATTTCCAAGGCAACCTGACGATTTCTGTCTTTAATCTTTTTGAGCAGTTGGTTGGATTAGCATCCCAGAGACTCAGCTGTTGCTATTTCAGCTAGTTCAGATCCCTGGCTTTGAACAATCACAAAAAGTAGAAGTAGTTATTGGCATCATTTCTATTTCAATTTACACTAAAAGTATTTAAAATAATATTTGAAAATGGAAATAAAGATAATATGATTTTATTCATTCATTTTTACTCTATATTCTGAAAAAGAAAAATGGATATTGTCCATTAAATAATAGGGAAGGTAAAAGAATTATGAAACATTTAAAGAATATTTTCCCCTGGAACTGACATTTCTCTCATTTTATCTCCCAGTATTTAAATTTTTTTTTGAGTTTTTATATTATCTGAATGTATGTCTTACATTTCCTTTAATTTCCATTATTGAAACCTATGCCTTTAGGTATATTTGTATTATTTATATCAGGCTGTTCATGGCAGATAATGAATGCTTACTGAAGAAGTCTGTTCAAATTATTCAATTATATATTTGTATATGTACATTATATATATTCTAATATTTTTCATCAGTTATGCTTGGTGATTCTTTTTACTTACAGGAATATAGTTGGCATTGATGTAGTCTGCACCTTCCTCTTCATTCATGGAGACTAGTCTGACACGGCTAAAGTCATCTGTAAAGATGCCAGAAGGAGGGGAATTATATTCACAATTCTTAATGGAAGATGGGTATTGAATGAGTCCTCAACTCAAGTGTGGGCTAATTCAGCAAAAGTTAAAGAAAACTTCAGAATAATGAAGGAACATGAGCACCAGCTGGGCAAGGGCCACATGCCTCCTAACCTTCAAAATGTTTTCATTTAGATTATTTTAGGTTGTAGCATAACCTCCAATACTGTTGGGGATTTTTCCTCATATGAACTCTCTAGCTACATTTGACATATTCCCTATACATTTGATTTCTGAACCCAAATATAAAAGTTTATATTTTTCCTTATTAATATGTTAATACAATTAAATCTCAACTCATAAAACTTCTCATTATTCCAGCTTTTTTTGATTCCTGATTTCACCATCTAAATATATTAAGAATCCCTACCAGTTTCATGTCATCTAAAAGTTTCACAAACATATCATCACTTGAAACATTTTCTCAGGAGACATGACTATATATGTCATCTTACTCTTAGAGTATTACAGGAGTTATGAATGTCCCTTTGCAAGAGACAGCTTGAGGGTAGACCTCTTTGGTGATGAAGGCACTTTCTGATTTCACAAATCCTTAGATGGCATTCATGGCACACTTCAGCACAGAGGAAGAGTGGAGTCTGGTTAGAAATGAAATCTTTATATTGTGTTGTCTGTTTCTAACATATGACTCCTATTGCAAAAAATGTTCAGATTGAATCTAGCTTGTCAGTTGTAAGTAGGCATTTCAGATAAACTGTCCTTCACTTTTTCCTTCCCGATATGTTAAATAAATATCAACTGTTATGGAAACCCTTATTTCAATCTCAGATTGAAGCTTAATGTTTTCAATGAATGTTAAATATCTATAATATTCTTTAATATAGTAGCACCCATTTGTTACCATTTCTTATCAAAATGAACAAACAGCCAGCAAAATTTTAACATGGTATGACATAATTTTATCATAATTTTTAAAAGCCTAATAAGCTGCTAAAAAACAAAAACTTTGGCCCTTGAAATATACTAGCATGACTGGGACAATATTCAGTACACTTACATGGTAGAATATTTGTGTAACGGTTTTTACTTCTATTCAGTGGAAGATCAGCAGCAAAATGTGGAATATCCAGTCCAATTAGCTTCAACTCCTATTAATGGTAGAGAACAGAATTCTGAGATAATATTCTAGAACTTTTTTCATTACCTAAAAAAGGCAGAGGGTCAAGGTACCCCTTACACTGCAGAAGACAAGATTATAATTAAGGAAATTTCACTAAATAACTGGGAAGTATTATCAGTGTCCTTAGAAAATTGGAGTATGGACACAGTTCCACTGATTTTCCAAGGGAAATGACAGTAGTCTAAGAACCAACTTAACAAAACATAGAAAAACAAAGAATGGGTCCTACTAAATATAGTTCCTTTCTATTTCCATTGGGATCATTGTGAAATGATAAAAAAGAGCACAGAGGAAGTTAATTATTTCAGTTTTAAAAGCCTCTATAAATAAGCGTTCTTTGTCTAATGACCAATGAATTCCATCAGTATAGATATTCTTATAAAATTTGAAGCCAGAAAATAAAAAGTAATTGCAACTGAACAAAGAATGATTTAAAGATTCTTATTAGAGAGACAAACAAATAAGTTGTCAGAGTTGGTTTCAACATATTATCAAAGGCAACAAAAAACATTATGTCATATGGTCTTGATCCTTTTGCTTTACAGTGCTTATCTTGCATATAAACAAGAGATCATCATGAAGATAATTTAAAGTTACCCATCAGCATCTGTTTTTAGAAATCATTTTATTAATATAATTTTAACATCACCACAATTTTCCCCATGTTCCCCTCCTATCCATCCCAGATAGCCATCTCATATAACACAGAATATTTTTAAAAGAGGAAGAAGAAAAAGTAACAATTAGCAAAACCTCTTAATACACTGCAACAATATAAAAACATTGAATGTTCTACAACAATGACTTTTCCACGTCTGAGAAGTAGTAAGAAGTGGCATCTTTTCATAGTTCTTCTTTAGGGCCCATAATCTTTGTAATTTTGCAACATTCATTTCTTATTATTTATGATTGTTCTTTCCATTTATATTATTTTAAACACTGTATACATTTTCTTAACTACTTATTTCACTTTGCATTAATTCCAGTAAATGTTTCCATGCTTTTCTGTATTCATCATAGTTGTTATTTCTTGCAGCACAGCAAGATTCAATTATATTCATATAGTATTATTTGCCTAGCCATTCACCAAATTGTGCAGATTTACTTTGCAGATTCCAGTTCTTTGCCAGCACAGAAAGCATGGATGTTTTAGTCACTTTATTTGCATAATTCAAAATTGTTTTTCAAAATGATTGTACAAATTCACACCTTTATTTTTTGAATATTCCTTGCAGAGGAGAAAGTGGTAGAGAAATTTTACAACCTGAAGAACTATACAAGATCTTTTAAATCAAATGAAAATGTACTGGGTGATGCTGAATGTCATCACATATACATACACAAAAATGAAATTGTATCATAATAGATTGGAAATAACTATTTACTCATGTGGAAGTCATATCATATTAGTTATGTATGCAATAAAACTAATAAGAACAAAGGACAAAGAAGAGGACACTGTAAAGTTATCATAGCACTAAACTGAATTATTCAAAAAAGCTATTAAAGCTTTGAAAAATCGAAAATGGAAAAGAAAACAACCCACTCATATTGACCCTGATTATCATCATTTCTGGCATGAGTTTACCTGATATAAAATTGACAGCAGAATGAATATGTAAAAAAGGGTCTCTACATTCCCCTCACCAGAAAACACTTGATTTTCTTGCCGGATGAGGAAAGGTGGGAGCCAAGGGAGATATTTAAAAAAAAAAAAAACTATGGAAGAGAATGAATGATTTTTTTAGTAACATCTTGTAAAGAACAAAAAAAAAAAAACAGTGGAAGCAAAATCTACAAAAAGCTTGGCATGAAATACAAATAAGCTTCAACTTCCCAAGAAGTCAGAGGAATCTGGTAGAAGGAAAACAAATAGATGTAAAATGTAATAAATTTTCCCATTTTACTATATCAGTCTGCTTTCATCATCAGTTGTATCCAAATTTGTATCCTAAAATTCAGTGACGACTACATCAACTAAATAAGACAAAGTGGGACAAATAGAATGACTAGACAATAGTATATACTGCAATAATCCATACTGGAGACACCATCATCTGATTGGGGAGAGAGGAGTTCCAGAGGGAGATCCTAAGTGTGGATTTTTGTGGAAATTTAAAAAAAAAGGCATTTTGCAACTCAAGTTCAGAAGGTGGAAAGTTGAATATTGAAGTTAAGTAGCTGCCTCTACTTTCAGCATCCAGAAAATGCTTTTGGAGTTAGTAATGAGGGTATCAAGTTCCATCTGAAAAAATAGATATCTGGCTCTTCCTCCTCCCTTTCTGTCCAAAAGGGGCAGAAGTTGATTCCAAAGCTTATTTTATTATACATACATACATATATATATATATACACATATGCATATATATGTATATATATGAAAAAAATATATATATATACTATTTTCTATTCAAGTATGATTTTTTTCTGACTAAATAAAATCTACTTAAATCTGTGAAATATCAAAATGAAAACAAGAGAGATGCAAATTTTAGCTCAAAGTGTAAAGTTTTTCCCTAGTGATGAGTTTAAATCAAATGAAAAAAGAATCTCATGGCTTTAATTTATTATTATTATTATTTTTTAAAATCAAAGTTCCAATACAGGGTAAAGATGAACTTCAAGATTTTTCTGCTTTTAAGCTAAAATCAAATCAGTGGCTACTGGTCAAAGGGGATGGGCTCTATTGAATTATCCTCATTATTATTTTCTCCCTGGGGATGCTTAGCTAGTGGTGAGGCATTAGGTCTGGCTACATAGAGAAGAAAAGAGAATGGCTGGGAAAGTCCAGCCTGTCCACATTCCAAGGATGGGAATCATCGAATTGCAAATTGAAGATTTTCCTTTCTCTTCATTATATTCCACCAACATTGACAGATAATTTAAAAAAAACCATACCTTTACATGTAAATATTTGTTTTATTGAATTGAATTGAATTATACTTACTTCAAATTGCAGAGAAAATTTGTAATCTGAATCTTTGGCCATCTCTTTGATATAAGAGTCAAAGTCATCCAGCTGAATAGGACTTTATTAAGCACGAAGAAAATAATAGAATAGAATATTGTTAAAATATAGTATTATGTTTTAAATGAATATTAATAATTAATAAGACATCTCATTCAGTGATATAGTGTTGCTCTAATCTGTCTTTCATGTTTAACAAATATATAACTTATAATGTTGAACTTTCATGATTAATATGACAACTCATACTCTTAAAATTCAATTCTCAACATTTTTCTTGGTTAATATTATCTGTCTTTTGACAAACTCTTTAATGGTAGAAACTTATTTTGCTGAACTAAGAAATTAAAGGAAATCTTTATATTTTCCTTTTTGTGTCATCTTTGATATGGTAAAATAAAATAATGTACCCTTCTACCTTTTTCATTAATTATTGAGACCATTCCAAAAGAACTCCAGCAATGCTGTTAACTCATTATAAGTGAAGTATTAGAAACTCAGGCAAAATTGAACTAAGCATTTATTGAGTGTTTATGCTTATTATGTATGGAGATATGTAAATATATATGACATTGCATATATTTGAAAATGTATACAAATATATGAATATTATATAAATGCATGTACTCCCACTTCTTTATTGACTCTTCATTTTGGGACAGAGTTAACCTTATTTTCTTAAAGGCATTTGCAACCAAGTGTAAGTTCTGACAAGTCCTTTACAGAATTGGAAGGTTTCTAATGAATATCATATATTTATTATACATCTCTTATATATATATAATATACATATATATATATATGAAAACCAATAAATATTTTCATATATATATGAATGTTTATATATCATATAATAATAATAGCTAGCATTTATATAGCACTTTAAAACATTTTATAAACATTACCTCATTTTATTCTTGTAAGAATACTGAAAATAGATGTTATTAGTATCTCCATTTTGAGTCAGACAGAGATAAAGTGACTTTTCTAAAGTCAAATGACACGCAGACTCTATTGAACCTCTGGTCTTCCTGGTTCCCTCAGTCTCACCATTTTAACTGGACCATTTTTTGCTCATGTACTTCTTTGATGGCAATTTCTATATTATTTCACTTCATAATAGTTAATAATGTGTCATGACACATTCATGTCTATCATGTTGCTCTCCATCACTCTTTGGGTGAACTTGAATTAGAATTCTTTGGAGATTAAAATATTTCACCACTCTTAGTCATTAAATCCCATCAAAACAAAATAATTTTTAAAATGGACCTTTCTTTCCTGGGAGAAGCTTAAGGTAATTAAAAGAACTTTGCAATTTCTAATAGTCTTTGAAGCTTAATTTCTTTGTTCAAGCTTAAGTCCCTATCATGGGGTGTTTCCCATGTTATCCCTACATAATTATAGAAGATATCTAAACAGTTTCAACACTTGATTTTTCCTGAATGGAGAGTTAATTAGGCTCTTTTGAATGATTAAGAATATCAATCCTTTAGTGCCCTGCAATGTTTTGGGCTGCTCTTGAATGCTCTTGAAAGACTACTGATAAATGGGATTATCTGGAGAACCTTGTCATCTGTGTGAGTCCTTCTTAAATTTGAACTTTTCATTGGATCATCTTCATTACCATGGCAATCCTATTGTTTCTCTGCTGATACTAACTGACTGGGTAATTCAGTAGATAGAGCAGTAGGAAATGCAGAGTCAGAAACACATGAATTTAAGTGACACCTCAGATACTACCTAACTTTGTGATCCCAGTCAAGTGATTTAACCTCTATTTGCTTCAGTTTCCTCAACTGTAAAATGGGAATAATAACAACAATTACCTCACAATGATGTTATGAAGAAAAAAATGAGCTAACAGGACATACAAAGACTAAATAAAAGGGGTGACTGGGATGGGGGAGCTCTACCAGTAGTTAAGGAAATCAGGAAAGACTTTTTGAAGGAGGTCATAGTGGAATTGAGCTTTGAAGGGACGTAGGGGTTTTGATCCAGACATGGGGGCAATCTAGGCAAAAGTACAGATGAAGGAAATTAAATGTCATGTATGTGTAATACAAATGGGTCAGTTTTGATAGAACAATTTTTAAAGAAAAGTAATATGTAATTAGTCTAAAAGATCAGTTAGAAAAGAAAAATGTAAGCTATATATAGACTTAGACAAATGTTTCAGATCACTCATATTAAGAGAAATGCAAATTAGAACAACTTTGAAATTATATTTTAAAACCATCAGATTGGCAAAGATGATTAATAAAAAGAAAATGACATTTCTTAAAGAAAACATAGGGTAAAGGGGGGATAGGCATAAAATACTAATAAGGGAGCTGTCCAAAAATTCTGAAAAGTATACCCTAAGCTCCATTAAACCATGTATTTCTTTTGATGTGGCAATATAATCATGTCTTTCAAAAAAATTAAAGATAGAAGAGAAAAACCCCATATGGGGAGGAGGAAGAAAATTTGCAACTCAAAATTAAAAATAGAAAGTATGTGATAAATAAATTCATCTAAAATTATTTGTAAGAAAGTTCTTATGAAAATCTATGGCAGATTACAAGGTAGAGAAGTTCAGGAGGCAGAGCCATGATGGCAGAGAATAAATAAGTCTGTACTGAGCTCTTTCTAGCTTCCTTCAGAATCAACACCAGGTCAAGCTTCTTAATGGATTTTGGAATGGCAAAACCCACAAACATTTGGAGTATAACATATTTCCAGCAGAAGATGTCTTGGAAACAGTCCAGACCATCCTCGATACAAAGAGGCCCATGGCAGAGAGGTCCCACATGGGGAAGCCAATAGGAGGTTCTTAGCCAAAATATAGCAGCATTGGCTACTCTGTCCTGATTCAGAAGCCAGTGGGCCAGTATACTAGATGTGAGCCTCTGATACAATTACAGAAGGCAAACAGTGAATTCCTGAATCCCAGCATAACAAGTGGCACTTGGCCACACCCAACCAGCTAGGGAAGGAAGCCTCTAGCACCAGCCCCAAAGCAGCCTAAAATCCCTGTTGCCTTGTAAAGAAAGCTCAAGACAATATTCCTCCTGTAACAGACTTTAACCTTTAAAAATAAGCAAAAAGGCAAAAAGAGATCTGAGTGTAGATAGCTATTATGGAGCCAGAAAAGAACAGACCTCAAACCCTGAGGGCACTAAAGGCAAAACACCTTCATATGAAGCCTCAAAGGGTGAGAAGAATTGGCCTCCAACTCAAAAGGCTCACTTGGGGGGGAAAAAAAAGAATCTTAGAAGAGAGTGAGAAGAAAAATGAGGAAATGAAAGCTTTGAAGGAGAATTTGGAAAAGGAAACAGAAATTGTTTGAAAAAAACAATTCCTTAAAAAATAGCAAAATGGACAAATAAAACAACTCTTTGAAAAACAGAATTAGTGAAATGAAAAAAGAGAACAAATTCATAAATATAGAATTGATGAAATGGAAAAAAAATCAAATGAATAAAACAACTCATTTAAAAAGGTCAATTGGTCAAATGCAAAAAGAGGTTAAAAAAATTAAGTGAAGAAAATAATTCACTAAAAATTAGAATTGAACAAATAGAAGTAAATGATTCAATGAAACCAGTCAAACAAAACAAAAAATGAAAAAAAAAAAGAAGAAAATGTAAAATACCTCATTGGAGAAGTTCATTGAGGAATACAATAAGAAACCCTAAATTAAATCATTATATATATTAATAATGATTACAACCCAATGATCTGAAGAGCCACGGATAGCAAAAATGTGTTGGAAAATTTGTCCTAGGAATAAAATCTGTGAGGGATCAATCATTGCAAATTATAGGAAAATTCCACATCTATAATTTGTGGATGCTTTCCAGAGAATGCTAGCCAAGATGAACATTGGATAACATTAAAAATAAAATTGATTATATTTTAATTGAAAGGAAAGACTCATAGATGAAGGAGTCAATTTTGGATCAACTACCTATGTATAGTGATGATGCATTATGATTGATAGGAAGGACTTCTCAGCTTTTCAGCAACCAAAAGACTCAAGATGGAAAATGTCATCTGCAACTGGAAAAGAATTGACAGAGTCTGAATGCAGATCTAAATATAGTATTGTTACTCTCCGGATTTTTTTTCTTTTTGTTCTGTTTCTTCGTTTACAACATTTCTAATATGGAAACATGGTTTATATGATTGAACATGTATAATCTATATCAGACTGCTTGTTGTCTTAGGGAAGATGGGAAAGGAGAAAAATTTGGAGTTCAAAATCTCAAAAATATTGTTTTTATATAAAATTGAAAAAATACTATAAAAAGAAAGAATTGTTAGGAGCCTCTCATTGAGGGAGGGGCAACAACACTAGATGTCAAGTATGCAGAGTTATGTTTTATTCTTTCCTTATCTAAGATGAATGAGTATTGCCTGACAAAATGGATCAACTTCCAGATTTGTGAGTTTCAAAAGCTCAGAAAAGGGGCAAGCAAGCTGTAATCCTTGCTACTGAGGGAGCTAACATTGATAGATTTCTCAAGATCAGACATTCTGAGCTGCAGTTGTCTAAGGTTGTCTATACCAAATCTGGCACTGACATAGTGAGCCACTTACCAGGATATCCTAAGCAGGATAGAAAGGGATCAGGTCAAAGCTCCCATGCCCATCAGTAATGAGATTAGGTCAATGGATAAATTGGAGAGATCCAGTCTCAAAAGGAGCTATCAGGAGACTCTTCAACTATCAAAATTGGTAGCAGAGTCACCAAAGCTTGGAAGAGAAGTAGTGGCTCTAATGAAGAGCCAACATTAAGTAGAGATCTACTTGATCCAGGAATTAGACCAGTTGATGAAGGAAGTGATTATGACATTATACCCCAGAAGTAAATTTGATGGAGACTCCATAAAAGAAAGAAAAGGATTGCTACAGTCTAGAGTTATGATGCATTACATGTACTTCCTACTTGTGTATATCACCTTCCTGTTTTAAATTTTAGTCCACTCTTCTCAGAGACTGAATAGGTGCAGAAGTGAGAATTTGGACTGGTTTGGGGATGTTTCTGTGATTCCTCCTCCTCTTCCTCCTCCTCCTCCTTCTCCTCCTCCTCACTTCCTTCTGACTTCTTCCTGACTTCCTTCTTACTTCCTCCTCCTCCTTTTTTTTTTTTTTTTTTTTTTTGCTGAGGCAACTGGAGTTAAGGGACTTGCCCAGGGTCACACAGCTAGGAAAGGTTAAGTGTCTGAGGCAGGATTTTGAACTCATGTTTTCCTGACTTCAGAGCTGGTGTTATAGCCACTGCACCACCTAGATGCCCCTGTGACTTTTTTTCTTGCTATACTTTCTAAGTGAATATTGCTTTGTAAAAGCTAACTGATATCACCTGGTTAATATATTGGAGGGTGAATCACACTGGAGGAAGACTTGTGAGTGATTGTATTAAAAACTCTAACTACTTAAGATTATTCCTAGAACCCCAAAGATAAAAATAATCATCTGCATTCTAGGGATTCAGCCTGGTAATGTGAATAAGTCGAATAGTTATATTAACAAAGTCATATCAAAGGCATTTAGAAATGAAATTGGAAGAAAAATCCTCCCCAAAGATTGTTTGACTGATTCTTGATGTCTCATTGAGTTATTCACATTCCATTATTAAATTGCATAAAATATGTAAATATTTTATAATGAACTGTTTTTACTCTCAAGGATAGTGAAATCATCACATGTAGCCTAATATCACAGGCTTTTGTATGCTTATTATAGAGAAGGAGACAGATGGCCTTAAAGGGAACAATAAAAACCAGACCAACTTTTTAGAGTAAAGATCTGTCCTGGAGGTAACACAATTTTGAGGGTTTTTAGAGATCAATTATCAAGTTTTCTGAGGGATATAGAAAGATATCAAAGAAATGAGGGGATACCGATAAACTTTATCACTACCCATAAAAGGAGACCATGGGAATATCAATTTTTATTGCCTGCTTTTCTAAGTAATTTTTTTTATTATTAAAAGAGTCTGTAAAAATATTTAGGAAAATCTTGATAAAAATATTGAAGAACAGTTGAGTTTTCACAGTTAAAATTCCACAGAAAACCAAATCTTAACAATTACAAATTGGCTGAAAGATGCAGAGAATACACAATTTCCTTGTGCTTATTGTTTGTTGATTACAAAAGCATTTGATTTGGCATCTTAATATTAACTTTGAGAAATATTTAATTAATGAGAAAAGTATTATATAAAAATAATGTTAATTCTAAGAATGCTAATACTATTAATTTTTGTCTATTCAATGAATTATTTCTATTTTATATCATCCATTCCCTACTGACCTCAAATAGGAGTGGGAAATTCCCATATTTGCTATTATCATTTTTGCCTATAATTAATAATGATCCAATATTCTACCAGAGATAAATATCAAGAACAAATTATTTGCATAAATGCCCCATTTTTTAATTTAAAACAACTTTTATTCTTAATGAAGGAAAAGCCTGAAGGGAATGGGTAAATGTTAATCTTTAATGATTATAATCTTGCTTCTGCTAACTGTTCTTATATAGCTGAAATACATTTAACTTGAAGAAATCACTTTTTGCTATTTATTGAGGTTATCTGAGATAGTACTTCCAAAAGCATTTATTATATGCCAAATGTAGTAAAAGGTCTAATCACTGAATTAAAAATGCAAGCTGACAAAACAGTCAAAGTATTGCTTATTACATAATTTTTTTTAATTTCAGAGGCATGTTTTGAACTCAACTCTTATTAACAATAATGTAAGACATAACTTCTTGGCTTAGTTTTATTCATTTTCTATATACAGACTTATTGTTTATTATAGGAGATATTTGTTTTCCAAATATCATCCTGTTTTTATGCAAGCAGAGTTTTTGATAATTAAGTGAAAATTAGTCAATCCATTCACACAGATATATTTAAATAAGTTATCAAGAGAAAAAAAAAACCCAGAGAAACCTACTTGGTCAATTTTCTCTTCTTTAGTCCATTTTTACTCCTGTAAATAATAATGAAAATAACAAAAAGAAGATTAAAACAAATTTATCTGGGAAAAACAGCTGATTAACATAATGACTTGAATCACAGAGATTTGTTCCTTAATTACACAAAACTATTACATTTTCATTGAAACTGACTCATTTTACTACTTTCTTAAAAATGAGAAAATGACTGTGATAAACTGAAATGTTTGGTTAAAAAAAACTTTTAAATTTTGATTACTGAGAATATGACTATATTTTAGGTTTCCTTATATTTTCAGATTGCATTTACTCCATGTTGTATAATTATATAACTATAATTTCTAAGGAATAAGTAGAAGGTAATTAATATATTTGGTAAGTATAATAGTATAATCTGCTTCCGAAACTACCCCAGCACTTCCTGGTACAGTAAATAGTTGCAAAAGCTTGGAATCCTGCACTGTGCTAGAAATAGAAATGTCTTAGTGCAGTTTTAAATTATTTGAGCTTATGGCAAGATAAATATGCCCCAAAAGGTTTAGTGTATTTTAAAACTATACTTTAGGGACACTGTATTTACTTTGCCTTTAATAAAAAATTTTGGCTAGGGCCTAGAATTTAATTGTGAGTGTATATGTATGTGTCTGATATGAAGAACACTGCCATGATGAAACTAGTATATATACATATAAATAACATATTAATAATTGTATCTATATGTGTATAAATATATCTATAAGTGCATAGATAAATATAATTATTAATATATAAAATATATATATCATAGTATATAATACATATAAATAAACATACACAGACATAATTTGTTATATGTGTGTATGTATGTATATGTGTATATATATATGTGTGTATATATTCATCTTGATATTGTTCTTATCCAATAAGAAGAATATATTTTGAATATTCACGTTATATGCTTTTTTTCTTTTTTTGACATGTTTGTAGGCCTAAAGATATGTTTTTATGAATGCTATTTGATTTTCCTAGGTTAAAGATAAATAGTAACACAGATATTAAGCAATAATTAAATTGCATTAACTCGATTTTCAAAAACACAACAGAATAATGTCCTTAAACACATTTTAAGAAACATTTGGTTCATGATCTATTGATATGAAGTACTTGAGAAGTTGTGAAACAGTAGAAAGAACTATTCTAAGCACAGGGGAATACAAAGACAAGAATAAAATATTCCTTGTCCTCAGGGAACTTATATTCTATCACAGGAGATAACACATAGTAAGTATATAAATAATACAGACACAACAAATTTTTAACATTTTTAGAGGTGCTAAACTGGAATCTGGATAGATTAGGAAATATTTTTTATGTAAAATGTGGAGCTTAAGCAGAATTTTTGAAGGAATCAAGGGATTCTAAGAGGCAGAAAAGAATATGGGAATATGTTATTTCAGGCATGGGAGACAGTCACAGAAAAGGTACAGAGATGGAAAATAGGATATAAGGAGAACAAGAAGGCAATTTTGGCTAAATTGTAAAGTAAAAGAAAGGGAACAAAGGAATAAGGATCAGGAGACCTGAGGTCAAGTCCCAGCTCTACCTCTACCTCAATAAATGACACTAGACAACTTATTTGATCTATATTACTGCTGCTTCTTTTATAAAATAAGGCTACTGGAATAGTTGACCTTTAAAATCCCTTCAAGATTTAACAACCTACTTTAAAGTAAAATTTAATATATATTAATATCAAATTGACCTTTTCATCTTTTTAATAAAAACATTCAGAATGTAAAATGCCTTGGATGGGAGCGAAAATATTTGGTTTCTTGTCCCAGCTCTGCCACTACTTCACTATGTGACCATGGGCAAATATTGAACAACTTAAAACATATCACTTTCCTGTTGGGTGAAATGGAAGAGTTAGATTAAATTATTTCTACAGTCTTTTATATCATGACAATTTTATGATTCCATGAGAATATAGGAAAGTAAACTATTTGAAGTTGATATATGAAACTAATTATTCAATATAATTATAATTATTAATATTATTATTATATGAGACCAGTAATGTTAAGATCAGAAACACCAGTTTAAATTCCATTTGAAATCATCAGCAGATATACCGTTGAATGATCAAAACAAAAAAAATTACTTACTAAATGAATATTTTCTTTTTGGTTTTTCATCAAATGATGTATTTGATACACCATTGAATCAAAGGGGAGGGAAATATTTGTAAGAAGAAAGGAAAATTAAGAAAATAGAAGGTAAGGATGACACATGGGGTAGGGGCAGGTATTCTTGTGTCCTTGGAAGTTTTTGTTTCCTGCCTTATTTCTAGGTGGAATGCCAATCATGCTGTAGTATTCTTGTTTCTATCATTCCCTTTTCTTCATCCATCATGATCATGAGGAGGAGGAAGTAGAGCCATCGAGGTATTCTTCCCCTATGCTCCCACTAAAGTGGAAGTATCCTGTTTTTACATATTAAGATATTTTCTGACCCTCTTGAATCTAACATAGTTTCTAACCTAGGCATTAAGGGTCTGTTTTAAATACATTTAGGAGTTTAACAAAATATTAGCTTTCAGACAAGATTGGCTAGGATGGAATTGGGTTGAACAAGGACTAAAAAGTGAGTTATTTGGTTTATTTTTTAGAACATTTCCTTTCAACATTTCTTTTTCATTTTTTCCCTCAGAAAGTTTTAAAAACTGAAAGTAGATAATGTTTCTGGAAAATATATAAACTGCCAACATAAATTATTACTAGATATAAAAACTATAAAGATTTCCAATCTAAATCAGAACTCTTATTGATTCTTGGGATAAAAGAATAGAAGATGGAGAAGAAAATAAATCCATTTCTGAAACTGAGATGGCAACATGAATGCATTCAACAATGAAAATTTAATCTGCAATTACTATTCAAAAACTGACTAGATACTTGAGTTATGGAGGAGGCAGGTTTTATTTCTGCATTGTAGATATGGCCTGAATCAATTTTCTTCTCAATATACATTATATACTTTTATTTTAGTGGTCTCATCATCAGTGGCATGTATATTTCTATAATTTGTTCAGGACTAATTTGAAATATTTTGTTTTACATACTGAATTTATAGAAGAGCTAATTTCTAAATGCTGGGTTATGACAGATAAGATGGGGAAATTACATAGCATCATGATGAGAATTTCCTACTTGCTCATGGCTTTATGAATTGCAATGCTAATGCAAAACTCATGTTATAAACCGAATCCATTAGAAAGTTATTTCTAGTAATTTTTCCTTGATTATCTTGTAAAAAAAAAACATAATGTATATTAAAATAATAAGAGGAAGAGGGATTAGATTTCACTTCACTGATATAGGGATCCACCTCTATCAATCCAACTCAGAATTTTCTCTGTAACTATAATCATAGACCATAGTAGTTCCTATTTAATGGTTCATGAACCTCAAGAAGTTTGTGCTAATAATTCTTTAACAGTGTGCCTTAAGCAGTAAATAAACATAGAATTCTATGGATAGTATATTAAATTACCCTGGAGGGCCACAACAAATTTTTGTTGTTGTTGAAAGGGGTTTGCAGAACAAAAAAAAAAATGTTGGGAACTACTTACTGTATTAGTTATTTAAAACATGAAATGATTAAATGATTTGCCCAGGGTCATATAGGAAGTATGTGGCAATATGTGTCCTTTCCTTTTACTCTCTTTAATTTAAAATATATGCTTTTAAAATTTATGGTATGAAACAAACATTTCCACAAAATAGTAAAATAAAAAAGATGATTGCAAATGAAACTTCAAATTTATTAAGTACAACTTTTCATTCCTTTTAAATATATAATAAATTTATCATGTAAATTTCTTTTTTTTCCCTTTTTTCTTCCCTTTCCTCCCACCCTAGAGATAACTGCCATTAAACACAAATATGTATATATTATAATTGTGTACAATTATTTTATTCATACTTCTATTTACATTGCATCTTCCTTCATAGGTCCTTTGTAATTAATTTGGATATATATAAAAGTAGAAATGAGTCAATTCTTTAAAATTGTTCTACTTTTTTCTTAGCTCTCTATACTCTGGTTCTGGATTTCATCACTCCAAAGTTACTAAAGATTTCCTAATTGTTCTAATAACCTTTTCTCTATCTTTACCCTTCTAGAACATTTTGCAATATTTGATATTATTCACCATCTTTTCATTTAAGATACTTTTTTTTCTTTTCTGAGTTTATGAAACTATTTCCCCTTTGTCATTCTTGCTCCTTTGCTAAATCTTTATCCAAGTCACATCTATTAATCATGGGTGTCTCACAAGATTCTGTCCTGGGTCTTTTCTTCTTCCTCTATATTATTTCACATGGTGATCTTGGCAGCTCTTATGGATTTAATTATTATCTCTAATTAGATGATTCTTAATTCTACTTTTTAGTCCTAATCTCTCTCTAGTCTTGACTTTTTAAATTGCCTAATAGACGTCTTGAACTGAATGTCCCATAGACATTTAAAATTCAATATCCTCAACCTAAATTCATTATCTTCCCCCAAAGCCCTCCAATCTTTTCCAAACTATAAGAGTACCACTATCCTTCTAGGCATCTAGGCTCACCATATGAATGCCATTTGTGACTTCACTGTGTCCCACTTCTTCATATCCAATCAGTTGTTGAACTCTGTGGCTTTTACTTTTGCAATATGTCTTTCATATGCTCCCTTTCCTCATTGACACTCCTACACTTAATTTGGATATACCCTCATCACTCCATCCTGAACCAGTAGCCTACTGCTTAGTCCCCCTACCATAAATTTCTCCCTATTTCAGCCTATCCTCCAGGTGGCTATCAAGTAATATTCCTAAAGGACCAGTCTGACTGTGTTCCTCACCTAGACAATTAGGGTCAGTAACTCCCTAATGCCTCCAGAATCAAAGATAATGTTTTCTATTTGTCTTAAGATCTTCCTGTTCTTGTCTGTCTTTACTTCTCCACTCTTCTTACTCTTTACTTTCTGCTACATATGATCCAGGATTCCAACTCTCTTTTCTGTTCCTTGAACAAGACATACTACCTCCCATCTGTGACCCTTTGCATGCAGTCTCTCACTCCTGGCTTCTGCCCTTCTTCATTCACTTCTGTCTCCTAGCTTCCCTCAACCCTCAACTTTTACAACAATATTTTTCCAGTCTCCCTTAAAACTAATGCTTCCTTTTGTTATTGCCTGAAATTTACCTTGAACATTTTTTCTTTTTGCATGTTGTTTTCTAATTAGATTGGGAGCTCTTTGATGTCAGCAATAGTTTTTGACTGTCTGTGTGTCCCCAATGCTCAATATAGCATCTGCTTATTGAGTTGACTAGAGGCTAAACTTGAGCCCAAGTTTCCTACCTCCAAGACTGTTTCCCTATTATTCCACACTGTGATGATAAAAATGCTAATTTGGAATGATTATTTAAACAAAGTGAATTTTCCAAACAACCTATCTAAAAAAAGTTATCAAATAGCAAAATATGCAGAATGAAGAATTTCTTTTCAGTATCTTGCTTTTCATTTGATTTAAGGGGAAACTTTTCCAAATATCAAATTGAATGAATCAAAATGCATTTATAAATCTTAATGAAAGTGAGAAATCCATACAACCAGCCAAATGGAAATTTATCTCAAAGAAAAATTATGAAGGTATGAAAGTACATTGAAGTTTCAGTGAAATATTTTAATGGATTCCCAAAATAAATGTTACATAGACTATAATGAGATGAAACATTTTAAATAATCTCAAATGAAATATATCTATGATTCCTAAAACAGAATGGAAAACAAATTCATTTGAAGCAAAGATGAGCATTATAAATTGTGTTTTTCCTTGCTGAAAATGTCAAATGACCAAATGAATAATTCACCACACTGTGGGTATTAGAAAAGAGTCTAGACCCTACTGAAATTAATGTTTGCTTTAAATAGGAAATAAAATCTGAGATAACTGATATAAGAACTTCTGGTAGAACATATTCTTTTGATTAACATAACTGGGCAATGGTACTCCACAATGATGTTGCTCCCTGCCCCCCTCCCTTGGCCCCTAAAAAGGAAAAAACCCAGCCAACACTGAGAGATTTTCTTGAGTTCAATACAAAACATAAAAGGCAGCATAGGGATTTACTTGAAAACTTATAGTGTGTGTACAAAGTCCTTTGCAAGAAGTGAATAATTTATACAGGAGGCTGGAGGGGATGTTAGAAAAAATGAAGCTATGATAAATCTAAAACATTGTGATGGGAGGTGAAGTTAGGTAATGTGTGGAGATGGGCAGACTGAAAGGCTTAACAACAAGTATTCAACAAATGGAAATAACATGAATAAAAAATAGAATCCTTATAAGGATAGGAAAAAATGACCTGCAGGAAGAACATTTGAAAGGCTTCCCATTCTTAAGCAGGAGTTTTAAGGCAGGGACTATGTCTCACTCTTCTGCATCCCCTATAATAACTAGTGCAAGTCTGGGTTTACGCTAAATGTTCAATATAAATGTGATAGTTGATTGAAATAAAGGGCAGAAACTTGTATTTCTGCTCTTAGAAGTAAAGTAAAAATTTTTGTTATCTTAGGATTTAACCTGATTGTGATTGCCAGATATTCAATTAAATACCAAAGGTATCTAATAATAAAAACCATGAAAATTCATGTTCACAAATCTGGAATACAAAAATAAATTGAGGAGGCTTTGATGAGAATTAGAAAGTGAAATGGAAAAATTAGTATTGATAATTTGTTTTATTGGGATTTTTAAGAAGAAATGAATTATTTAATGATCAATAATTGAATATGGTTAGATGATAGCATTAATAAATATTAGGATAGGCAACATATTCAGAGTAGCACATTTTGTGCAATGTAAACAACCTATATATCTGCCAAGAGGGGAAGAACTAAATGAACTGTATTATATAAATGTAATGAAATATTACTGCATCTTAAAAACAAAAAAATATGAAAAATTCAGAGAAATGTAGAAAACGTACAGTGAAATAAGCAGAACTAGGAAGAATATATATGTATGTATACATGTGTATATGTATGTTTTTATAAATATATATAATATATGATATATAAATATAAATATTTTATACTTATATATTATAAACAAATTATATATGCATGTAATATATAATGAGTATAACATATTAATGTAAAGAACACAAAACAAATACATTTCAATAGTATAATTATAATGACCAAGAAGTCTTGGAGAAGGTAAGAAAAAATATATACCTTCAATGTGGTAATATACCACAATATACCAAATATAGAATTTTCAAGATAGTATTTTGAGTATAACAATCAGTAAGTAGATTACTTCATAAAAATGTAATGAGTGGGGCAGCTAGGTGGCGCAGTAGATAGAGCACCAGCCTTGAATTCAGGAGGACCTGAGTTCAAATCTGGTCTCAGACACTTAACACTTCCTAGCTGTGTGACCCTGGGCAAGTCACTTAACCCCAGCCTCAGGGGGGGGAAATGTAATGAGCTATTTGATGATAAGTTCAAGCATAGCAAGAGGTTAATAAAGTGGCTCTGGTATTAATAATTATAGATTAAATACACACATATAATTTAGTAGCTAAAATTCCCACTTAAATTTTATATTCAAGGCTCATTCATGTTCTCATCTAATCATTGTATTTAGCCCCCACTTTTTTTGCAGTCCTGGTGGATCATTGGTTACTATGTTTTAAAAATTAATTCATGAAATAAGATACCCCACTATTTTTTCTTTATTTGCCATAATAATTAGCAAACCTTATTTCCAGGAAATTATTTATATATTTCTTATGTTGCAAGCCAATTTTTAAATTCTTCTTGTTGCACCCACACTGTTCTTAGAGGAGCTAGACATATCTTGTCATAATCCTCTGCATAATTAGTCCCCTTTGTCCTTCCTTCAATAAATTAAATAACCTCAATTCATTTCATCTCCTTCCCTATACTTGGATCTCTCTTAGTCTTTTAACTATTTCTATTCTTTTTCTTTGTACCATTCCAAATTTCTTACACCTTTGGATTTCTATGCCTACCACTATAGCTCCCAAAGTATATACATTATTCTTCAAGAGCAAAAGTGTTGTAACATTGATTCTTGAAGGCTGATATTCCATTGTTTGGCCTTAAAAGACTTTCACAATATTGCTTTACAATATCTTTCCAGGCTGACTATACCTTTCTCCCCATCATTCACCCAATTGTTCTGTTGACTATTCTCTATGAATGACATTCCATATTTCCTCTCCCTGCCTTTGCATAGGCTGTTCCCCGTTCTTGGAATACTCTTTCATTTCAACCTCTTGGAATCTCTACCTCCCTTCAAGTCTCAACTACCTAATTCTAGATGCTCTTCCTAATTCCTCTGGTTGTTGATGCCCCATTTGAAATTTTTTTTCTTTTTCTCTTGCATGTTTTTTATCTACTTATCCATATTAATATTGTGTTCTCCCAGTAGAACATATGGGTTTTTTTTAGAGCAGGCTGTTGTGTGTGTGTGTGTGTGTGTGTGTGTGTGTGTGTGTGTGTGTGTGTGTGTGTGTGTATTGTATCCACAGTGGTACATACTAGGCATATGCTTGTTGAATTGAATATTTCAACCAAATCCTTTGTCTTTTCTCATTTGTCCCATATGAATTTGCACAAATTATATCTGAAACAGTCTTCCTGATTGCCATTTTTGTTATCTCTCACTTCAATGAATGTCTCTAAATTCCATTTCCTTCTTTTCTCCTTTCTATTCCAAGCCAGCAAAAATGACCTTACTTTTCTCCAAGTTGTTGGTAGCACTTTGCTGTTGCTTTAATAATAATTTCTTTCTTGATGTTAGCTTATAAACACTTGTAGGTCCTAAGAACAGGCCCATATCGAGTCAAATTTTGAATTCTCCAGGCATGACACAGTATTTTGTAAATAATAAGTAATTAATAGATGTTTAGTGAATTAAACTGAATTAAGGAGAGTATGTATATAGTATTCTGATTTTACTATAGTACATGAGTGTATAATTGTTTTTTTTCTGTGACATAAAGTCTTCTGATGGACCAAAAGTCAGGATAAAGTGGAAACATATTTACAAAGATGAAAGGCATGTGGTAAAATGTGAAATGGGTGGGTCAAAGGTTAAAAGAAGAAATCATAAAAAAACTTTGAAAAATAGAAACATAAATGATAAAATGATAGCATTTTAGCCCCATAGATTGTTTTAATTCCTTTTTTAGTTCATGGAAAAGTATTTTAGATACTTTCAACAAATTAAATAAATTTTACAACCCCTTTTATTTATTAAGAAGATAACATTATTCATACATTGCACAAGGAAAACAGTAAAAACATCACTTACCAGGGGTTAATATAAAATGCCAAAAGATAATCAGTCCAAAGACATGAGGGTAGCAGAGTTAGGAAAGCAAATATACTCCTACGCCTGTGAGCATTAATAGATAATAGATATGGAGATGAAAAAGCAAGATGTTAGTAATGTAAACATAAAACAGAGATCAGTTATCTAATAGACATATCCAAATGATAGACAATTGTATTATTAGAATTAAAGATCATCCTATGAAATTTCAGATATAAAGGTTTATTTGTTAACTGACATATAACTATGCATTATCTTATGGTCCCTAGGTAGATTTTGTGATAATTAGCATGTTGCATGAAGATTCATGCTATGTTTAGAGAATTAATGCTCTTATATTTTCCTTGGGCCTTGAAAATTGCCCCCTCAAATGACTGATACTAGAATGAACTTCTATGTTGGCAGAGACTGTCTTAGCTAAATTTTATCCTTCACCTGGGAAAGTATAGTGTACTTTGTTTAATACATTATATTAAATGAATGATTGAATAATGGAATCCACAATCTTTTTTTTTAGATATAAGCAAGCTACCAAGGTTACCTCCCTGGCAACGACTCTGAACAAAGATCAGAGATTTTGTTGCTAAGAAGGATGCACAATAAAGAGAGACTGAGAGAGTTCTTCCAGTTTCACCTAGCTTCTTTATCCTTATTCTAAGGATATGTCATCTAAGGCATGTCATCCAAAAAGCATAGAAATCAAAGGGAACTTTAATGCCCCTTTAATGCCCCTAATCCACACTGATCCTTGGAGGTTTTGTTGGGTAGGGTCTCTGAAATGTTCTTAGGAAAATGTTTTAACAGGAATTTGAAAGGAAATAAGGGGAATTTTCTAAGTTGTAAGGATAAGCATCTTGACTTGGATGTCTGTTGCCTTTTTCCAGATGTTTGGATGAGTCTAGCTGTCATGGCCTTAAGCTACATGAGTTATAAAAGATCTTGCTCCTTCCTTCTAAGGGATGAGGCTTCCTGCCAACTGCACCACAGAAGATTGTAGCAGAAAGGACTTTGAAGAAATTGTGTAGCTAAAGACCGGCAGATGGTAGCAGAGAGCAGCACAGTGAACACCTCAGCTATGGAACAATAGAAATGTCCAAAAGAGATAAGAGTGACATGCAGTAGAAAGCAGCAAAGACACTGTTACATCCAGCAAGGAAGAGCAGAGAATATGAGATAAACTAAGGGCATTCCAGCTTCAATTGAATCATATTGTTAAGTTTTCAGAGTGAGCATTTATACCTTGTGAATCAGCAAACACTACAAATCAGAATGATCTATTGCCTTATTAACTCTACACTTTAAAAATAATTAACTTAAAATATGTCATGCATATTTTTTTCAGATAGCCAGATGTTAAAACATTTATACTTTCCAGAAATTTGTCATCCTACAAGATGCAATCAGTTGTGTAACTCATATTTCTTCAGTTATTTCTCAACCCTTCATTCCATCCCATGCTGGGTATACACACTGTCTTTTCAACTTTGTGTGGGTATGTGTGTGTGCATGCATATATGTATGTGTGTGTATGTGTGTGTGAGTATGTGGTCTTTTTCATTAGATTGTAAACTTCTTAAGAGCCGAGATTGCCATGCCTTTTTTTTTTTTTTTTTTTGTATTCCCAGCACTTAGCATAGCACCTAATACCTAGTAATACTTAGTTTATTGATTCTGATTTACAAACATACCTCTGAGCCAGAGACTACACAATGTGCAACTAGGAGTGCAATGATGACATCATCAGAGGTTATCAGTGACTCTGCAAGATCAAAAATATGAGTTTCCCCAGAAGTGCATGTGCCCTGCATTTGTATTTCCTTTGAGTATTCCACTTTGTTTGTGAATATACATTCTTCTTCATGCCTGTATATTAAGAGTTACCCATGTATTCCCACCCCCACCTTCAACCTCTATGATAACCTATGAACCCCTCTGAGCATTAGAGAATATCTTCTTATCAGCTTTTTTTTTTTTTTTTTTTTGCCATGCCTTTTGATAAAATATCCTTTCCTTTGAATGAGTGTGTCCTTCCTAGTTAAGAAAATGTTTCAGGTCACTTTTCTATTAAACTACACTATTTCAAGCCAACCAAGTAGAAGAAGTTTGTTTTCAAATTCTTCTTTCTGAAAGATACTGGGAGCTAGGGAGTGAGGAGGATAAATTCTATGTTGCTTTTGATATCCCTTGTGTCCATTCTGATACATATGTAGATCATGTTTTGTACATAGGCTTGGAGACCCCTATTTGTGAGTATCAATTAAGAAATCAGAAAAAAAACAACAATTAAAAAAAGACCCACATGTAGAAGATAGAACAACTTTACTAGAATCTGATGGTTTGACTAATTTATATTATATGACATGTTATCTTTGTAAAAAATTATTAAATGGGGGAAGGTCCTTCCACTAAAATAAATTTAAAATCGTTTTACTTTGCTGGTTTTGATCTTTTTTATTGGGGAAAGGAGTAAATGTGAAAGTCTCTATCCTAATACCGGTAGATTTTTTTAACCCAAGTGTCCCCTCAAAGAGCTATTTATTATGTCATTATGAAATTCGTATGAAAGGATAAAATGTTTGGCTATAGCTGCACTTGTGACTACTTAGCATTGCTTAGTGAAATTATGATAAGGTTTGAATGGCACCCAGACTATGGGCTTTGCTTCTGAATGGACCAGTTTAACTACTCTTTATTAGTAGATGGTAGAGCTACCTACTTTGATCAATCCCTAATTATAAAGGGGATAAAGAAAAAGAAGATGGGAGAAATCACAAAATTCTAAAATGTATGCTCTCCATTCTCATTATAGTTATTTTATGGGTAAATGAATTAAAAATTGTTGTAAGATTCTACACTATCTCACTTGCAAGAATTGCCAGCCTTCCATTTCAGCACAGCAAAATAATCAAAGATGCTAATGAAATTTGATGACATATGGTAACTCAATGTATCTCATTGTCTTACTTAGAAGGATGTTATTTTTGTGAACGTCATTTTTTTAAAGAGATCCCTTTTATTTTAAGAAAAATTATTTAAGACAATGAATGTTCCATTTATCTAGTTATTTGGTACAGGATTCTATTATCTGGGGCCAATTTTTAAATATATACTTTACATAAATGATTACTCAGATGCTCAGAATAATATAAAATAAGTGGTTTGTTTAATATTTTGTAATAAATTGGCAGTTCTGCCAACTTGGTCAGTTAGTTTGTCTTTTAAATTTTCTTTTACTATACTTGTTCTAATTTATTTTCAATCCAGTGAAATACTTATCACAGTATACTTAAGTATCTGGCTCTCTTTCCTATTTTAACATAATGAAAAAAAGCCAGGCAATGGGAGATTAGGGTAAGGGTGGGGTGTAGCAAAAAGAAGTAGGAAGATAGCAGGGGCTTCCAAAAGCCCTAAGTAGGTCATATATTTTTTCTAAGATTGCTTGCAAATTTTCCTAAATTCACTCCTATACAGTAGTTTCAGAGATGGGGGAGACATGAAGTTTGAGTTCAAATCTGCTTACCA
The DNA here is from genome assembly GCF_048593235.1 of Sminthopsis crassicaudata. Classification (NCBI taxonomy): domain Eukaryota; kingdom Metazoa; phylum Chordata; class Mammalia; order Dasyuromorphia; family Dasyuridae; genus Sminthopsis; species Sminthopsis crassicaudata. Next base: position 183,553,820 of record NC_133621.1, read on the forward strand.
AATATTAACTATTTGACCCTTAATGATTAGATAGTGACCTTGGAAGAAGATTTAGCAAAAAGTCACTGCATACATTGACAGATTCTTGGAGAAGGTTGTTGTGGTCTGAAGTAGAAAAACTCAAATAATCTTGGCTGTTTTGGAAAGTAATCAATTTTGCCTCCTTAGGGATTTTGTTGTTTACTCTTTAATTTCTCTGATAGTAAAATCTCTGAATGGATTAGCTTTCAGTTATCTTGGATTGGAAATGAGTCTTTCACCCTTTCTAAGACCTCAGAACAGAAGCTGCAGGTTTACTTGAGTCAAGATCAGTTGGAAGAAGAAATTGAATGGCAGCTTCCTTGCCACGAGTATAGCAGGCCAAGAGATTCTTCTGACATGTAAAGAAATGCTTCTGGGCAATATGACTTTCTGGTTCAATACTCTATAATGAATGATAAGTCTTCCTAGAAAAGAAGGTTCAGGACCAACAGCTCATCCCTTTAGACAGAATCATGAAGGAACTGTATAATGGTAAAAACCGTGAAGGAGTTCAGTGAAAAGACAAGAGTAGGGATGACTGGAATGACTAACTAGCCCTTCATCTGAAATACAGGAAAGAATGATTAAAATCAAGGACAAAGATTATTATACATATTGTATTGGAGTGAAACATAAAGGACTTTTCTGATATATAGGGAGTGACTGAGGAGAAGGTGGTGGCCTAGCATAGTAAGCAATGAGAAGCCTTTGCTGGTAGTAGAATAGATAAAAATCATCTTTCCTCTTTCAGGGAGGGATGATACAATTAAAACAATCACAAAGACAAAGCAGTTGATTTGTGGATACAGCAAGGTGAGAGCTGTAAATGATGAGAATTCGGGATTCTCTCCCACTCTGAGACTTTTTGTAAGCAGTGTATAAATGTCAGAAAAATCAAAATCTCTTAAGTTATTTTTCCTAAAGTGCTATCTATATAACAATTCTCATGGAAATTTTGTTACTTTTAATATTTTATTTTTCAGAATCATATGAAGGGCTTGTAGAAGGAATTAATAAACCTAAAAGAAAGGAGAGAGAAAGAAAAGGGAGAAAGAGAAAGCCAGAGCTTTTTCTCTGTGGAATAGCAGTGTAGCTCTGAGGATCTGGGGTTGGTGAAGCACTGTGTTTTGGGAGCTTGAGGTGTTGGATCAAGAGCACAACAAATGTGTGGAGATTATGGTTTTGTATAACATGAAAGCTACATCCTTTAAAATGTAGTTGAGCCTTTTCCTATTCTTTGGGATGTACCTGCATTTGAGGTTGGGAGACCTAGAAAACTAAAAGAAATAAGTTCATAAGTTATTGTAGAGATTTTCTGCTTTGAATATAACAATAAAATTAATAATAATAGTTAATAATAATAGTAATAATAGCTAGCATTTATGTCATACTTTAAGGCTTGTAAACTGCTTTTAAAATATTATCTCATTTTATTTTCGTTTTTTTAAATCTAAATCTTGGGAGGTAGATGGTATTATGATCCCCATTTTACAGATGAGGAAATTCAGTCAGAGTTTAAATGACTCAATTATGGTCATAAAGCTAGTAAGTGTCTGAGGCTGGATTTGAATTCAGGTCTTCTTGATTTCAGATCCAATGTGCTATTTGCTATGTTTCCAAGTTACCAAAAACTGTGTATTGAACTTATATTTACATATTTTAATAGTAGTGGCCCATAGTCAGGCAGCAGTGAAATCTAGATTTTCAATAGAATGCACAGCTACCTGGGATTGTAATTTATATTTCTTCCCACCCAGACTTTTTTGAGAACAATGTACCTTAAGCTCTCATTCATCTGCTCACCATTTGTCTGGGGCTTTAGGCTCATGTGGCAACTAGGTGATCTCTTATTTGTAAAATTATTTTATCCATTTAGTTGCTCTAATGCTATATACATATGTATCAATAAAAGACTGCAACTAGTTAGTGTGTTTCTTTTAGGCAATGACCTAATTAATGTAGGCTTGTATGTGTCAAAGTACACATTAGAGAGCCTGATACAGTAACAAAGAGCCAAAGGGCCCAGGATTTGAACCTCTATCCTCAAATCCTACCTCTTATGATTCACTGACTATTTGAACTTGGGCCTGGCACTTATCCTTCATGAACCTCAGTTTCTTCTTCTGTAAAAGAAGTGCTTTGGACTACGTAGCCCCTACACTTCCATCTTATGCTTGTGTAATTGAACTTGAAAAAATTCAATTAAAAAGTCAGCAATAACTAGAGGTCTTTATTATCTGTAATTTTATAATAAAACTCAAGTTCAGTGCTTTAAAGTGAAATAGGGCTCTTGAAACTTTTTCCTGAAGGATGGTCCCAAGTTAATACTCACCAGTTGTAGGGCAGCTTTCCATCTCTTTCTAAGGATGCAAAATTGACAAATGTTCCAGCCCCACATTCTCTGAAAAGAATCAAATAGTTAAGGTTATGCTTGCCAATGCTTGGCACAATGCTGCTCTAAGACAGATTCTTTATTTTAACAACATTGGAGGTGTGGATCTGAGAACAAGAAAAATCAGCTAATGTAAGATGTAATGGAAAAGCAAAACATCAACGTTTCACAGAATAACAAAATCAATTGGATGGAATCATAGCCATCTGTTTTGAGTCCCTTCCACAAGGCTCATATGATCTTGAAAAATAAAATCACTAAAATTAACTGCAGTAACAATTCTTCAAAATTTCCATGGGAAGTGTTAGTCAAAGTCCCCCAATAAATTCTGCAGTGTTTGAGATGGTAAGAGATTCAAAGGAATGTAATAAGCTTCCTTTGACTTGAGTCCTTTGCTTCTTGACTAACAGGTCACAGGACTTCTAGATGGAGTTCTACCTTGGAGTATATCTAGTTACAAAAGCTCATAGCAGAAAGGGAACATGAGGAATACTTAAGTTCAAGACATACCCCTGTGAGTGTCCCTTTTAAAGCACTCCTATCAAGTAGTTACTCAGCCTTTCTTTGTGTGAAGATGAAACCCAATGCAATGGAGTAGTTTCAGATGTTAGAATGTTTCTCTACTTAACAAGCCTAAATGTGCCCCATTTTTAATGACTTCCTTTCTTTTCTTTTGACTCTTTTGGAGTCAAGAAAAACAAATTGAATCTTTCTTTTATTTCATAGTCTTTCAAATACCTGAAATGATTATCTTTTCTTATCCAAAGATGCTGAGTTCCCTTACTCAGTCTTCACATGGTCTGATTTCCAGGCTCTTTTTCATTCTACTCACCCTCCTTTAGATGCTCTCCAGCTTCACAATATTTAGGTGGAACAGTGGATAGAGTGGATAAAAAAACACAAGTTCAAGTCCAGCCTCAGATACTTACTAGCTCTGTGACTCTGACCAAGACACTTAACCTCTGTTTACCTCAGTTTCTACTTTTGTAAAATTGGAATAATATTTTATAACACAGATTTTACACAGTTGTTTTGAATTTTAAAAGGAATAATGTATGCAAAGAAGTATGTACGTTATTATTTTTGCTGTTAAGGAAAAGAGAGCCTATCAAAGTGCTTATAGAATATTTGATATAAAATAGAACTCTATCAAGGAGAAAAAAAATCACTTTCCATTGCAAGTGTCATGAAAGGCACAAAAAAATGAGATAATTGGGGTATGATCAGAAGAAAGATAAAGATTCTAAAATCTAAAACTGAGTATAGAATGCATGCCTGAATGATTATCAACTCTAAGCTTTTGGAGATTATAATATTATATGAAGCACATTCATACAGCATCACTACAAGGGTATTATTGCTAATAAATGGGGCTTTTTTTTTCAAGATAAAGCTTGGGTTCATTTAAAATCACACAATAATATCCTCAAGGAAGTTTAACACAATCTCCTTTCAGCTCAATTCTGAACCCATGTAAAAGGTCAGATGCCATGTAAAAGGCATCTGTGTTCCAGAATTACTGCAATAAACACAATGTTATGTGAATACAGGAACAAATGAACAACCTCACCATCTTTATACAATTCCTTTTCAAAGTATATTTTGCAATAAACATCAAAATAGAAAATGGTAAGGTCCTCCTTATAGTTCTTTTTACAGTTCATATTTTGCTGATATTACAATTATAGTAAATCATCATTTTGTGTCGAATACGCAACCTGTTAAATTCCCTCCATATGATTTTTCATTGTGGTATTATCTGGCCTGTTTCCTGTTTTATATTTATTTATTGTACCCACTAACAGCTGACTGAATGAAATAAGACTAGTACTGTTAAATACATAGAAATCTAAAATGAAAGAGGGGAAAAGGGATTGACTGTTGGACCATTAAACTGTAGCTAGATAGATTTGAACTAACACAAGTACTCTATTTTGCAGGGATTTCTTATGGAAAATGATGGATCACTTGAGTAATGTAGAGTTGGACCACAAAAAAGCACTTGAGAATATACTCTGATGAGCAATGCATCACTGATAAAAGGAAACGTGGAATCACAAAAATTGAAACTCAATAGGATTTCCCATTTGAGTGAAAACTTAAATCACTTATACCTTCAAATGATACCTATAAAACCAACAGAAAGTAACTCTAATGACTTGAATTAAACTGCACAAGCATTTTATGATAGCACAGTTATAGCGAAAAAAAAACCCAATAAATTTTTCTCTCATTTTTTGTGGTGTCTATTCTCTTCATTTCTTTCAGGGAGAAACCATTCTTCAAAATCTTTCTCACCCCTCTGGTGCCCCAAATATACTCAATACCCAAACTGCAGTTATTTAAAGTGACAAATAGCAAAGATGGTTTTGTGTTAGCAAATAACTCTGCTCTACTATTATAATAGCAATATATTCTACAATAAAAACTCCAAGCTGTGGTATAAAAGGTAAACCACAAGATAGAAAAATCATTGTAAAATAATTCTGAAATTGTATAATCTAGACTACTAGTCAAAGAACTATAACCATATAACACTCCATAACAAGTTTGGTTTCAAGAAATTGTGAATTTCCCAAAGAATCTTGAGAAATGTAACATGCAGGATTCCTTTCCTACTCATGTTGGGATAAGGAGCAGTTAGAGAAAACATCATCTGGGACTAAGGATTGGGAAATGAGTTCACAAATTACAAGAAATTGGAGTAGGCATAGAGCTTTGAGAAGTGTCAGGCTAGGAGTATTTTTATAGGGATACACTGAGAGCAGTGCTGCAGAGTGTTTACCTTCCCAAGCCCACAAGGAGAAGAGCAAATAATAAGTATAGACTTCTTTGATCAATCTTGGCAGCTCACCTAAAGTTCTAGTAATTTAAGAGATGACTTGCATGGAACATGGAGGCACTGGATTAATCTGCTTCTCCCTTTAGTTAAGTGTATCCAACCTCTGTTTTTAAGTATGTTCCCTTAATTGACCTAGTTTTACTTCTCAAAAATAACTAAGGTCAACTCAGATATGTCTTTCTTTGGGTTTATTTATGGTACAAGTGGGTGGTGAGAAGTTCCTGGTAGTTCAAGAGATTTACTAGGAACAAACCTTCAAGTGAAGACATATCCAGAGTAAGAGAATCTCTCTGAGGACATGCTTATGAACCATTCTAATATTTTTATTAAAACATTTTAAGCTCTAAAAAGCAAAAGTTTTTAAAGGAAATTGAGATAGTTCATTTCTCCATGAATGGAGAGCCTATTATTATAATCATAACTGTTGATGGAGCTCACTAAGAGAAATAAGTCTTCCCTTAACCTCCTGAAGTTAGACAAGGGCTGGGGAATGAAAGAAGACTAGGGACTGGACAAAAAGTCATATCACTGTAGTGGCCCAGTAGGCAGAGTTCTGACTATTCATTTTCGGTTGGGAGGGAGACATGAAGAGAGCAGTTATTGATTCAAAGCAATATTAGTATTACAAATTTTAAAAATGTATTTAAAGGCATGTGTTCTTTCTGCTATTCACATAAATAATTTGGGATAAATAATTTTCCTGCTACTTTTCATGTTCTGTTTCAAACTTTAACAATAGTCTTCACAGAAGATGAAATAAATTGCTAAGATTTTCTTCTTTTTTAAATCAACTATAGTTTCAAGAATAAGACTAGAACTTATACAAACTAAAATTTGCATTTATGGAGTAAATGGTTAACTGAATAACAATTTTGATAAGAGATCAAATTGTTAAGTCTTCTTGAGATGAATGTAAAACACTTTAAAAATTTACTATATAAATGTTGGCTATCATTTATTTTCTGCCCTACATTCTAATCCAGCTTTGTTCATTCCAGGATGATAACTCTTAGAGTAAAGGAATTATGCTGCCAACCTGTTGGATAGTGTGGCAAAGTATGCAGACTATTGTCATGATTTTCAAAATGTGCAGTTTCTTCTTTCAAAATTATAGGTTCAAAGATCATTTCTATAAATTCTCATTCTTTGTTTTGATCATATTTCTGATTGTTGTGATGAAGAAAAAAAAGAAATTTCTCCCCTAGGGGCCAGCAAGCAAACAAATTCCAAGGTTGGAGGTGAGTGGCTGGATAAGTATTCTTGCCTGGTACAGGAGGATTAATTAATAAAAAGATGGATGATATGATATCAAATTATAAAAGTATCTTCCTTTGTACATTTATCTAGAATGTTGAACCTAAAAAGTTGATCCTCAAATTGTAAATATTATATGAAATCACTTAGAAAACTTTACAAAAAAATTTAGAACAATTCTCCTTATCCTGTAAAGCTTGCACTGATTTTCACATTTATCATAACCAGTTCTTTTATAAACAATTCATTGTTGCTCTTCTATTACTCCTTTGTTCATTAGACTAAGAATGCATAAATTGCATCATTTATTCAATAATCATTAAGACTGAGATATTATAATAATGTTAAGTATTATCAATAATATCAGTAGAATAATGATGTAAGAGAATTTCTGTTTCTGTGAAGTGTACAAGTTTAAATGACTAAGATTCTTTGAGCTGAAATGTTTGCCCATATCTCACTTTCAAAGCAGACTGGTTTATGAAGGTACTCTAGGAAATTTTTTTTAAGTTGAAACTAAAAAGTTTTAACTTTTTAGAAACTAAACTAATTAATAAACTAAATGAAACTAATAAACTAAAAAAATGACTATTGTTGCTTAGTGGGAAATGGGACTCACCTGGCCATCTGCAGATGTTTTTTCCTGAGAATGATAAGTGTAACAAGAAGCAGCCCAATCAGGAGTGTGCTCAGGATTGCCAACACTGAGATCACTACCACATTGGGATTCATCTCAGTAACTATAAAGAAAAGTAGAATATATTAGTAATCACTGGCTTCAACACATAGAAACTAATAGTTTTTTTTAATCAAACTGTATTAACTATCCTCAAAAATAAAGCAACTCACCCAAAGAAATGTTGCATTTTCTAGGTTATGGTATCACAAAGTAAATTTTGGCTGCTAAATATTATTCTGGAAGAAGTAATTATGACTCCTTTTCAAAGGCCCCAAACTGTTTTGTTTTGTTTTGTTTTTCTTTTGTGACTAAGATCATTGTGGGATTTGGAAAGTGTATGTGTCATATCTATTATGTCAGGAAGTCACAAAATATTAATATTGGAAAGAACCTCAGAAGCAAACCAAATCAGTTGATATCTTGATTAAACATTCCCTTAATAATAAGTGACTTTCCAGTCTTAATTTAGAGCTCTAAAAGAACAACCCTCTAATTCCTGAGCTATTTTTGAATGGTTCTAATTGTTAGAGTTTTTTGTTGTTGTTATTGTTTTTTCCTTTACATTTTGGATCTTGTTGCAACTTCTACTCCTAGTTCTTTCTCCTGGGACCAAGAAACTAAGTCTATTTGTCCTTCAAATAGTTGAAGGCATTTTTTCTCTAACACAAACATCTTTAGTTTCTTCGCCTGATCATCATATGGCATGAACAAAGTCTTTCATCTTTCTGGCTGCATTTCCTGGGACTTTTAAGACTTGAGGTTAGGCATAATCTTCTGAAAATATGATGCTCAAAATTGAATATAGTCCTAAATGTGATCTGATCATGGCAAAATACAAAGAAGCTATTATATACTTAAACATTACCTTTCTTAATTTAACCTAAAAGATCACTGAATTTTTTTGGTCATCACATTGCACTATTGAATCTTATTGGATTTGCAGTCCATTAAGGTGTTCAAATCTTTTTCACATATATTGTTATTTAAATACCTCTTCAAGCTTGTATTTTTTGCAATTGCTTTAAAACAAAACAAAACAATAACTGAAAATCCAAACCTCTCTAATATAGGACTTTATATTTGATAATATTAAATTTTATATAAACAGATTTGTCCATATTCCATCTTGTCAGTATCATTTCTGATAGTTTTTGTAAAATGAGTTTTGTTAATATGTTAGCTATCCCTCCCAGCTTTGTGTCATGAGTAAAACTGGTAAAAATTCCTCCAATGTCTTTATCTGTTACTTATTTTTCAAATAAATATAAATATATACATACATATATGCATGTGTATATATGTATGTATATGTGTGTATATGAAAGAGTAGAAGACCCAGAGAGACCTCCTTCTAACTTGATATTAACCCATTAATGACTTTTTTGTTGTTGTTTTTTTGTCTTGGGCCATTACTCTTCTGCTTAGCTCATATCTTTCCATGCATCAACAAGAATGGCATAAGAAATTTTCTCAAATGTTTTGCTGAAACCAAACTATAACATTATACTAATCTTTTGGTCTCATATTGCAAATTTACAAATTACAAAGGAGTTAAACCTAAATTTGCAATCATATTGAGTTTTTAATCGTTTTTTCATTTTCTCACAAACTCTAAAATAACAATAATAATATATAGATTTTTGTGCTGGATCATACTCTTTACTCTACAGACTCCATTTTCTTCCCTTTTTGGAAGATTGGGAAAATATTTCCACATCTCTAGTCTTATAGTATCTTTCCTACTCTTCATGAGTTTTCCAACATCGCTATCACTGGGTCAGCAATCGCTTCTGCCAATTCTTTTAATACCCTGAAATATATATATTTTTTACTTGGTTACATCTAATCTGTTATAAATTAGCATTGTTTTATATAATCTCTTTCTCTTTTATTTCCTAATGTAACTAAAAAAAAAACCCATCTTTTCATTATCATTATCGTATATATTGTTCCCTCATTATAAGCTTTAATGCTCCTAATTCTATTTTTTAGAAAACATCTCTATTTTCATATTCATTCTTAGTTATCCATCCTTTGCTTGTATCTTCTTTATCACTTTAAAGTTATTCAATACAAAAAATCTAAATACATTAATGAGCTAATAGATGCAAAAGGGTTTGTTTACATTGTTCTCTTCAGGAAATTCCTTTTTTCTCCTCATCATAAATATTTCTTTTGGGTCTCAGAGAAGAATGGTGAATAGAGAGAAACTTTAGACCCAGGAAATCCTTGGTTTCAGTCCCACCACTGACACTCACTGGCTAAGTGATCCCTGATATGATTTCAAATTTAATTTCTCAATGCTCTAGATTACAACTGTCAAACACATGGCCAACAAAATTCCTGAGTGTAGCCAGAACCAGATTAAGATGTATCAAATTAAATATGATCCAAGAGATCATATTAATTGCTGGTTTTCTAAATGAACATAGAGCTACAGCTATCTATTTGAGTGTAACACCTATTTCTTTTTTAATATGACCCTTTGTGAATTAAGTCTCCTCATCTCTAGAATGGGGATAACAATATATTACATTAGCTACCTTACAGTCTCAGGAGAAAAAAAGAAGTAAATATTTCATTTACAACAATATGTAATATATTCTTATTGTATAATTTTCTATTTATTGTAGATTGTGAGTTTATGTATAGCTTACATAAACACAGCAAAAAGGATGTGATTAAAAAAAAAAGGGTTACTTATTCTCCCCTCTCAAAAAAACCCAAAATTCTCTTCTAATTATATTATTAAATAGATAAGATATGTATTAAAATAATAGATCTATTATAATTATTACATTAAAGTATCCAATTTATATTATTTAATAAAGATCTATTAAATAATATACACCATTAGTATTATATTATTTATATATATTAATATATATATATATATATATACTTTAATGTTTTGATTAATCTGGGAATTCCTTGACATAAATATTCCTTCAATGATGTAAAATGCTATTCAATCATATCTTATTGTTTTTTTTATCCAAGTCCTGCACCTTTCCCTGGATTTCATATCATTACATGGATACCAATAGAATACAGCATTAATTGCTTATTTTTTTTGGCTATATTCCAATTATAGTTTTTGGTCAGACATGTGATTTCATTTATCTGGAAAACTCCCAGTGAGGTAATTCCCTCTACCAGTACAAATCAATCCCTATCATAGAATTATAATTGTGAAGAGTTGTATACCAAGAGATTAAATAAATTGCTTAGGGTCACCTGGCTGTGTATATCAGAGGTATGACTTCAACCCAAATCTTTTTGACTCTGAGGCCACTTTTCTATCTACTCTATGCTGCCTCATATGTGTTTCAAATATGTATCATTGTACAATGATTAAATTACATGAATTTTATGTTTTTATATAGTGATACTATCAAACTCAAAAAGAAACAGGAGCCAGTAAACCATATATTAGGATCCCTGCTGACAGAATATTGATTTAATTTTAAAATGTAATTTATATTTTATCGATTTTTAAAAATTTTAGTTTGTTAATTATATTTTGATCATATTCAAGGGAACTAGGAAGCATTGTGAACCAGATGTGGTCCATAGGTTGCAAATTTGACACCTTTGAGAAAATAATATAGAAATGATATTATATAAAAGAAAATGATAATAATGAAATCAATTAAAAAGTGATGATTATGATCTTAAAAGTTTTAATGACAGATGTCTTTACATTGGGTATTTGTTAATATAAATGTTGATTTGGAAGCTAAAAATAATTATGCTGACTCACACATTTTGAAATCTGAATACAAATAAAACTATGAAATTAAGAAATAAGAAATGAAAAATAAGCCAAAAGATAACAATGAAAAAAGCATTAGATTAGCTGTCCCTTATCTATCCAATTCTACAGATGATTACAGAAAATTTGTTTTGCCTTAATAATGTCATATTATTGTAGTTTTATAAATATTTAGGTAATTTCAAACCTGAAACAGTTATAGTGTTTAATTATTTTACTTAAATGCAGCTTGAATTGTAGAGTTGTGAACATCAGGGAAAGCACTTTGGATCTAAGTGTATAATAATAATAAAAAAAAAGACAACACACAATTGGAAAGAAAAGGGAAAGACAAAGCTGGAAACAGTTTACAAAGAAAATGTATGCCATATGTACCCATTGTGGAGATGGCTATGAATGTAGGAACACTGGGACTGTTGTGGCTGAAGCTGGTTACACTACAGTTGTAGGCAGTAGCAGGCAGGAGGCTGGAGATCGTTACAATGTGGGAAGAAACAGAAACTGGCTCCTAGAGTTGCAGAGGGGGAAAAGAGAAAATTAACTTCATTTTCTTTTTTAAGAAGTTCTTCCCAAAGCAGTGATTCTGGAAACACTGAGCACTACCTCATATCCATCTCATTCAGCCTGAATCTATTCTATTAATCCATGTTTTTATAACTCTATTTATTAAGTGAACTGAGTAACTACATTCCTGGAAATATTGGTCATATTCTTTACTATCAAACAAAGATGTATAGTCACCTATGCCAAGGGAAGCCAAAGTCATTAGAAAAACTTTCAGGGGCTTTTCTCTTCTCATCAACTTTCTCTGAAAGGATAGTACTAAGCAAGGTTAATGGGTGAAGGACATGATTCATTGTATTTTCCCTGGCTGTCTCCCATACCTGAAACTTCCTCATCTACAAAACAAAATCTCCCTCTTATAAAGAAGTCTTTCCCATATATGCTAGGGCCTTCCCTTTGTTGATTATTTCTATTAATACATATGTGTAGATATATCTATATTTCTCTATCCAACCATCCATTCATCCATCCAAACATTTCTATTTCTCTTCATTCTTTTGTTTCCTCACCTATTTTCATATTATCCAGCCCTGACTGTGAACTTCTTAAAAGCAGGAATTGTCTTTTGCTTTTCTGTGTCCCCAGTGCTTAGATTCAGTGCTGGGTATATAGAAAGTGCTTAATAAATGCTTGTTGACTCAGTTATTATTTGGTGAACAGACTTAAATAAGAAATGTTACATAAGAAATAAGATTTGACTATTCATTAGAAAAAAGAGCATATTTGAAGTAAGAAAGGGGAAAAGGAACAAAATATACTTTCTAAATATCTGCTAAATTATATCTATTTTGAAACACCTTCCGTTGCTCTTGTTACTCAATCCCAAGGATTCATCCTTCAAAATGCACTGAATTTGTATGTATAAAGAATAGTAAGGCCCTCACCATTCTGCTTTTCTTTCAACATAGGACTGTACCGGGTACTAAACAAAGTAGATCCTTCACCATTCTGCTTTTCCTTCACCTGCCCCAGGGAAAAACAGGTAGTAAAATGAAAGCATAGGCTTACTGCCTTTAAAATGTAAATATTACTGGGATTAGAGAACCCATAGTTCAAGTAATGCCTTTTAATTCAACTAATAAATCTTGACTCTGAAAATCCCTTAAACCTCTCTTTTGCATGCTAGTCCACACTCCACTTTTTTTTTCTTTTTCATATAACATTTCAATGAAATTTTTCAAAATTATTTACACTAAAGGTAGTATCATTCTAACCCTAGAACCCAGCAGTGAAGTTAAACAATGCCTCTGTTAACATTGGTAGGACTAGGATAAGGACCAAGAAGAAAAATGTTAAAAGGAAGAAGAAAAGGAAGATTAGGAAGAGGAAGAAAAATGAGAAAAGAAAAAAAGAATTTTATTTGATTGAGGGAAGAGTTCTGACAGCATATCAGAAAAAATTGCCTACATTTACTACTCAAAGACATTTTTCAGAAATTGACTGTGCTTGATTTCCTACCTTCACTTCTTTAGAACAAATAGAAATGGGGTTTCTGTACAGTGATTTGCTGTGGACCATATTGACTTAGTTTTAAGATGTTTTATTTATTGTTAAATATTTACCAGTCTGATTGTGACTACACTCAGGGGTGTTATGGGGCACTAAGGGGAATGTTTGACACCTCTATTTGAAAGCTCTCTTGAATTTTTCTTTGAGTGCAGAGTTAATTGTTGTTTTAGGAGTCCTTGCCCTAAATTTTGGATTGAAAATGGTGGCCCCAAAGACTAATGAAGGGAAAAAACCAAAAATATTCATAGTTCAACTTTATTATTAGGCTAGGAGATAAGGTCCTAGAAACAAAATTTTTATAAGAAATTTTGAGAATTGCTATATCAGGCCATAAACTATTATCCCTTGGTTCTGTCTTTTATAGTGGCTCCAAGTGATCATTTGGGGATTATATTTTTTTGACAACAATTTCAGATTTTGAAATATGTTGAATCTCTGAGGTCTTTTTCAGCTCCAAATTTCATTAACTCTGTACTGAATATTCCAATTTGGAACTATTGCCTACAAATTAAAAAATTGATACTCATATTTTCAATCACTTTGTAGGTTTATTAATTGTGTAAAGTGGCACATCCTTTTATTTGTTCCAAGTTAGTATCCCCTATTTGTAGATATACTATGATTTTAGGTAAATAGCATTGATAAATAGTTTCTTACCACTACTCTTCCTGTTTTTAAAGACAAATCTTATTTTCAGATTCCTCTTTCCAGAATGAGTAATTTAAAGTTTTTTTTTTAGTTTGCATTTCACCCACCATATCTTCATATAAATGTGCTCCTTTACTATTTCAATTCCCTTTCCTCCTCTTCAATAACATGAAGAAGAACTCATGGACTAAGAATAAATAACATATCATATTGGTTTTTACATTTTAAAAGTTTTTTTCATATATTCTATCTACCTACAATATATAGACCTTGAATTCTTGTTGATTGAAAATACATAGAGGAGATTATTCTGACTCAAGTAACTTAACCAGGTATTCGTTAACCTAGGTAATGAAAATAAACTTAGAGAAAAAAAAAAAAACTCGTAGGAATGTACAGTACCTGGAGCTTTATTTCCTGGTTAGAGCCAATTTGTTGACAGAAGACTTTGTAGAAATCAACTACTCCATCTTCCACCCACAGCAGAGTCACAGAAGTTTGAGTCTTATTCACTGCAAAAAGTGATTTTGGAGGAGCTGGTTCTGTATGCAAAGAAAAGCAAAATCTTTAATTCCCTTGTCCCTACACCAAATATGTAATTTTGTCTTTGGAGCATCAAGAGGAACAAGTAAACAAAAGGAATCTAAGAAGCAGTCCTCCATAAACTTTTTCCATTTTCTTTAAAAATAATTTATATCTAAAAAAGTCAGGAGCAATAAGTCTTGTCTTTTCTTCTCCATCTCAAATATTTCTCTATTTAGAAAACTTCCTGTTTCAAGTTGAGCTAAGTTATAGGCATCATCTATTAATAGATTGTGCATTGATATATGAAACAAGCACAGGGAGTTGTCACTTCCTTGCATTAGAAGAACTGGGCTGCCCCAGAAATTCATAGTAGCTACTTAGGAATGCTGGGTAAAACAACACAGAAACTATTAATCTGAGCAGATAGTGTCCAGTAATATTTGTCATCTTCAAATTGAGTCAATTAAGTTTTGTTTGCAAAGAATGACTCCTCATCATCAACTTGAGGAAATAGACTTTCACTGTCTTTGGTTGTCAGAATGGATGAGCTAGTTTAATGAACCCAACGGAAAATGTTTATCTTTTCAAAGAAAGTTATGGGAGCTGTTCTGATCATTAAAAATATAGACCAAGGGTTCTTAACCTCATCTGTGTCATTGACATTTTTGGTAATCTGGGGAAGTCTGTGATTTCTCAGAATAATGTTCTCACATGCATAAAATATATAAGAAATTCAAAGGAAACCAACTATGTTGAATTACAGTTATTATATGCATGAATATATATATATATATGTGTGTGTATGTATATACAAATATGTACAGTCATACATATATGCATCAAGTTTATGGTTCTCAGGAGACTAGTGTAATTCATATGGGTTAATTTAGATCTCTCTTCTCTTGATTGGCAGATCTAGTCCAGTCTTGTGGGCTTCACTCTATCAATAATGTCTATGGCTCTTTTTCTCCTTGAAAACATGGGAATCTGATCCTATCTTATGAAGAGTTCTCTAGCTTCTTGTAGACATCATACTTCCAAAACAATAAAAAAGTTGAATACATGTATTAACTGCATAAAGAACATAGTCAAAAGCAACTTGATAGAATGAAAAAAGAATGGGCCTTAGAATAAAAAAAGACTTCTTAAAAATACATAAAAACAGAAAAAATATATAATATACAAAAATTCATATACATATAAATATATTTTTAAAAGTACTTATATCTGAGTTTCTTTTGCCCAACACTAGTTAGAATATTCTATCTGGTGAGCCCAGTTTCCTTTCTTATCCAAAAGTTCAATTACAGTGTCTACAAATTCCCAGAACTATACTTAGAAAGATTTCAGCAATGTGAGAGGAGCACAGCATGGTTCCTGATTCATTTCTAGTATCTCTGAACTCTGTTAACTCCTTAGGCTCTGGTAGTAAAGGATGTAGTGATTTTTCCATGGCTACCTTGCTCTTTCAGTGTCCTTATCTCTCAGGATACCAGTCTGATATACAGTGCCATTATTCTAGTCTATGCCCTTCTCTTAATGTTTTCCAGCTTCACTTAGAATTTCAGGATATTTATTTGTAGAGCTGCCTCTACAGCTTTCATTTTGACATTCCTCATTCTTTACCACATGATTTTCCAATTGACTAAAAGTTATTCTAATCATTGTTTCTCCCAACCTGGAGGCCCCTACCCTGTCACCTCTTTCTTATGGCTTCTCTTTTCCTAGTAATCATGGCTACAACTTTTTATATACATGCAAATTCACTCTCAGATTTTCTTCCAGCTAAAACTATAGAGAGGGAGGGTGGGGAAAGCTGGGATGATAGTTTAGCTCTTTTAAGCATGGTAATGTACATGTCTACCATAGGAAATGTGCTCATCTAGGGGATGTCCTTCTAGCAAATCTTGATCAATAAAAAAAATTCATTTATCTTGTATTCAATAGAATGATGGGATTGGTTTTCTGCCTCTGAAATCCTTTGACATTCCTAGCTAAGGTCACTTATTCCCACTTGTAGTACTTGCCCTGACTTGAGACTCTAGGACCAATCTACCCTTTACTTCACTACTGCAAAAAAAAAAAAAAAAAAAGAATCCATGATTTTATCAGTGTGAGTTTTCAGATGCTTAATGTCTTTCAAGAATTACAAAGGAGGGAAAAAATCAGCCTAATGAATAGAGCATCAACATTTCCAGGTTTATATGAGTGTGCAAATGTATGTACTGTAAGTCCCTTGCATACTATATAATTAAAAATGAAGAATTATCCTTACAGAGGAATACTATCTTTTGTCAGTGATCAAAATATGGTTATATATGTTGTCATGGGGCTTCTTAAATCCCACAGTAGAAAACAAAAAGCAGCTTCTTCATCAATTTATTGTTTATTCATTGAACTTCAGAAGAAGCCGTTGGTTCTTCAGTGTCATCTGGAATATTGTGACTGAATATAAGTCTAATATTATGAGGTGAACCTCCTGACAGATACAGTGGTTTGTGTTCATAATAATGTTCTAGCATAGACTCAGGAATTAGCATCTGAATAACAATCTGAAGTGTATTTTCATGCTATTAAATTCCATGCTATGGAATATTTTTTTTTAAGAGTAAGCTCAAAAGAAGAAAGTCTTAGTAAATATTGAAGAGGAGGGGAGGGTCTGGGGAAGATGGTGAAGTATGTCAGAAATTTCAAACTGAACAGATTTCTCCCACAAACAGAATAAATTTGTGCCTTAGAGCTAACATATACTGGTGAAAAACAAAGAGGACTTGGAGCAGAACAGGGGTCTTCCTGAGATAAATCAGGAATACCAGAAGAAAGACCTCAATCTGGGGATTAACCCATGTGAAGTGCAAACACCTAGAGGCTATCTCTATAGAAATACCACTTGAGGATCAGGGGGTGAGCTGGCTTTGGGTGCAGCTTCAGTCCAAACTACACGAATTTTCACCTTCCAGATAATCTGTGGAGTCAAGGCCTGAGTGAACGGGAGCCTCAGCCAATTAGGAACTCCATTCCTAGCTGTGCTGCTGAAACACAGCCCTGAGCAAGAAGAAGCCAGAATACCTGGTGAAAGCAAAAGCAATGAAGCAGTAGGAGGGGGAGCTTTTGTTTTGATATTCCAAGTCAGAGGGGAAGTTGAAGTAAAGCTAGAGGATAGAAGATATGTTCTGGCTAGGTTGAGTGGTGCTGGTGGTGGTTTAATCCCTTTACTGCAAACAGTATCTGATTTTTAGGGGCTTCTTTACAAAGTATCTTCTGAAGGAGGAAAGTCAACCTAGTTACCTCTTCATCATTAATCTCACCTTGCTGCTATTTATTGATTTGTTCATTCATTCATGGTTTCCTACAATTTCAGCCTAGTGGGCCTAGTGTCATAGAGTTATTGTATTTTCTTAGGGATAGCATCTGATTTCCAACCCAACTGAGGGTATCTCTCTCTTGGTAAATTTTTCCAATTATGGTTCTGAATAGTAGAGAGTTCAATAATGAGATGTCTTAGTTAATGCTATCAATGGAGATTTCACTCTTTCTATAGCAAGTGTGACTTTATTATTTAATTGGTACTTTCCCATCCTTTCAATTTTAAGATATAGATTAATCAGATGTCTGAATCTCACTTCAAATATTAATATATATATGCCTCTGAACAAAATCTGATAGAATGAAACCACTCTTCCATTCAAGATAGATTGTAAAAATTCTAAGAAAGGTCAGCCTCACTGGAGTGAAAAAGGTTTTCAGCCTATCTCAGACAGATTCTGGGAAAGCTAGCAAGAAGGTGTTAGTCATAGCAAATAAGCAATTGAGACCTTCAGTCCTGGCTCAATAGAGGAGCAAACCAATGGAGCAGCTTCTAGTCCAGCTCAAAAGGCAAACTCTGAAAAAACAGGCTATTTCCTAAAAAGAGAGGGCAAAGTTACCCCTACAAACACAGGGATCCCTGTGATCAAAGGCAAGGCTCAGAGTTGTACAGGTACAGAGCCTCCTTTACCCCATTAGCAGAACTCTATCACAAAAATAAAAATAAGGAAATAGGGGGCAGCTAGGTGGTGCAGTGGACAGAGCACCAGCCCTGAAGTCAGGAGAAACTGAGTTCAAATCTGGTCTCAGACACTTAACACTTCCTAGCTTTGTGACCTTGGGCAAGTCACTTAACCCCAGCCTCCAAAAAAAATTAGAATGAGACAAATGGAAGCTAATGATTCTATGAGACATGAAGAATCAGTCAAACTAAAAAGAGTGAAAAAATTGGGGTGTCACATGGATAGAGGGTGTGATTGTGAATGAACTATGATGTTATGATAACAAAGAAAATGATATTAAAGGGTGGGAAAAGATCTTTATTGGAATAAGAGGAAAAGGGAAGTATAATGGAATGAATTAGATTGCATGAAGAGGCACAAAAGACCTATTACAATCTAGGGGAGAGGGATGAGCATTGTCTGAACCTTGATCTCATCAGTTTTGTCTCTCAGAGAGAATAATATAATCATTCAGTTGGGTATAGAAATTTATCTATCCCATAAAGAAGTAGAAGGAGAAAGAGGGAAGAAAAGGGATGAAATAGGTAGAAGAGAGGACAGAAACAAAAGGAAAAAATGGTAAGAGAAGGGGGGAGGTTGAATAGAAGATAAGATAGTGGAGGGGGTGAGTAAAAAACAAACTCAAAACACTAGTAAGGACCATGTGGAAAGAGAGAACAAAAGTATATCCAGGGGAGAAAATAGGATGGAGGTAAATACAGAGGTAGTAATCATAACTATAAATGTGACTGGTATGAAATCTCCTATGAAAGGGAAGCAAATAGCAGAATGAATTAAAAAACAGAGTCCTACAATATGTTTACAAGAAACACATTTGACACAGAGAGACATATACAGAGTAAAAATAAAAGTTTTGAAAAGAATTTATTATGTTTCAACCGAAGCAAAAAAATCAGGCGTAGCAATTCTGATCTCAGATAAAACAAAAAGTAAAAATAGATCTAATTAAAAGAGATAAGGAAGGAAAGCACATCTTGATAAAGGGTACTGTAAATTATGAAGTAAGTAACTCTATTAAACGTGTCTGCACTAAGTGGTAGAACATATAAATTCCTAGAGAATATATCAAGCCAGTTAGAGGAAGAAAGAGATAGTAAAACTATATTAACGGGGGAACTCCACCTTCCCCTCTACAGATATGTATGTATCATCCCATATCATATATCACATCTGAAAATATTCCACAGAACATGATTTTGGAAGAAAACATTTTCAGATGTGAAAATTAAGGCAAGACAAAATTTGAAAAGTTGAGGTCAAATAACCAGTGGTTGAATTTGGAGTTGGGCTGAAAGTTGCTCTTCTGCTGGAATGGAAAGCTTCCCGCTTCACTACTATCTCCTTGAAGGCAAAAATCATTCCTCTAGTAAATCATATATAAAAAGAATGGATAGTCCTTATGAATGAAAACTATAACATGCACCCATTCTGCTTTACTAAGAGATTCAACTAAATTTTGAGAAATTTAACTAATATTTTATCATTTGTGTAAGAATAGAAATATTAATATTATTCCATAAATAAATTATGCTTTCTTACACAGATCTGATTTATGTAAAATTGAATATAGACTATAAAAAACTTTTAAGTTTATCCATTTCTAGTATACTATTTTTCATTCTAAGAGATATATTTTAAATATTTATAAATTATTTTTATATAGTTGTTTTCATGTTGTCTCCCCCATTAAAATGGGAAATTCTTGATTGCAGGGACTATCATTCATCTAGGGGATGACAGTACCTTTCTTTGTATTCCTAATGCTTGACGTACAGTAGGCACTTAATAAATGGTTATTGACTAGCTGATGATTTATATTAGTAAGTGATCTATATTGAGATACATATGGTATTTATTAGCATATTATGGTACTAAAACACTTTATTTACTTTACATTTTGTACATAACATCGCTGTATGGTAGATAGTGCAAATATGCTTATAAAATGGTGAAACAGCCTTGGTTAAATAGAGTTGATTAGTGATTTGTCCAATATCAGACAGATAATAAGTAGTGAAACCAAATCTTGAATTGTGTATTTTTTATTCAGAGTTGAGTTCTTTTTCACACACACACATACACACTCTGACACACACTCACACACACAGTAGGCTCACCCAACTTTACGAGGTGGGGCAGAGAGGTGTTGCTTCCTCTCTCAGTGCAAGCAGTTACTGAGAGGTTGTAGATATCACCTGGGGGTAGGTTTAGCACGGCAGTCATTACATTTCGTGTTACCTGCAAAAATAATCAGAATCAAGTGTAAAGCCTCAAAGTAAACCACAAAATATATTATTTCCCCAAAGTCTCTTTAATAACTTTAGAAATCATAAATGCTATAAACTCAGATAAAACATTAGGAAGGTAAATTATTTAAAATTTTAAAACATTGGTATGTTTCTTATTAAAATTCAGCATCACTACTGTCTTGTGCTATATATTACTCTAGTTACTTTTCTAGCTATAAAACTTTCATCAGCTGCTATTCAAGGACTGAACAGATTGCATTTGTAATCTTACCCCTGAGATATCCAAAGGAATAGGTTTTGATTCATATATGAAAGTTTTAATGTGTCCTCATTAAAAAAAAAAGACCTTCACTAAGGATCTATTATTATTTCCATTATACAGACTAGGCAACTGAGACTGAGAGATTGAATGACTTACCCATAATCATACACCTTGGCATAGTAAATAGAGAGGTGACTAACCAAAAGGATTATAAAATTTGGAGCAAAAATATTCCTTTTTCTTAGAGCACAACACATCAATAATATCTACTGTTGGGATGTATAAGATTTTTTGGATAATGATATGAATCCTATGCACCAAGTAGGTTCAGGGCTGCACAAGAAAGTAGGTGCATGACAAATCAGAGCATGTTTAAATCAGCCTAGAGAAGCAATTGTTAAATTTTCAGTGTAAACATTTACACCTCAGAAACCAGCAGACACTATAAGTTATCATGATTTATTATTTTCTTGATTGTCTAGACTTAAGAAAGTAATGGGGAAAATGTTAAGAATGCTATTAAATTTAAAAATAGTGTCATCAATATATTTTCCCACTAGAGAACCAACTGTTAAACATTCACCAGCACACTCCTGCTTATACCAGAAAGAATTATCATAGAGCATTCTACCCACATATGTTCAATTACTGCTGATGAGTATATCAGGCAAATCACATAATCCCCCTGGATCTGTTTTCTCATTTTGAAAAGGAGTAGTTGGATTAGATGGTTTCTGGGGCCCCTCAGAACTCTAGCTTTATGCTCCAATGATTGAAAGTATATTGTTTAGTCTGGTTATTATGCACTGGAGTTGGACGTTTGAACCTCAAGCAACTATTTCTCTGATACAATCCCAACACCGAATTTTCTTCTCCTTACTTATCCTCTCCAAAAATATCAAGGAGTCAAAACCAGCATTCATTAATGCACATGCCATATTGATTAATGAAAATAGAACAGATAGGACAGGTTGAGAATGTCTAACTTCACTGCCCCTTTGTGCTCCTGTAACAGTTGATACAGAGGAAAAGGAAAATGTGCATTATGTCAATATATAGTGTTAGTGTATGAAGATAGAAAAGAAAAAAAAAAGAGAAGAACATTAATAAAACACTAAAAATGCAGAGAAAGATAAAATGCAAGGTCAAAATGTGGCCTGGATAAGCAAGATATTGTAGGTATTTCTGTGTTACACTTTAACACATACTAAGAAAAATTTTTTAAAGCTTCATATATTAAGAGAATCCCAGTTTCATATATCAATCTTCTTTTTCTGTCCTCTAGTTCTAGAAATCTCCAATTATTAAGTATATATAATGAAAAAGAAAATATGAAATAGAAATTTTAAAAATCAAAGTAGAAGTTAAAACATCCAATGTAGATTTCAGTTCAGAATTTAAAATAGATGATATAGTAGGTGTGTTTTTAAGCATTTGCACAAATAAATGTTCTATCACTTCTCTTTTAGAATTCTATGGACACATACACTCTTTTTTATCTTTTTCTTTCCTTCAGCGACGACCATCCAATGCAGCATTCTGGAATGGGAGAGGTTAGTTGTGTCATCCCCATACATCCAACTTATATACAACAAATTGTTGAAATATTCAACAGAAGTGATTTCTGGAGCCACTGGGGCTGAAAAAAAAAAAAGATGTATTTCAATAGGATACAGTAATGGTTATTAACATCATGATCATTCCAACATACATTTAATTTAGATAATGTAAAATCCCTTGAACCTTATCTCTCTGTGGTCCTAAGAGCATGTGGCATCTATCTAAGAATTGAATAGGAGAATTGCTTAGGAATTGGGTTTCTTGGAAACTGCTTCCTTCCTGATCAATCAAGTTGATGCATTTTTAAGTCTAATATACTGTGAGTGAAACAAGTGACACATGATTCCATCTGATAGCATATACAACAGTTTATAACTATATGCATTTCCCTCCCCACCTCCTAAAGAAAAAAAAAAAGAAGTAGATGTATCTCTTCTTGTTTATGTCAGGACATCGAGGTATTCTAAATGCTATGGAATAGCATTCCAAAATGCTATGCAATCCTTAAGAAGCTTGTATATGCATCTACACCTATTGTAACAATTGATGCTAACATACATACATCAATGAAATTATTATGTTAGCTAAATCCCACTTGAAGGTACAGGGGGAAAAAAGATCAAATAATACTCATCACATTTCATAGTCAAGGTGTAAGTTTTCCCTTAGCTCTTAAACATTGGATTTAAATAACTAGAAGTGGGAATAGTATATATACAAAATAAGACAGAGTTTTAAAAATAATATTTAAATGATTAATTTAATAGAAACAAAACATTAAAAATAAAAATAACACTTTTATCATGTCATAAGGTTAAATTGGATCTGGTACTAACTACTAGAAAGAGATAACTCCATCAATTGATCATTGTTAATTGTTTGTGGCTTAGGGTTTCTGTTGTTTTATTATAAGGAATAAGTGTTATTATAGGATCCTAAGGTAATACATTTAGAGCTGGTAAGGGTAGTAAAAGTCACACAGTCCAATTTCTTCATCTTACAGATGAAAAAACTGTGACTAAATAACTTAGAAAGATTTGCCCAAGATCTCATAAGAGGTATGGAGTAAAGACAGGATTCCAATCCTCATCCTGACTCCCAACAAAAATTCCACTGCAATTTTTAAAGAAAAGTTATCAATTGTCAGCCATGTAACCATAGCTGAACTCTGAATTTGTCCTATAGGTGGTTTTTAATTGAAGATTAAAAGAATGTAATCATCATATTGGAAGGCCATATTTTAGGGAACAATTGTACAGATAATATATAAGTACAAATAGGTGTTCTTTTCCAAGGTCTAGTATAATTTCAATGAAGAAAGTCTGGAAGTGGGATTTCTGCTGGAATCTAGAAGGCAGAAAGACTATGGTCTTTCTTCTCCCAAGCTCTCATTAATTCTGCCCCTCACTTAAGGGTGGAGTATTGAGTAATCAAGCATTAGCAATGAAAAGTCTTATGCAAATGAGGAAGTTTGAGCCTGGTTTCATAATTTAAACATAATTCACAAATAAATCTATGAATGATACAGATTATAATTCAACAACATATGTTGTTCTTAGCATAATATAAAATCAAGAATTATTAATGCAAGATTTGTAATACTAAAAACTAGGTAACAGCACAGATCGAAGTGAGAGAGGAAGTGGCAATTTTCAGTGCACTTAGCAAAAACATTTAAGAGGAATTATACATTTACTGGGTAACAATGTTTCTTGCATAACAATAAGAACTTAAAAAATGCTTGTTGAAGATATGAAATCACAGAAAGTACTATATAAAGCAAAACAACCTTGAGCTAACTATATTCACAATGGAAGCATGCATGCACTCAAAACAAATGTGACCACAGGTATTTCCTACAACAATTTCCTCTCCACCATCTGATAATTCTAGTGAGGAGAAAAAAATATTTTGCTTACAGTAATAAAAGTGGAAATACCATGAAATTTAGATATCTAATTCATTTCAGATGAAAGCTTCAGATTGCTATACCATTTTAGCCTTTTCAAAACTCTATGATGTTTCTGAAAAACCACAAGATGTCACCATTGGTTTGTTAACTGTCATTTGGGACCCATTGACCTATGTTACTGTTACTATGAATAGTTGCTTTCTGATAAAATTATATAATTGTGGATGGCTTCAGTGTGAAGGTTTTAGTAACCCTCTTCACTTCCCTCCAAAAAGGGAGAGATATTTCTCCCTACCATTGAAACACAGGATATTTTTCTTATTCTTCTCTATACACACACACACACACACACACACACACACACACACTCACAAATCAGATCTGATATCCTGAAAGATTATACATAATTTAAGATTTTTATTTTGTTATAATGTGATATTATATTATCTACAATAGTTCCATATCCATGCATATGCATCAAATTGTTTGTAATTGGAGAAATTCTATCCTTATACATTTCTTACACGTATTAAAAATTAATAAAAAGAGAAGGAAATCATCAGAAGTATGATCAGCCTAAAAAGCATTTTAAGAAAGCACATTTTCAGAAAAATTTTATGTAATATATATTATATATATATAGAGAGAGGCCTCAGCTCTGCTCCCAATTTACTGAGTGACTTTGGCAGGTCATTTCTCCTAATATGCAATTTACTTTCTTCATTTGTAAAATGAGAGAATTACAGAATATCCGTGGGTTACTGTGGTAACAACAACAAAATATTATTTTTTAAAAATCAAATAGAAAAACTGGAAGATAGATTTAGAAATAGAAGGGATTTTAGAAGTCATTTAGTGATTCTTAAACTGGGGGGGTCTAGTGTTAAATTTCAGTGAATCTATGAATTTGAATGACAAAAGTTTCATATTTATTGTCACAAAAATTTAGCTAATCTACCATTTCCTTTTATTATACAAGTTGGCATAAACAACATTCTGAGGATTTCACCAGTTTGCAAAAGGGATCCATAATACAAAAAGTAAAAGGGCCCCTGTTTTAGTTTAATCCTCTCATTTTACAGTGAGAGAAACTGAGATCTAGAGAAATTAAAAAAATATTTCCTCAAAGTCAGTAGGGAGTGACAGAGTTGGTATTTGAATTCAAGACTTCTGTATCATACTGTTTCATAAGTGCACATTGATTGGGAATAATTGCACAACTTGTGAGATAAGAAAGGAACAGAATAGTATTGCATTATAAAAATGATAGACATTCTTTTTTATCATCTTTGCCAATTTGATGGGTGCTAGGTGAATGAAATTTTAATGTTATTTTAATTTTCATTTCTCTACTTATTAGATATTTGGAACTTTTTTTTTTCATCTGGCTGTGGATAACTTGGATATCTTTCTTTGAGATTTCCTGTTCACATCCTTTGAACATTTGTCAATTAGGAACAACTCTTAGTCATATAAACTTGAATAAGTTCCATATATAGGAAATGAATAAAAATAAGCAAAAAGAGTAAAAAAAAAAAAAGGAATGCCAAATGTAAATAATTCAGAGAAATGTGTGATTATTTATATGAACTAAGATACAAATAAAGCAGAGCTAAGCAAACAATAGACACCATAACTACCTTAATGTGAACAGAATGAATGTGAAACAAAATTGAACAAAAAGGAATTTGTATTGAATACTAGCCCTAGAACAGAGATAGAAAAATGTATCTTCCCTCATTTGTTGGAGAGGTGGGAAACTAGGTTACATTTGCTATCAATTGTATTTAGTTTTAATTCGTTTTACTTAACTTGAAGATAAGTTATTGACTATATCAACTCAGGGAAGGATCACTTGGTGTATGGAGAGATGTATGGTATATCTTTATGAAAACTAAAGGGCATAAATAAAACTTACTTTTTTAAAGGAAAGGGTTACACTAGATCATTTAAGATCTTTTTTTCTAGCTTCAGTGTTTTATCATTTTCTAAGTTTAGTATCCAAATGTCTAGAAAAATGTCTAAAAACTCTCCAGAAAAATAAAAATGTAACTAGATTGAGGAAGAATATCTAAGTGGTCATAATAGATTTTTATGTATTAATTTCCTTCTCTAAATCCCTTCAAAATAATTTTATCTTATTATAATTATTTTTATAAAAATTTTATTTTGTATACCTCTTTATATAAATATATATAGTCTTTACTTCCTTCTTTCTTTCTTTCTACTTCTACTCCCAATCTAAGTTCTCTTTGAAGGGGTAATCAAACACTACTATGGATTTGTGATATCACTGATGTGGACATTCCTTCCAAGATACATATTGTATAGTCCATCCATGTTTGCTCATCCCCTATATGTTCTACCAAAAATTCCCAGGAATTTCCTTCCACTTTTGGGATGGGAGGAGGGGAGAAGAAAGAGGGAAAAAAAGACATTTTGTATTTCTTCTGACATCAGATAAAAACTCTATTGGTTACCTCTTGGTTTTACCAACTTTTTTCCTAACCATATTTAACTTTAATGACAAACTTAATTCTTGACCTTTCTAGTTCGTATTTTTTGTGTTTCAGTCTGTTAATACCTACCATGTACCTCTTCATTGACCTCTAAGTGATACACATCATGAATTCAACCCACTCTCCTATTAAATTCTGGACCCAATTTATTGTATATTTATCCAAGATAGATACATAAAGATTGAATTCTACAAGTAGTCTCATCTAACTTCATAGATATTATAATCTAAATAGTAGGCATTATTCATCCCTTCAGTTTTTCCTATGTGGATAGTTATATGCTTATACCTCTTTTGATTAGTTCTGAATCTCTTCCAAATGTGATCTTTTTTAAAGAACATGAAAAGTAGTATTTATATACACACAAATACTTATGTGTCTATCTGTCTTTCTACCTATCTATAAGCCCACTTACCACTACAGTTGACGTAATTATACATATGAGGTCCTGTTCATGGACTAGACTAAAACTTTTTAACATATTTAAGTCTAAGAGATTTGTCATCATTAGCTAGATTAATTAAATTGTTTAAAAGTAGATATAAAATGAAAATTTCACTCATTAAATAAGTAAAGCCAATTGGACTTGAAATGCAAACTTAAATGGTAGATCCTCTTTTATTAAAAAGTACATTATTACATTGACCTATTTCAAGTAGTCAGTCCTTCATATTTGGAGTAAGAGCCAAGTATATTTCCATTTTTTAAAAAAAGCCAACCATCTAACAAATGAACAATAAGGAAATAATGCAGTGCCACTGAGACTTAAGGGATAGAGTTTGCCACACATCTCAAATTAATGCTTGTGTAACCACTTCCCACACAAAACACACCTGTTATGAAGCTTATAGTAGAACTGTCACAACAGCTCAATTCTGGCTCTCCCCATGTCACCATGGTAACCCGAAAGTTGTAATACCATGCTGGTAACAGATTGGCTATTCTCTGAAACAGGAGACAAAGACAAAAAAAACTACTGAGAGAGAGGGAAAAAATAATGAATATTTTGAGAACACAGGGATTTGTGGAGGGGTAGTTTTGGGGGTTTTTGCTGACTAAAAATAATCAAACTGTTTAGGATTTAATTTTGCCTTCAGGATTCATCTGAAGCTTTAGCATCATATTAAGAAAATGCCATGAAGAGAACTTATAGAATAATTTATAGTATAAATAAGGAAAGAGTTGCCATATGCTCATGTTCCATGCCTATTGAACATTCTCGGGGAAAAAAAAAAGTTTCTTTACTTTCATTTTCTTATTCCTCCACCATGATCCATATCTATCTCATTTGTTACTCTCAAATTTATGACTCTCCTTATTCTGTTTCTTCTTTATTTCCTTTCTTTTTCTTTGTTTTACTCTTTAAAAAGGAAACAAAATACATTGTCTCCTCTAATTTGTCCTTCTTTGCTCTCTGGACTTTTATTTGTGTTTTCTACATTTAATTTTGTTTTTGCTTCCCTCTAGCTAATTTGCCATCTTCTACTATCCATTCATCATACTATTTATTTTCCTGGTATTTTTCTTTTGTTTCCTTCTTTGTTGAAACTCTTTGTAATCCCTGGATTATAGAATATGAATAGTGCTCATGGATTTTCTTGTTAAATTTACTGGGATAGTTTGCCACTTCTTCCTCCAACTCATTTTACAGATGGGGAAACTGAGATAAATGAGATAAATGATTTGCCCTGGGACATATAGCTAGTGAGATATTGGATTTGATCCCAGGTCTTCCTGACTTCAAGTTTAGCACTCTATCCATTGAACCACCTAATTGCTTCCTGTGGAAGTCCTGGGCTCTGTTTATAGTTGAGTTTATACTAATCTGCTTTAAATGTTATTATGACCAAGGGAGTTATTAATCTATGGCTGGCTAACCTACTGATAACGAGCCTTTCCACAGTAAGTAGCTAGACTAGTCCTTGGAGAACATAATTTAGTAGGACATGCCAGAGCTTAGGCTTCATTGACATAGCCTTTGGGATTCCAGGGTCATTTTTCTAATAGAAGGAGACAGCAGAGAAGGACATATGTAAGTCTGTGTTTAACAGTAGAAATATTCACAAGTGGATATTTGAGCACCTTTTTAATCCTTTTTCCCTGCCTCATTCTTTGTAAGATAAGTGATTTCTATAAAGCTTTTCCCAAGGAAAACTCATGTTTGTGAGAGAATCAGTAGCACAAGAATTGGTTCTGTGATGATGATTGATGGTAACAATTCACATCCTATACTGATGGAAGATTTGTAAAGGACTTTCATTTTAGTCCTTTAATTACTTTCAGGAAATTTTTAAGTCAAAATTCTGAGTACCATCAATTTCTCAAACAGATTATGTTAAGTGTCAGGAATTTAGATTATAGAAAAATACCATAGTTTCATTGCTGAACTGAGAAAAAAAATCCAGAAGAAGAGCATTAACATCATGCAATCTCATATTTTATTAATAACTTGAAGAGAAATCTGAATTTCTTCATCCTTTCCAACATTGAGGAAGAAATGACAATGGTATGCAATCCTAGACATAGTATTATGAGAATTTGTCCAGCCTACCATTTTAGTGTCCAGTGATAAAGATTATCAACTATTACCTGAATGACTCACATGTATTTCTTATATCTTCCTCCAAAAAGTATTATACAATTTTATCTTAAACAACCCAATATATTAATATATATTAATATTAGGTATATTAATACCTAAGATAATTTAGGGAGTACATGTTAGTATCACAAAAAAGAACTTTGATTAGAAAAAGAAAATTGCAGTAACAAATTACTTCAATGAACTTATAATTTGATTTACAGATTTTTAAAGAATATATTGGGCAAATTGAGATACACACAAACATATATATCTACACAAACATAATAGCTAGAATTTACTTTTATAGTAAATTATAAAAATGTGCAAAGCACTTTATAATATTAAGTCTTTTAATTCTCAGGACAACCCTGGGGGATAGATAACTATTACTATCCCATCTTACTGATGAGGAAACAAAAGCAGATAGTAGCTAAGTGACTTGCCCATGGTCACATAGTTAATGTGTACCTGAGGCTGAATTTGAACTCAGGTTTTCCTGACTTTAAATTCAGTGCTCTATTCACTGTGCCAATTAAAAGTCTTATTATCATGCATATGTACACACACACATACATATACATACATTATAAGGTAAGAGTAGACTAAATCTTTATTGAATGAATGAATAAATCAATGAATCAAAATATGAAACAGTGTGATAGTTTGTAAAGGGGCTATTACCACAGAAGCAGTTAAGGAGACAGTTGCAGCTATTTCATAGTAGGTTGTCCACTCTGATATCATTGTTGCAGGATTGAAATAAAACATTTCTACCACATACTTCCTGAATGCCCCTAAGTAAGGCCTGGTCCAGCTCAGAACAACGGCAGTCGGACCCAAAGGGTAGAGCATTAAATCCTTGATTCCAGTGGGGACTAAGGTCAAAAAGAGAAAGAAAGGGGGGAAAAGGGAAAGACAAAAACCCAGGTGTATTAATATCCTCAAAATTTTGTTTCAAAATTTTATCTGTTCGACAACTGATATTTTCCAGAACCAAAGCTAAATAATTTAACTTTTTTCTTATAGTCATAATTGAGCTAATAATTAATGTTATTAATATAATCTACCAATAGGCAAACCAGTGAATTAGCACACCTTATCTATGACAATGATATATTTGTGCAAATCTAAGCCCCTCCCTTTGGAATTTTGATCTGAGAAAGATCAGTAAGGATTTTAATCGTGTGTTCTGAATATTACCTATGGCAAATATAACAGGATCTGAAGGTGGTCCAATCAAAGGACCTTTTCTTAGGTAAATCACAACCTGGTACTGGGCACCAGGAACCAGATTTTCAATGATGCTTTTACTTGAATTAACCTGAAGGAAAAAAAAAGGTCCATTAGGAATATTTTTAAAGTAGGTACATCATATATGAAATAGAACTGTTAACAGTATGCAGAAAGTCTCTGATGAATTACTGATACCTATAAAATTCAGTGCCCTGTAGCTGAGTTTTCAGAAATTAAATGATTTATAGTCCAAGGAGTAATCTGTAAGAAAGTCACAGCTTTTAAATCATGTGATAAGATATAAGCATTTGTGTAATTCAATGTCAATTGGAACTAAGTGTACTAAAGACACATCAGCTGTAACAATAACTAAATCTCTTAAGACCACAAGGGTAACTCAACATCTTAAATTGACGTGTCATAAAGAGATCATGATCAACCAAAATCAGTTTCTGGATTCCTGTAGTTTCTCTTCTTTTAGAAGTATGGAATTGTAGAATTATAAGAGATTTTGGAGTTTAGTCCAACTATCTCATTCTGTAGATGAGAAAACAGAGATTCAAATTGCAAAATCCTTTGAGGCAAAATGATTTGCCCAAAGCCACATCATTAATTAATGGCAGATCTGAGGACTAGAACACAAACCTCTTGCCTCCTAGTTTGATCAAGTTTTTAACATAACATGTTGCCTTTTTAAGAAATTTAACTCAACATTTTTATATTGCAATCTTGTGTTCAGAAGATCATTTTTTCCAATCCTTATCTTTGGTGTTCTTTTAAAAATAAATTTAAATGATAATAAATAATATAAATAGCTAATATAATCACAAATATATAAGTGAAAAGTAAATGTAAATAAAATAAATAAATAAAATTTAAAATGATAAATGATCTGAAGCTAAAAATTCTGAGAGATATTTGGAAGAACAAACTTGTAGTGAGAGTTGATTACTTTTGACTCTTACTTCTCCTCTTTTCTCATCTGCCTGTGTAATATCTATCACAGCTACTATGTTTTCTCTAATGCTATTAGTACTACCATTGTAAGCCAATTCAATTAATCCAACAAATATTTATTAATTCACTATATACAAGGAATAAGGCTAAAAAAAAAGTTCCCTGTCATCAAGCAATTTACATTTTATTGATAAGTGATCTATCATATAAACTAATATTTAAGGCTTGATAATTTGAGATATTGTATAAGCTTTCATTATCAATAACACAAACATATGAACAATTGTAATAACTTTCTACTATATTCCCGTCTCCATTCTCTTCCCTTTCTGATATGTTCTTCATACAAAATAATGCAGTAACATTCTTGTTCAGTCTATGCACATATTTGGTTAGATTACAACCCTGATCAAAATCCTCAGTGACTCTCTATTTCTTCCCAAATATAATTCAAAATTCATTATCTGGCATTCAAAACCCTCCTCAGTACAGTACCACCTTACATTTCTAGCTTTATCTCATAATCTTATCCTAAGTTTTGTACACCAATTATATTGCACTAATATTTACAGATGGTTTTCTATGTACCAGACATTTTTAGGTACTTTGCAAATATTACCTTATTTGATCCTTACAAAAACCTTTGGGAGTAAATGCTAATATCCCCATTTTACAGATGAGAAAACTGAGATAGAGTTCAAATGACTTGCCAGAGTGACATAGCTAAGAAGTATCTGGGCTTAGATTTAAACTTAGGTCTTTCTGATTGCAGGATCAGCATTCTGTTCATTGCACCACCTAGCTACTCACTAGTTTGGGGACTTGCCCTGTTATTGCCTTTTTCCCCTTTTCATGTCTTTGTTTGTCATGGATTTGTTTGCCTGGATTGTTTTTTCTTATCTTCCCTCTGATTTCCTACCTAATCTAACACTGTAATTTGATGATATAATTCCTTCCATCTAATTCTAAAGATTAATATGATTTGGCTGGAGAGTCTATCATTTGATTCAGTGAGGCAGATCCTGTTTGTAAGGGAAGTTAGTGGAAAAAAACATATCCTTCCCATCTGCCTGCTCCAGTGTGGCCTTTTGCAGGTACCCCTATATTCCTACATACTTCCCTCTTTATATCAATGTATACTATCAATTAAGAAATCAATAATCATTTTATTAGATGTTTACTGGGTAATAGGCAATTTACTGCTTATGGTGGAGATTAGAAAACAAAAGGGGGGAAAGTCTACACTTTATAGAAACTCACATTCTATCAGGGGAGATCAATACTTAAGTACAGAAAAATATGAACTATTTGGTACTGCTAGGTGAGGGGATCAGAAAAGACCTCATATAGTAGTGATTGAACTGGGCTTTGAAGGAAACTAAGGCTTCCAAAAGGAAGAGGTAATTAAGTGTACATTTCAGAAATGAGGGACAATTGATGTAAAGTTATAGAAATGGGATATGGATTATTATGTGTCAATGACATCTATAAACCAGGTGAGTTGGATCACAGAATGCAAGAAAGGAAATAACATATATGACTGAAAACTGAATTGTGTTGTAAAGGGCTTTAAATATCAAATAGTGAAGTTATTTGATCTTAACGATAATAGGAAGGTGCTACAATTTATTAATCTGGACAGTGACATGCAAAAAGCTTTGCATTGGGAAAATCACTCAGCAAAATTCAAGGAAGATTAGGGAAGGGAAAGACTTGAGGTAGGGACAATTATTAGGAGTCCACTGCAGTTGTCCAGAGATCGATTAAGGCCAACACAAGCAGAATGGCCATGTTCATAGAAAGAAAGGGTTGAATGTTGTAGAGATAGAATCAACAAATGTAGGCAACTGATTAATATGGAATTGTGGATAACACTTGAGCTGACATTGGAGGACACGGATTTAAAACCCAGCTCTGATGAGGACTACCTGTGTGATCTGGGACAAATCATTTACTGTCTCTGAGTCTCAATTTCTTTATTTGTAAAATGAAGGAATGGGACTTAAATGTCCTCTGACATCACTTTCAGATCTAGAGCTATGATATTATTATGAGAAATTCAGGGTGTATGAGAATGAGGAACTGAGGATGCCTCTATGGCTATGAATATGAAAGTCTATGATTCTAGTTCTATTGGAAGCCTTCATGAAACCAAAAAGAATCAGTTAGTTGGACTTTTCTCAATATTAGGCCTTTGTGTTATTTGGGCTTTGGATTCCTCATCTCTAACATGATTCCACTTAATATTGATTCCATGATGTTTGATTACAGGGAGAAAAATGGAAAAGGCATATTTGTTGTGTTGATTTATTAAGTAATTCAACAAGCAACTTTTGAGCTCTGACTATATTCTTTCTGAAAAGTTTTGCTCAAGATTACTGTGATAAGCCTTCCTTGTTCCCACTGCTGTCTATAACAACTCCTCCTAATGGGTTCTAAGGACTCATTATGCTTTGTAATCCTCTAATGTATTTTGTGCTATTGGTACTGTTATTGAGCTGTTTTCAGTTTTGTCTTCATGACCCCTTTTAGGGTTTTCTTGTAAAAGTTACTGAAGTGGTTGGCCATTTCCTTCTTTGGTTCATTTTAGAGATGAGGAACGAAGGCAAACAGGTTTAAATGGCTTACTATTCACACAGCAAACAAGAATCTGAGCCAGATTTGAACTCAGGAAGATGAGTCCCTAAATTCTCTACTAGGATTCAAGGCAAAAAGAAAATAGTAAAGGAGGGATTTGTAAAAATTATACTCTTAGCAACACCCATCTCCTGATTGGATCAGTGATACTCTCCCCAACTCCACTGAGAAACTCTGGCATTACGTTCCTTAATAGTAACAACAACAATAATAATATCTAAGATTTACAGTGTTTTATAATTCATAAACAAATGTTTTCTCATTTTGTCCTCACAAGAACTCTGAAAGATAGATTATTACTCCCTTTTGCCACTGAGGAAACTGAAGGCAGTGAGTCTCCCAGAAAAATGTAGTTAACAAATCTCTGGGAGAAGATTTGAGCTCAAGTATTTCTGACTCTAAGCCTAACTGGGTGGCACTTTCTGACCTATATTTGTCCTTGCATTCCCTTGTATATAACCTCATACCTTTCACAGAACACTATCAATAAGAACAGCCTTAAAATGGAATTGAGTCAATATTCAAAACAAGTCTCCTCAGTGGAAACAACAAATTTTAAACATGTCAACAAAAATTTAAAAACTTCAATAGTGCCAGACAAAACTATTTCAGATTCTTCTAGTTTCTAGCAACACTATTCTGAGCCTATGGGGAGGGTTTTTTTTTTTTTTTTTTTTTTTTTTACCTGAGTACAATAATGTTTTTCAAGTCTTTGACTTTCCTTTTGTTTCTGGCAGGTTAGAGATACAACAGACACAATTGTGTTATTGTTGTCATTCTCTTGAGAAGATGTCCAGGACATTAAGGCAGTGGTTGAGCTCAAAACATTCACACGGACATGTTGAGGCTTCTCTGTTAATTCTTCAATCCATTCTCCCAAAGGACCTGCAATATTCAAGTGGGAGTAGGAAGCATGTGAGTAATTCACACCAAGAGAGATGAAAGCAGGTTAGCAAATGTATTTTTTTTTTCCTATCTTCTTTTTCTCCTCCCAGTCAAAGGTTATTTCAGGGAGGTGAAAGGAAGTAGATAGAGAGAGCCTTTTGGACTGACATTATCCATATTCCTCAACTGTAACTTCAACACCTGTCCTCAAGGAATTTTCTCTAAAATGAAGAAATGAGAGCTTCATTTCCATTGTTTATTGGGTTCTGGAACTTTCTTACAAATCCCTAACTAAAAAGATAATGATTATTTGCATCTGTATTAATTTATCTGTTAACTAGATAACAGGCACTTCAAGAAGTCATTTCATCAATACTTAGAGCACTCTTATCCTCAGGGTCTCTTGCAGATAAAAATCTGATTAAATTGAGATAGATTCCAATTAGCTTATATCTCAGTAGTATAAGAGGAAGTTAAGGATAAATAAGGCAGCTGTGATTCTGTTGGATCTGAGGTAAGCAAAAGGATTGGTTCTACAGAGGGGCAGCCTCTATAGTAGGGACTGCCTGAATGATGTACAATCCTTTGAAGGGAACTAGAATTTCCCATTGTTCCCATCTCTCTTTCTTCATCTCTGTCTCCTAGCTTCCTTGATTTCCTTCAAGTCTCAATTTTTGCTCTGAAAGAAGCTTTTCCATTTTCGAATTCTTAGTTCCTTCTCTCTGAGATTATCTCCAATTTATGCAATGTTTGTTCATAATAATTTGCTTATTGTTTTTTCTATCGGACTGTGAACTCCTTGAGAGCAGATACTCATTTTTGTTTTATTTTGTTTTGTCTTTCTTTGAATTCCAGCACTGATATATAGTAGACACTTAATAAATTCTTGTTGACTTTACTTAAATTGGTCCCAGACCTGAGATCACACCATTAGCATCATTCCCTCATATTAGAAATTGTTTTTAAAAATTCCCTGCTAAAATAGAACTATATTTTGTTTTTGTTTTTTTATAATCCCTAAGTACCTACTATGTAACCAGTCTGTACTAACTTATGTGGGAGAGAAAAGAAAAGTTGGATGTATGGCCCTTGTCTTTAATGTGTTCATAATTTGGTTGAGGAGGCAAGACATAAAATAGAAAGTGACACAGTGCATATTACACAGTGCAAGGTGCAATAGGAATTCCGAGAAGGAAAACTGTAATTTTACTGGAGAAGTCAGAGAAGAACTACAGGAAGAGATATCCTTTGAGCTGAGCTGTTGGATATATACTACATTTCTCAGTTGCAAGGGGTAACATTACTGTATTTGAAAAAGGATGCAAGTCATCTTAATGCTCTTTACTTAAACCTCAAAAATTATGCAGAAATTTTTATTAAATACAATAAAAATAGTAATTTCATCAAGTTTGATAATGAAGATTTGGAGGATCGAAGCCTCATAGCAAAAACTTCATAATCATTTCATTATTTGTTTTTATTTTTGCAAAATAAAAAAGATCTACAAACTTCTTTAAGCAATTAGAGTGATATTTCCATCGCTAAAAAGTGACTGAATTGTTCTCCATCTCCTTTTTCTATATAGAGCCTCTCTATAGGTTTTCTCTATATAAATCAAAACTCCATGAATGGCTTTCTGATCGAGCAAAACAAATGACTTAAAACTTTTCAAAAAGTCTATAATTTCGGAGGTTTGGCTAAAAAAGATATTATTTTTTTAAATACAGCATTTTGTGGTGTGATCTAGAAGGATCACTGTTCTCTGAACTTCCTTTGGGAAATAAACCTTCCCTAGACTGATAAGTGGATTAGATGAACATTTTTGTTTTAGGACCTCCATATTTTCTCTTACATCAGAAATTCATTCTAAATACTGTTTAAAGGTATCTTCCAATTACTCTGTAGTTATCTTGTATGTTTCCTTCCTTCTTTTTGTTTGTATCCCCACTGCCTTATCACAGTGTCTGGAACATAATAAAACACCTGATAAGTGTTGATTATTATTATAAAAGTTTCACATAAATTCAAAGGAGTTCTTATGGACTTCACAGAGTCCCCTAAGCTCAATAAAAAATCTGAAGTATTATCAATCTTTTTACTTGCATAGCTAACATTGCCTTTCATTGGTACTTACTGATGTAAAAACTAATTGATTTGGCTGATTGACTTCCCCGAGTTTCACAAGATCCAGAGGAACTAAAAGTTGTCACAGATAATTTATATTTCCCAGGTTCATTCAGTTCAGTGACAAATTCATGTGCTTCCTCGTCCACTGTCAAAAATTCAGTAGAGTTTTCTAAATCATAAAAAAGAAAATATGGATTTTATTGTAATTTGAGATTAAATAAAAATTATCTGGAAAAATATGTATAGAAGGTATGGGAACTGTGGAGCTGCTAATTAAGTTTATCAGGTCAAATATTATCTCTGTCC
Source organism: Sminthopsis crassicaudata (assembly GCF_048593235.1). Lineage (NCBI taxonomy): Eukaryota > Metazoa > Chordata > Mammalia > Dasyuromorphia > Dasyuridae > Sminthopsis > Sminthopsis crassicaudata. The sequence continues at coordinate 183,591,309 of NC_133621.1, forward strand.
ATCTACTTAGCTACCAAATTGATCTTCCTAAAGCACAGATCAGACCATGTTACCATGCCCTTCCCCAATAGGGAGACAAACAAATAAAAATCCTCATCATAGCTTTTAAAGACTTTCACAATCAGGTCTCTTCTTACCTTTCTAGTCTTATAGTTTTCTCCCCTCCACATACTCTATTATATAGTGATATTAGTATCCCACAGTTCCCTGCAAAAACTTGTCATTTCCTTAGTGCTAGTGACCTATATCTGTTAATGAACCCCTGTATAGATCTTGTTTGTACTTGGTTGTTTTCATGCTGTTTTCTCCATTAAACTGTGAATTTTTTGAAAGCACAAATTATTTTGTTTTTCTTTGTATTTGCAGAATGTAGCACAGTACTTGGCACAAGAAGATGCCTAATATATACTTATTGACTCGATTCTAAGCAAAGGCTGACATAAAGGTAATAAAACATAGATTTCAAATTTCATTTTTATATGTGAATGTTCAAATCTGTAAATCTAGAAATTTATAATATATATATATACTCAATTTCTAGATTTACATATATATACACATATGTATATATATATATATACATATGTGTGTGTATATGTATATATATTCCTTTTATCTTTATGGCAAAATTACTTGTTCCAGATGGGAAAAGGTGAATATTTAGGAAGATCATCCACATAATCCTCAATGAATAAGGAATGAAAATTAACCACAACAGAAGATCCTATTGCTGTTTTAGGATTCATTAAATAGCCTGGAATGTCTTTGAGAATATCTTTAGACATTTCAAGCTAGAAATAAAATATTTTCTGTCATTTGTGACAAGAACATCTGCAGTAAAACTGAGTCTTCATTACATCAAAGTTCCTTTCCAGCTGCTTACTTTCTCATTTGAAGTCATGATCTGAAGTTTATGTCACAACTAGCCTTCAAAAAAACCACTTAGCAATAGGATAAAAGGCTGATTGAGTTTTCAAGGGAATAGGCAGCAAGAAAGAAAATTCTGAGCTTTCTACATAGATCCTATTTTCAGTCAAATATGGCAAGAGCAGAAAAAAAAACAGAAGAGAGATGAAAAAAAATCTTGCATTTGTGATGGCTGGAAATATATTTTCATTTAGGAGTGAACTTCAGTTCTTTTCATTTGACAAATAAGGCTAGTAATGACCAACTTATATAGAACTTCTCATATTTATTCCCTCCTTTGTTATTTAAAACTGTCTTATGAGGTAAGCATACAAGTAATATTTTCTCCATTTTATAGATGAAAAAACTAAGGCTCAAAGAAGTTAATCCAAGGTCATAAAATTAAGAAGTGTTTCAAAATAATATGTTCTACACTAAATCCAGTGCTTCTTCCATAAAAATTATAAAAAAAATAATTATAATAATAGTTAACATTTAAATAGCACTTATAATGTGCCAAGGACTGTGCTAACTACTTTACAATTACTTCATTTGATTCTCATAACAATCTTTTTTTAGAGATGAAGAATTTGAAGTAGACAGGGGTTTCTGTCCAAAGTTACATAGCTTGTAAGTATCTAAGCTATTCCTAGTTTTAGACCACTTTATCCATTGCACCATTTTATTTTCTCTATTCTATCTCAAAAAATGGTGACTCAAGGTTTTAGAATCATATACATAGAGTTGGAAGGAATCTGTGGGTTACTTAGCTCAACCCCTTCATTTTATAGATGAATAAACTAAAATCTAGAGAGGTAAAAAAGGTTTGCCAAGATCACACGACAAAGTCAAGATTCAAATCCAGATCCTCCAATTCTAAACAAAATATTTTTTCTACTGTACAATGAGTCTAGGAAGGGATGGCTTAAAATCCAGAATGGGTGGACTATTCAGAAAATAAAGACTACAAGACCCACCAGAAAGTGGATGTCTAGTCTTAAGAACAGAAGTAGCTAGGTGGTACAGCAGAGTGTAGAAGCTGAAGTCTAGAAAACTCTTTTTCCTGAGTTTAGATATGGTCTTAGAGACTTACTAGCTGTGTGACTCTGGGCAAGTTATTAACTCTACTTGCCTCAGTTTCCTCATCTGTAAAATAATCTGGAGAAGGAAATAGTAATTTGCTCTAGTATCTTTCCTAGGAAAATCCTAAATAGGATCACAAAATGTCAAACATGGATAAAACAACTAAACAACAACAACAAAAAGTCAATAATGTTTGACAAGAGCAAAAAAAAAAAAAAAAATTTGACAAAAGCCATGACAGGAAATATGAGCATCATATAAAGTTACAGTGGCAGTAAAATTTAAATTGAGAGATTTACTTATCCAAAATGTCTGCTCTTTATTGAACTATTTTAGATATAGAACAATACCTTTTTTTGTTTTTTTCTGGAATTCAGTTGCCAAGCATGTCAATAAACTCCTCCAACCCAATGCAGTCCTAAATAGCCAAAATAGTCATCAAAATCTATACACTAAAACTTATTTTTATCTACTGCGTTTCTCCTTTAAAAATAGCACTGTGAGAATACAAAAGATTGTTAAGAAAGGTGCTATTGTTTAATTATGTCTGACTGTGACCCCATTTGGGTTTTTTGTTTTGTTTTGTTTTTTTGACAAAGATACTGGAGGGGTCTGCCATTTCTTTCTCCGGCTCATTTTACAGATGAGAAAATTGAGTCAAACAGGTTAAGTGACTTGCTCAGGATCCCACAGGTAGGAAGTATCTGAAGCTTCATTTGAACTCCAGGAAAATGAGTCTTCCTGACTCCAGGTTCCACACTCTGGGCATTATAGCTTCACCTAGTGGTCATGATAAGATGTGATCCTGCCTTCAAATTTTGACACAGGAGATGCATTGTAGTAGTAGAAAAAAAAATGTACAAGTACAGTAAGAGAGGGATGCTAGATTTCCAAATCATAAGAGATTACTGAGTAATCTCCTGAGGCAACTATACTGGGCTCCAAACCACGTGTGAACCAAGCTATCTCTATATATTTAGACAGAAACCATATATACATATATATCTTACTTAATATTTAGATACTGTTCATTATCTGGAACAGGAAAATCCACAATTTTTTCCTTTATTAAACAAAACAAGGCTAATTGCTTATTCTTTTATTAAACAAAATGGGGTCAATTGCTTATTCTTTTACTAAACAAAACAGGATCAAATCCTCTATGATTCAGTGATATTGCTTCTTTGTTGTTCCTTGCATATAAGACTAGCTAACTCCAAGGACCTGCTCTGATGACAAAGGTGTCATTCATATGACCTGTATGAAGACATATAACAAATAAATACATGTATTAAAAATTCAAAGAAGACTTTTAAAAACAAATGGGAGTATCAATCAGTATGATGTTTAAAAAATAGTATTCAATTCTTTTACTTAAATTAGTCAAATGTAACAGCATTGCCGTAATAAACAAGTGTGCTGAAATGGAAAACTAGGTACCAGATGCTGAATAAATGGACACAAGATAGAATTTTAGTAGCTACAGTGAAAGTACCATCTGCTATGTCTTTCCTGCTTTAGTTCACAGCTGCTCTGTGGAAAAATGCCAATGATGGGAAGCATTGAGGGTAATACACTTCAGAAGAGTAAGGAACTCTGTATTCTGTAGACATGACACAGAACTAATAATTACAATGAAACTTGCCATCTTGCAAAGGTATCATGTGCTAAGGAAGAACATAATAAGGATGCAAGAAAATAGATCTTTTGTCAAGGCTCTGTTGTCCCTTTCTCTAAATTATAAAAGTAAGATATTTAATTCCAGGTCTTTCTCAGTTGCCTGATGGAGTAGAATCATTGAGGAAGTGAAGCAATGTGCATTTTCTAGGATCTATGCCAGTATAATCCAATAGAAACAATAATTGACTTAGAATGAGAAGATATAAGCCGTAGAACTGACTTTAAATATCCAAGTAAAATTGCTTTATTATTATTATCATCATTGTTGTTGCTACAACTGCTCTTTATTATTAATATTATTAGGCAAATAGTAACAGAGAGCTAGCCTCCAATTCTAGGCAACCTGAGTTCAAATTCTTCATCTGACATGTATTAAGTGTATATATTGAGTGTATGTAAATTTCTCATTTAATTCATGAGGTTTGCTGGTCTTCATTGGTGGGAGTTTTTTTATTGGAAAATTCCTTATATTAATGAAATCACAGGTTGCCTTACAAATAATATATGTAAATATATGGTGTTTTAGACCACCAACACTGTAGTTGTATTTTTTTTTCAGGTTGATAAGGCCTAAAGTCTGCATTCTACTGGCAAATTCCTTGGTTACCTCCATGTTTCAATAAAGAGTCAGAGCAAAACCTGAGTGGAGTAATTTGAACCTTTACACTTTTTTTTTCTTAGCCTATGTTTCTTCTCTTCAGCAATGATTTCCTGAACTTCATTCTACCCTTTCCAACTAGTTTCTTTCTGAAATAAATCTGAATAATAACAAAGAATTAATACTTTACCTTCTCTCTCTATGCGAATATGGAACCCATCAAAGGCAGTAGGTGGCTTTGGGGGCAACCAGTTCAATATCATTTGCACAGGGAAAAAAGATAGAGGTGCTGATGTTGATTTCTCAATTGGACTAATGGTATTATTATTTTTTTCTTCCCTGGGAAGTACATTGACAAATTCATCTTCACTTTCTGGCGTTACAGATTCACTATCCCACCAATATGGTTGGAGAGTTGTTTCCTCATCACTACTGTTAAAGTCTGGCCACCCAGAAGAAGTGTTGACTGAGGAAATGTCAGGAGGATCATCTGGAAAATGAAGCAATTTCTCTTTCTCAATAATATCTTGTGGCTTCAGGAATGATTCATCTGGGAAACTTCCACTCTCTTCTTCCCAATTATTCTTGTTCAGGTTTACAATTCGAACAGAGATGTTCTGAGGTGGGAAAGGAGCTGGAAAGAGAGACCTGTTTTTAAAAAAATATCTTGTGTTTTTTATATCTTGTATCTTATTATAATAAAAGAAATTCTAACCAATTAAAGAATAATCTGCACAAGAATTTGTGAGAAATGCAACATGGAGTGGTATCTTAACACATGAATAGACCTATTGTAATGTCTAGATGCATTTGAGCATATTGAACTTTAATATTTTTCAAAGATTCAGAAGTTTATCATTTGGTAACCACAATAACTGAAATATATTAACATATCATACTCATTCCTTTTCAAAGAATTAATTTGTGATAGTATTTTTGTTCAAGTGGTAATTTGACCTTTTCCCTTAGCAAAGTAATATTAAAAGAAATAATTTGCCAGCATTTTAATTTTGATATAGACGCATTTCTTAGTACTATGTCTTTCTTAGAGAAAAGTCAACAATATTTACTTTTGGGGGCAAGAAACTGCTGAAGAGTTAAACTCAAAGATAAAGTCAGTAGATCCCTAGAGTATAGCACCTATAAGAGTGCAAGGGGGGACTTTTTAATATCACTTGCTATAAATGTATATGTCTTAATGACAGTTAATCCTGTTATCTACAGGTCATAGATATGTATGTAATAAATCAAATCCCATATTAAAATTCAAAACTCCTGGTGGACTAATAATACAGGAACAGAGATTAAATTTTCAGTCTGATCTAGTGTGGACAAATGTTTTATCCCAGTTTTGTGACAATAAGTATTAGTAGAGACTTGATGCTATATATCTAATTAAAGATGATTTTAAAAGATTTCCCAAATTGTTGAAACATAAAGCTGATTTGAAAATCATGAAAAAACCATACTTTTTGGAGGCATATTGCATAAGGAGGATATAAGTGGAACTTCAGATAATTACAGAATCATAGCATTTTCAAGTAATTTTCAAGTAATCAATCTAGTTCTATGTTTTCATTTTATTGATGAAGAAACTGTAGCCAAGAGAGATGAATTTCCTAGTTTAAAGTCATGCAATCAGTTAGTCACAGAGCCAAGACTATAATGCAGTCTCATTTTATATATATATATATATATATATATATATATATATATATATATATATATATATATATATATATATATATATATATATATATATATATAAAACATAATATAATAAGCAAATTTCATTTTATAAGTGTAATAGATATATAAGGAGACCCATAAGACTCATGAATAGAATATGGAGCAAGAAGAGTATACTTTGTTCAAAAGAAAAAAAGACAGATAAAAGTGGGAGATGATGGATCAAATAACATTATTGAAGAATCATATTCATTTGAGGAAAGCAAGGAACTGGAGTAGAAATATGTGGAAAGCATTTGGATAAAGTCATGTAGAAGCAGAATCATTAATGCTATTGTCATCAGAGTAGAATGCATATGACCTGAAAAGAAAGAATTGGAGAAAGATTTTGGTAATCACATCACAATTTTAACACAGAAGTATGATGTAGTAGTTTTCATATACTGAAATTATACAGACGTCTTCTAAAACTCTCTGTCGCTGCCAAATTCAGAGTAGATGATGATTTATTGACTTCTCTTTCTGATTTATTGCTTTAAAAATGAAGGAAAAGAAATTCTATTCTGGTATGAATTATCACTAGCAAGGAGAAACTTTCTTTTCTTTGTAGGAAAATTTTCTTAGGAAATTTTCGGATAGGAAGAGTTATTATTCTATCCAAGAATTTCTAAGTAGACCAAAGTAGGTAATAGTCTTGATTACACCTTAGATTTGGGGGAATACAGGTTTCAAAGGGCTCACAGTAATATTCTCTGGACTAAAATTTTATAGAGAAAGCCAGGAAGTATGGGAAAGTATAAGAATGAAATAATGAAAACAAAGAAAATGACAAAGAAAAAAAGAGGGAGTTGCTGATATAGATGGCAATATAAATTATCCCACTATGGACATATAGGAGGCTCATTAAATGACTTAGATTTTTAAAAAGAGATTTCTTTAGCATGTTGAAGCAAAGGCACATGAGACAAGACAAAAAGAACAATTGTTAAAACTAATAAAACCAGGGGAAAAGTCTATAAACAACAAAATGATTTTTAAAAAGCTACATTGCTGAAAAGAGGGATGATGGAACATGAATTAGCTGAGTCAATGATAGACAAAAAAAGACAGTAAAACTATTCTAATTTTTTCTTCTGCTTTCTTTCCCAATCAGAATGCTATTTGTATTGGAAAGGATAGAGAGATGTATATGTGCAGTTGGTTCCCGAGATAAACAAGAAGATAATAGCATATTATCTTGATGTCTAAGACAAGTTCAAATTACCTAGTCCAAATGAACTACAACTTTAGAATAACAGACAAATGTGACTGATAGTCCTTGTCTTTGACCCTTGAAAGTTGCAGAAAGAGATTCTCCTGGATGGGAAATAGATATTTTACACACACACACACACACACACACACACACACACACACACACACACACATATATATATATATATATATATATATATATATGTAAAGAGTTTGAAAACTACATGAAAGTGAATGATGAATGTGACAGAAGTCCTAGAAAATTTTAAAATGTATCATTTAAGTATTGGTTAAGGAACAGATAGAAAAGGAAAGCGGTGATAACAAAGTCAGATTAACTTTATTTAAAAAAATGTTGGTAGATCAAGGGAATTCTATAAGAAGAGATTACTTATAAAAAAAATTCATAAAGTCACTCATGCCATTTTGTGGAAAAGATGAAGTGATGTGAAACTAGGTCACTAGCTGGACTTAAAATGTAGTCTTTAACATCATTTTGGAAAGGCAACTCCAATAATTTCTCCCAGAATCTCTCCTTAGCCTCATGCTATTTAAAATTTTTACAAATTAATTGGATAAAAACAGTGCTTATCAAATTTGCAGATGTCAGAAAACTGGAAAGCACAGACAACATTTGAACACCAGTCAAGAATCAAATATATCTTAATATACAGAACATTGTGCAAAATATGAGATGATGAAATTAATAGAAATAAATATGAAATCTCATGTTTACATTCTAAAAAAATAACTTTGTAAATATGAGATAGGGACTGAGCATAGAGAGCTGTTTGTTGTGGAATTGTAAACTCAATATGAGACAATAGTTTTATATGACAATCAAAAAAATGTCTATCTTTGATTACATTAAGGAAAACATCATTCAGAAATAGAGGGATGATAGCCTTGTTGTACTTTGGCTTGGTAATACCAAACTTAGAATACTGGTGTAGTTCCGGGTCCACCTATTAGGAAGGACTTTGATAAGTTGGAGAGAAAAAAGGAGAAGGATAACTAGGATGAGGAAGGATCTCATGCTTAAGCCATATAAAGATTAGTTTTAAAGACTAAGAATGTTCAATTTGGAAAAGAGCAGCCTGGGATGGGAAGAAGGTAGCACATCCAGAAAAGTTGTATTATAGTATTTGAAGGTCTATCACCTGGAATATTTATTCTGATTGTTAACAGTGTGAAAAGAACCAGAAGCAGTGAGGGGAAATTGCAAGGTAGTAAATTTTATTGCTATATTAGGGGAAATGTCCTAGCAATTAAAGTTATCCAAAAGAGTACCTTGAAAAGTAGTGACTTTTGGAGACTGTTAAGCAAAAATGGAATAATCGTTTGTCATGCATGAGATAGAGAGGATTCCTTTTCAGCTACATATTGAAATAAATGAACCTTGAGGTCTCCTCCAATTTGGAAATGCTATGATTTTGTAGTCTTATTTCTCACAGTCCAATATTTATTCTTCCATATCAAACTGCTTCCTTTTTTTATGTAAACCATTAATTACTTAGTTGAAATGGCTTTGTATCATCTAGCCCAAAGTTTCTTCAACTGTGGTTCAACCTCATATAGGTGTCATAAATGAATGGGAGGGGCCACAAAGTTATGGTTTATTATCAGTAAATGTTTGGCTTGTACACTTATTTTATATACCTATACACGTGGGGTCATATGAACATTTCTTGGGTAAAAGTGGATCATCAGTGGAAAAAGTTTAAGAGGCCCTAGTCTAGATTATAATTGTTTTCTCCCTAGATTATAATTGTTAATGAAAAAGACCAATGTATTCAATAGTGGACTAAATACACAAATACATGACTTTATTCATTTACTTATTATACATATATACATATATTGATGCATTTATGAAATTATGTTAATAATACTTTAAATGTACTTTTACTCAAAGTCTGATTTTCTACCTTCAAAAAGACCTATACTAAAATGTTTTCTTTTCTATTTATGTTAAAAGATAGTGTAATAAATAGCTTGTTTTAAGCCACTTCTAACTTTCAAAAAGTAGACACTAATTAATGTTTCATAAAATGTATTTATTTTTAGAAATTTCCTCATGACATCTTATATATATTCTCTCATGTTCTTTAGTCTTAGTTACTAGCATATGATATATGGTCATTTTAAGATTTGTGATTGTAATATATTGTCTTTAAAATTTACTTGGAATAATGATCCTTTAAACTAATAGAAAACATTTATTAGATTATTATATAAATATTAATACAATAGTTCCACTTATGTTTATTCTTGTAAAAATGTATTTTTTGAAACTTATATAAAACATGTAGAAAGACAGTGAAGAAAAGGTCACATTGTGCATTCCTTGTAATTTAATCATTTTGCTGATATAATTTTGATTTTTAGTAAACTCACCTGTTCTATGGTGTTTGGGTTCATGACTTATACCACTGTATTCCACCAGAGTGCTTTTGTTGAATGTTGCCTCAGATACTAGCTGAAAGGTAATATTACTATAACATATCCCAGGTAGCCAATGATTAAAAACTGTTTTACCTTTAAAAAAATCTGTAGAGACAAAAATATATCAATTTCTAAATTTTCCACTCAAAGTATACTTTCTAAATTTCAACACAAATGAACACCATCTAGGAAAGAACATGTATGCAATTATTCAGTAGAGGAATAGATACAAAAACATGGCCAGAAAGCTGTGTAGGGATGGTAGGTTATTTCAAATCTCACTCAAAACTCCCTATCTGGAATTCTTACAAAGACAGAAAAAAGAGAAATAGAAATCTTTAGATTATAAGAATTTGAATGAACAATTTAATAAGCAGGGTGAACTAAATAAAGCAGCTATAAAAATTACTTTTGAGTTAAGAATGCAAGGTTTTGTTTTATTTTGATTACTTCTTATCTCAATGACTAGCAATTATGTAGGAATTACACATATTGAAGCCCATGTTTTAAAACTAGCTTGCTGGCAGGCAGTTTATCCAAGAAAAGATTTAGAATTTTATAAACCTAGCTATAATTTATTCTCATTATTATTCTACCAATATGAAAAATTACTATGAAATCCATTTTAAGTGACTAGAATACAGATATGAAAGAGTGCACTCTCAGAACTTAGCGCAATGCCTAGCACATAGTAGGTGATTAATAAATGCTTATTGATTTGACTTCAATTATACTTTATTCAAAGGACTAGGATAGATAAAAGAGAGTTATACAAAAGCATTATAGGTTTCCTTCCTTTCAATATACAATGTTTCTCTGTCATCATCATTATCTAGTCTGTTCTTTTGGAATTAAGCATAATATCTTTTCAAATAAATTATCTAGTCAAAAATACCAACTTACTAACTCTCAGTGATACATAATTCAAATTTATTTCTTTGACTTAAGATCTCCTGTTGACTTTATTACCAATGTGTTATGGTTTTAGGGATAAATATCAAAGGACATTTTCTTCTTCTTCTTCTTTTTTTAACATTTTGATCCTAAATGAATCTTGTCCACTTTATTCAATATAACCTCCATTGGGATTTCCTCTAAAGTGCTAAAGACATTTCCTTATTTATTTATACATTCTATGGATATCAAGCCAGATTTGAACTTATCACTTGGACTTGCATATAATAAGTATATCTTCTTTTCTAAACAGTCATATAAATCCCTATATGCTCTGTTGGGGGGAATTTAGTTTTTGTTTTGAGATTTTTTTTAACATTGCTTTATGAATAATGTTGGGAGGGAAAAATCAGAACAAAAGAGAAAAACCATAGGAGAGATTTAAAAAAAACAAACAGAAAAAAGGAAGTGAACATAGTATGTGTTGATTTACATTCTGCCTCCTTAGTTCTTTTTCTGGATGCAGATGGCATTTTCTGTCCAAAGTATATTGGGATTATGTTGTACCACTGAGAAGAATTAAATCTTTCCTAGTTGATCATTGCACATTCTTGCTGTCATTGTGTACAATGAATTCTTGGTTCTGCTTGTTTCACTCAGGATCAATTCATGTAAATCTTTCCAGGCCTTTCTAAAATTAGCTTATTCATCATTTTATTTTCATGTACCAAAACTTGTTCAGCCACTCCCCAATTGATGGATACCTACTCCTTTGCCAATTCTTTGTTACCAGAGCTGCTATAAACATTTGTGAGCATATGGATCTTTTCCTCTCCTTCATGGTTTTCCTGGGACACAGACCCAGTAATGGCACTTCTGGGTCAAAGGGGATGCAAAGTTTTATAGCCCTTTGGACATAGTTTTAGATTGCTCTCCAGAATGGTTGCATCATTTCACAACCCCACCAAAAATGCATTAGTGTCCCAGTTTTCCCATATTTCCCCCAACATTTATCCTTATCTTTTTCTGTCATCTTAGCCAGTCTGAAAGATGTAAGATGGTATCTCAGAGTTGCTGTAATTTACATTTCCCTAATAAATAGTGATTCAGAGCATTTTTTTCATATAACTATAAATGGTTTTAATTTCATCATCTGAAAATTGTTTATATCCTTTGACCATTTTTCAATTAGGGAATGACTTGTATTCTTGTAAATTTGACACAATTCTTTATATATTTTAGAAATGAGACCTTTACCAGTTGTTTTGTTTGTGCAAAAACATTTTTAAATTTAATGTAATCAAAGTTGTCCATTTTGCTTTTTGTAGTATTCTCTTTGGTCATAAATTCCTCCCTTCTCCAAAGATATGATAGATAAATTATTCCTTGTTCTCTTAATTTGATTATGGTATCATCCTTAATGCCAAAAGCATGTATTCATTTTGGCCTTATTTTTGTATGGGTGTAAGATGTAGGTTTATGCCAAGTTATTGACATAGAAATTTCTGTCAAATAGTGAGTTCTTATTCCAGAAGCTAAAGTTTGGGGTTTATCAAATACTAGATTGCTTGATTATTGTTTCATGTGTGTCTAATCTATTCCACTGATCCACCGCTCTATCAGCTATTGCCAAATGGTTTTGATAAATGCTGCTTTATAATATAGTTTCAGGTGTGGTACTGATAAGCCACTATCCTTTGTATTTTTTCATTAATTTTCTCAATATTCTTGACCTTTTGTTCTTCCAAATTAATTCTGTTCTTGTTTTTTCTAGTTCTACAAGATAATTTTCTGGCAGTTTGATTGATATGGCACTGAAAAAGTAGAGCAATTTAGGCAAAATTATCATTTTTATTATATAAGCTTGGCCCAGCCATGAACAACTGATCTTTTTCCAATTGTTTAGCTGACTTTATTTGTATGAGAAGTGTTTTGTAATTGTGTTGTGATACAGCCAATGGCTGCTGGAGGTCTAACTCAGACCTGTAGAATGGATCTCTTCAGGTGAGAGGATGATGATGATACAAGGAGACTGAGAGATAGTTGTGTTCTCTGACCTCTCTCCTGTTCTCCCGTGACTCCAATTTATTTCATTCCAAATCCACAAGGAACATCTGTGTCAAAGGCTACTTTACAACTCCTTCAAGTGTTATGATTCATAGCTGTGAATCTCTCGAAGCTCTCAAAGAATTAGCTTGCTCCTTCACTTAGGAATGGTCCTTAACAATTCCCCATTTTTTGTTTTATGAGACTGTGATTATTTTTCCCCCACAGCATAGTCAATAAATTTATGCATTGGTTGTTATCTAAGTTCACATAGGTATCTGCTAAGGTACCTGAGTCCACATTCTAGGGAGTGCAAACAGCACTATAGCAAGTATGGAATCTTGTGAGATGTCATGGAGGCAAATTTTCAAATGGAGAAGAGGACTGTAGTCAGAACAAGCATTTTTCATAAGTCTCTCATCAGTCTCCTGACTCAACTCTTTGATGTGTTGGCCCATTTTATTACCCTGACTAAAAAAGTCTTACTGGCTCTCTTCTCCCTTTGGTTTACCACAGGTTACCAAAGGAATTTCCTGGGAGGTTCTTACTCATAAACAGCTCTCAAAGTGCTGTTGCTTATTTGTTTTTTGTATTTCTTATGTAATTGTGTTCATAAAGTTCTTGTGTTTGTCTTGATAGGTAGACCTCCAAGTATTTTATTTTGTCTACAGTAATTTTAAATAGAATTACTCTTTTTATCTCTTGTTGATGAACTTTGTCAGAAATATATAGAAATACTGATGATTTGTGTGGGTTTATTTTATATCATGCAACTTTGCTAAAGCTGTGAATTGTTTTCAGTAGATTGGATGATTTTCTAGGATTCTCTAAGTATATCATCATATCATCTGCAAAGAGTGATAGTTTTATTTTCTCATTGCCTATTCTAATTCCTTTCATTTATTTTTCTTATTATTAAAGTCAATATTTCTAGTGCAATGTTGAATCATAGTGATGATCATGGGTATCCTTGTTTCATCCCTGTTCTTATTGGGAATGCTTGGGAATTGGGAATTGGCCCAGCTTCTCTCCATTACAAATAATGCTTGCTGTAGGTTTTGTATAGGTACTGTTTATTACTTTAAGGAAAGTTCCCTTTATCCCTATATTCTCTAGTATTTTTCCTAGAAATGGGTACTGTATTTTGGCAAAAGCATTTTCTGCATCAATTTATATTATCATGTGATTTCTGTTGGTTTTGTTATTGATATGGTCAATTGTAGTAATAGTTTTTCTGATATTGAACTTGCCCTGTCTTCCTGGTATAAATCCTACTTGGTTATAGTGTATTATCCTGCTGATGAATTGCTGTAATTTCTTTGCAAACATTTTATTTTAAATTTTTTTGTAATAATATTCATTAGGGAGATTGAACTACAATTTTCTTTTTCTGTTTTGGCTCTTCCTGGTTTAGGTATTGGTGTCATATTTGTGTCATAGAAGGAATTTGGCAACATTCCTTCTTTATACATTTTTCTAAATACTTTACATAGTATTGAAATTAATTGTTTTTTTTAAATGTTTGTTGGAATTCACTTGTGAATCCATCTGGTCCTGGAGCTTTTTTTCTTAGGGGAGATCATATTGACTTATTCAATGTCTTTTAAAATGGGACAATTTAATTTATTTTCTCTTCTGTTAACCTAGGCAATTTGTATTTTTGTAAATATTCATTCATTTTGGTTAGATTGTCAGACTTTCTGCAATACAGTTGGGCAAAATAGCTCCTAATTGTTGCTTTAATTTCTTTTTCATTGGTGGTAAGTCCATTCTTTTCATTTTTGATGGTGGTGATTTGGTTTTTTCTTTCCTTTTTCTGATCAAAATAACCAAAGGGTTATCTATTTTGTTGATTTTTTCATAAAACCAAATCTTAGTTTCATTTGTTAGTTCGATAGTTTTCTTAGTTTCTATTTTATTATTTTTTCCTTTGAATTTCAGAATTTCTAATTTGGTATATAATTCAGCATTTTAAATTTATTCTTTTTTTAGCTTTTTTAGTTGCATGCCTAATTCACTGATCTCTTCTTTCTCTATTTTATTCATTTAGCTACTTAGAGATAGAAAATTTTCCCTAAGACCTACTTTGGCTATATCCCATGGTATATTGTCTCATTGTTGCCATTTTCTTAGATAAAATTATTGGTTGTTTCTGTGATTTGCTGTTTGAATTACTCATTCTTTAGAATTATATTACTGGGGCAGCCAAGTGGCCTAATGGATAGAGCACTAGGCCTGGAGTTAGAATTATATTATTTAATTTCCATTTGGTTTTTAGTCTATCTTTCCCTGGTCCTTTATTGAATATCATTTTATTGCATCGTGGCCTCAAAAGGAAGCATTTACTATTTTTGCCTTTCTACATTTGATTGTGAGATATTTATGCCCTAATACATGATCAATTTTTGTGTAGGTGCCATGTACTACCAAGAAAAAGATGTATCCCTTTCTATAGCTATTCATTTTTCTCCAGAGGTCTATCATATGTAGGTTTTCTAGGATCTTATTAACCTCCCTAGTTTCTTTCTTCTTTATTTTGTGGTTATATTTGTCTGATTCTGAGAGAAGGTTGAGGCCCTCCCCTAGAATAGTTTTGCTGCCTGTAACTGGCTTAAAATCTTCTCCAGGAATTTGCCTGCTCTACCGCTTGGTGCATACACATTTAATATAATTACTATTTCATTATTTACAGTACATTTTATCAAGATGCACTTTTCTTCCTTATCTTTTTTAATAAGATCTATTTTTACTTTTGTTTTATCTGAGATCAGAATCGCTACTTCTGCTGTTATTTTTTTTTTTATTTCAACTGAAGCATAATGAATTCCATTCCAGCCTTTTTTTCTGTACTCTGTATGTGTCTCTTTGTGTCAAATGTGTTTCTTGCAAACAAGATTCTGTTTTTTAAGCCACTCTGCTATTCCCTTCCATTTTATGGGAGAGTTTATCCCACTCATTTTCAGAATTATGTTAACCAACTCTATATTTTCTTCCATCCTATTTTCTTCCCTGTATATACTTTAATGTTCTTTCCATTCTGTCCTTAGTTGTGTATTCTTTTTATCCACCCACTACCTTATCTCCTATCACCCTTCCCCCTTCTCTTAGTAGTGCTTTTTAATCCACTTTACTTATCTTCTATCAACCCTTTCCTCCTTCTCTTTCTGTTTTCCCTAATGTTTCTACCCACCCTTCTATTCTGTCCTTTTTTTTCCCCCTCTTTCTCCTATTTCTTTATAGGGTTAGATAAATTTCTATACCTAACTGAATGATTAAGTTATTCCCTTTTAGAGCCAAAACTGATGAGATCAAGCTTCAGACAATGCTCATTTGTAATGTTCTGTTGTCTCTAAATCGTAATCCTTCTCTGGGAGGTTTCCTTGGGGAGCTTCTGAAGGCAGCCTTGGCTTTAGTTTCAGTTCGATAATCCCAAAATGCAGCCAGGAGTTAAAGTCCAGATCCTATATTGTGTCCTTTAAAGTCTTGAATCTTTTCCTGTCAGAATGTCTCCAGCCAGCTTCAGTCTCTAGCTCTCTCTGAATCCAAAGCCTCCAGTCAGCACGAAGGTATACATGGGAATGAATCAGACTCTGCTTCCAAGAGTGTGGGATTGTGGGTTTCCCAGAAGTCAATCATAGTTGTGAATCTCCCTGAAGTCCATGAGCAGACTTTTCCTGTAGACTTGTGAATCTGCTGGACTTTCGAATCCACTGAATCCTGGCTCTCTGAATTTCCTCGAGCTTCCCTGAAGTTCTCCCCTTGACTCACTCCATACTCCTTCCAAACTGACTTCTCCACTCAATGTTGGCTCCTTATATCTTCCCAGAGAATAGGCTTGTGGGTACTCCCTGGGCTTGTGGGAGCTCCTTAAAGACCCAATGAGTGAACTCCTTTAAAGGTGTAAACTCCTTTAAAGGTTTGAACTCCTTTAAAGGTGTGAACTCTGAACTAGAGAATTTTTAAGTACCAGACAACAGACTTAGCACTTAGTAATAATCCTAACACTCATCCTCCTCCTTTCTTTCTGTCCATTATAATAGGTCTTTTGTACCTTTTTATGTGAACTAATTTTCCCTTTATGCCTCCCCTTTCTTCTTTTTCCAGTCCAGACCTTTTTCCACCCCTTAAAGTGATTACTTCAAAGTCCATTCACAACCACACCCTCAGTTCATATGATGCTCCCCTGTCTGTCCCAGTAACAAGTATAGTTCTCAAAAGTTACATAGATCATTTTCTTATCTAAGAATGTAAACAGCTTCACCTTTAAATAATATATATATATTTTCCCTGTTTACCTTTCTAAGCTTGTCTTTAGTCTAGTTTTTGTTGATTAAATTTTCTGGTTAGTTCTGTTTTTTTTCAATAGAAATAATTGAAAATCTTTTACTTCATTGAATCTCCAATATCTCCCCTGCAAGATGATGCTTAGTCTCATTGGGTAGTTATTCTTGGTTCTCTGATCCTTTATTGTAGAAGCTGCCAGATCCTAGTAATCCTGACTGTTGCTCCTTGATATTTGAATTGTTTTTTTGTCTGGCAGCTTGCAGTATTTTTTTCTTGATATTGCAATTTTGGAGTTTAGAAACAATGTTTCTTGCAGTTTTCCTTGTGAGATCTCTTTCAGAAGGTGATCAATGGATTCTTTCAATTAGTATTTACCTTTTGTTTCTAGAAATTTGAGACAATTTTCCTGAATGATATTTTGTATAATGCTATCCGGGATTTTTGTTGTTGTTGTTGTTGTTATGAACTTTAGGTAGAACAATAATTTTTAAATTTTTAAAATAAACTTTTTGATTTAAAATTTAAATAAGTCCTCTGGATCTATTTTCCAGCTTGGCTGTTTTTCCAATGAGGTATTTCACATTTTTCTTCCATTTTTTCATTCTTTTTAGTTTCTTTAACTGATTATTTATTGCTGTCTCACAAAGTCATTAGCTTCCATTTGCTCTATTCTAGTTTTTAATGTGTGATTTTCTTCAGTTAGTTTTTTTTAATCTCTTTTTCTATTTGGTTAATTTTATTGTTGAAGAAGTTGTTTTCTTTAGACAATTTTTATCTTTCCTTTTCCAATCTATTGACTCTTTCATGCATACCTGTCATTTCCCTTCTCATTTTTTTCTACCTCTCTTATTTGCCTTTTCAAGTTTTTTATGAGCAATTCCAAGAGGCCTCTTTGGGCCTGAGATCAATTTATCTCACTTTTAGACATTTCTTATGTGGACATTCTGTCCTCATCTGAGTTTGTGCTTAGGTCTATCCTGTCACCATAGAAGCTTTCTATGGTTAAGATTCTTTTCTGTTTCTTGCTCATGCTCTTTTCTTTTCTTTTATTATTATTATTATTATTATTATTATTTTTTTTTTTTTTTTTTTTACTTTTATACTTGGAGCTCTGTTCCTGTGGTAAAGGGGACACTATCCCAAGCTTCCTATGCAGCTCTGAATCTTGGCTTTGAGCACAGGGGCCCCTTGTGTTGCAGCAGGTAGCTTTGCCTGCTCTTTTCAGAAACATCCTGGTTTCCCAGATTTTGCTTTCTGAGCTCTCTCAGACTGGAAACAGCACCACTGATTTATTTGTCTACTGAACCAGGATTGAGGTCTTAGTTGCTGATCTGCTGTGATTAAGACCCTCTCACTGGCTTTCCTGGAGTTTATCTGACCTGGGCTGAATATCCTTTTCACCCCAATGAGTTTGACCTTTCTGGAATTTTTTCCAGTCTATCTTGAGCTGGAGAATAGTTTCATTCTATAAGACTCTGTTCAGAATCTTTGTTTAATGTGATTTTTGAGTGACACTGGAAGTTTCCTGACTTTCCTCCATCATCTTGACTCCACCCGGAGAAGGCCCCCATTTTTTCTTCTTAGATATTGTCTTCTGTGAACTACTACTCATTTCTACTGATATATTTCTTAAACTCTATCTATTGTTTAATGTGTTATCTGACTAACAAACATATATGTATAGGCAATTTCCTCTCTCTCCATCTATCTTCAATTTAAAGTAGCCTGATCAAATTTTAAACAATGTTTAAGAAATATTCTTATATTTCTAACACCTCTTCTTAGTCTAAATCTTCCTCAATAGTTTTCAAAGATAAGAAACTCATTTATTTTCTCCTAAAGGCTTCATCTCTGACCAGACAATCATAATTCCTAGGAACACTCCTTGGGTTTCTTAAAGGGGATGACTTCCCTGTGGCCAGATGCATCACCAAAGGTGAGTAGGGATCTATTAAATTTGAGAAGTTTAAGAAAATTCTCTGTTATATCATTTGGAAAAATAGAAGGTCTGTCTGCTCTTCGCTTAAGTTGACAAATTCCAACCTGGCATTTTCTGGTCTTTTCTTCTTGTGAGCAGTATTGTATAGCCTGGTGGCACTTGTATATACACACAATCTCTTGACACATTTAATTAATTTGACTCTTTTTTTGACCATCTTAACCAAACAACTCAAAGTCAGAGAAGCAAAGTCAAGTCAAATAAGAGTCAAACTGAATGTTCATAGTACACATAGTCATATGATTCGTCACACATAGAGACTCATATGAATAGATGATTGTGGTTTTAAGCATTTAAAGAATAATGCTGAAATTTAGTTATATAAATTTTGTTTCTTTGTATCTGAGAAAAATATTGAAAGAAAACACTCTTGCAATCAACAATCAGAAGCTTTCTCTTCTGACAACAATTATATTAGGATCTACTTAAAGCCAATCTACTTAGAGAAGACCTTTGTGTTTAACAGACATCTCCACTAAGAAAAAAAAAATTTCTATAGTAGCAATAACTTGGACATTTCATATATTTTATAGGTCCTATAATACCCATAGCAAAATTCACTCTGATTATTTTGTTAAGACACTCCATGCAAAATATTTCCATTTAACTGGTTTTTTTTCCCACCAACAGTACAACCCCCTATTTCTGAAATGGTACTCTAATATATAGTACATTTGAAAATCTAAAGAACAAAACAACTCTTTTTCATATTTTTAAGTCAAGCCTAAAAAACTTCTGTACTGTAGAAAGAATTATCATGACTTTGATGATACTATAATTAATACCAAATCATGCTACTTTCAATCTTCCCTTTTCTTCTTACCTTTGTATAACATTGTCCGGAAGTCTTTGCCTTCCCAATAACTTATGTTTACTCTTGTAAAAACATTGTATTTTTCTGGATAATGAATTTCAAATAAGACTCCTGTTTCAGGAGAAGGCTTATAATCATATATAGAAACGCTGGTGACAGGAAGAGGCTCTACAAAAAGAAAATGAAAAAAAGAAGAAAAATGGAGAGGGGGATAAAAAAGGAGATTATGGTAAAAATTCTCTATAATAAGATGAAGTGTAATGAGAATTATCTATAATGATCTGAACCATCATCAATATCATTATCTTCTATAAACACTGAAATGAGCCAAATTATATTCTAAATTAGGATCACTTTATTTTTCCTTTATCTTTTTTATTTCATTCTTTTTTATCTTTTGCATTTTATTCTTTTCAGAGTGCTATTACAGCAGGGATTTTTTGTAAGACTGAGTTTCTTTATCTCATCTAAGATGAAAATGGAAAATTTCACATACGCTTTTTTTGAATGTCTGGTTCATTTTTCCTTAAGCACCCTGGTGGACCCCATTCTTTTGTACTTTCCATATTAATGCCAAACTTCTTGGTTTAATCAACTGTAATTCAGAACTTTTGAGCTCAAGAGATCTGCCAGGCTCAGCTATCCCAAAGGCAGAGATTATAGATATACACTGCTAGCACCAACTCATCTATTGTTTCAATCCTGTAAAACATGATGAATAGGTATTATTCCAAGTCTACAAATGGAATAATCAAGGCTCAGAAATTTTAAATTACCTGAAAAAGGTGATAAAGTAATTTAGTAGCAGAGCCAAGTGATAGAATGTAGAATCTTGCTAGGATCTTTGCAGCATACTATACAAGATCATTTTAATAAGATACAAATAATGAGCATTTAACTTTGGCTCCAAAGTCAAAGATTAAATGAGCCTCCATTTTTATTTTGACCTGCAATTATTTCTCTAATTCAATTATAATAAACCTCAAACCATTGCAAGACAGGGACATTATGAAGCAATAAGTTGTTTTTTTCTCATATAAAAATTACATTTTCCTAATAATTTAGAATCATACAGCTCAATCTTTTTATCATGCATACTGAAGTCTAGAATTAAATACCTCCTGTTCCTCTTTCACTAATATGCTAGTTAATTCAACAAAGCATTTTGTTTCCTGTCCCTGCATTAACTAGTAAACCTCAAAGCTAAGGTTGAGATCTATTTTCACAGCTTTTACACTTATTTTGTCCTCCAAAATTATACCTTTATTTATTTCACATATATTTGTTTATGTACATGTTATCTCCTATAGCATGTAAGTTCCTTGACTTTAGGGGATTTTTTTCCTTTTTAACTCCAGTGCCTAGCACAAAGGTGGCGTTCAATAAAAATGCTTGCAGATGAATTGCTTGACTTTATACATTCTATCACAAAAGTTATTTCTTACTCTGATTCTAAGCTAGTTTTTATTCCTCTATGTTAATTAAAAGTGAGAAAATCCTGCAAAGTGAAAATTTAATGGATTTACTTATATTTATTCTGGAACATTTACACAAAATATTTCAAATAATTTTAGTGAAGATTAAATATTGGGAAATTATTCATCATCTTTACAAACTGTCAGAGACTAGGCATAATAATATACTACTACAGAATTATAAATTGGTTTTACTGTTATGTGAAACAAATTTTAATTATACTTTTTAAAAAAGCACTAAAAGGCATATCCTTTGACCCAATTATTCATAAATCCCAAGAATATCAAAATCAGAGGGAAAGTATTAACATATACAAAAATATCTATAGCAGAACTTTTTGTGCTAGTAAAGAACTTGAAAGTATAGTATATAGTCATAGAAAAATAGGATGGCTGAATAAATTGTGGCATATAAATATAATTAAATTTTATTGTGCTATGGAAATTATGAATATGAAAAATTCAGAGATATTTAAGATGACTTGTATGTGCTGAAGTGATATAAGGTAAAAAATATATCTACATATATAAGCTAAGTTATTAGAGCACGAGGCTTGACATTGGGAATCATGAGTTTAAATCTGGCCTCAGACATTTACTAGTTATGTGACCCAGGGCAAGTCACTTAACCCTCTTTGCCTCAGTTTCCTTATGTGCAAAATGAACTGGAGAAAGAAATGGCAAAGCACTCTAGAATCTCTACCAGATAAACCCAAATGGGTCACAGTCAGATATTGTTGAGACCCTGTATCTCTTAGAATCAGAGGGAGTCAGGATAAGCAAAAGTCTTTATTCTGGGTCTTTTGGGGTCACTCTCAGGGGATTAGAGATAGGAATCTCCACACCTCCTTCCTCTCTCTCCACTGCCAAAAAACTAAATCCTCTTCCTCTTACTCCAGGGCTGATCTTTCCTCCCTTCTCTCACCACACCCACAAATCGAGCCAGCATCGAGTTGAGGAGGGTCATCCTCCAAACATGTTAATAGAGAATTGTACAATTGGTAATTAGCCCTAAGTTCTGTTACCCTGTATCTACATCAAGTACATCTGCTCAGTTCTAGCCCTTTACAAGATATGACTAAAAATGACAGCAACAAACAGAAGGAAAATAATTTGCATGATGGCCACAATAATGTAATGTAAAACAATACTGAAAGACTAGAATTATGTTCAATAAATTTCAAATTATGACTTCAGGTGGCTAAATGATAAGGTATGATCCGTATCTCTTGGCAGAGAGATAGTAGATTATAGGTGTGGAATGATATATATTTTTAGACATGGACAATGCATTAAATTATTTTGTTTGACTGAATTTACTAGTTAATAATAATAGCTAGCACTTCACTGTAGTTTAAGTTTTGCAAAGTTCTTTACAACTATTATTTCATTTAATTCTCACAACAACTTGGCATGGTCAGTGCCATTATCTCCTTTTTACATATGAGGAAATTGAGGCAGGCAGAGGTTAACGTGTCTAAAGACAGCTAATAAGAGTTTGAGAAAGGATCTGAAACAGTGCGACACCTGCGGTGTCAAACTCAAATAGAAACTGATCCTTGCCATAGCATATTGACTTAGAAAACCACAAATTAACATTATCTATGTTATATTGCATTTTTATTTATTTTATGTTAAGTATTTCCCAGTTATATTTTAGAATGGTTCAAACTACACTAGGTGGAATTTTGCTGACTGTATGGACAATGAGTTTGATACCTCTGCACTATACTATCTAAGTCATGTTACCTGTTATAAGAAGAGATGGTCCTTAGGAAATTACATCAATATAACAATTTTAATGCATGTATCTATTAGCATAGAACCAAAATTCACAAAGGAAAAACTAACTGAATTGCAAAAAGACATAGTAAAACAACAGTTATTTAAAAAATGTTGATAAAGTTGAATTAAATATAAAATGAAACCATTAATTAATAAAATCAAAGAAGACTTTAATCTGGGATATGACATGGAGTTGAGAAGTATAAGAAAGTGGGAAGTTCTTCTTTTTCTTCAGTGGCCATCATTGCCATGGTTCATTTCAAGTTATCTTTAGGTCTGTTCCACTGTGACAGCTATTACCTTTGGGGTCCTGCGCCTCACTTCTGTACCTGCTTTTCCCCAATTCTAGAAGAACCAAAGGTTGGATCACTCCATTTCCTAGTGTTCCTGCATCTATGTGCAGATTTTTCTCTCTATTACTGTATATATGACAAACCACAATGTCTCTTTGTGTACCAAATCATTTAAAGGTATAGATTAAATTTCAAATCAGTTGGTTTTACTAGGATTTTCTTAAGGGCTTCCTTCCTGCCACCTTCACTGCAATAGTAAAGTCATTCATATATGTAATTTAAATATGTCTATATAGATCATGAGGAATATTTTCAAATTGAGATTTATTATCATGAACATGATTTCACTTCTAGCCTAACTGAAGCCAGCAGATGCCACATTTGACTTGAACTCACATAACTTCTGCTCTTAAACTCCTACTATTTTTTATGGTTACCAACATGATTTCTAACAAATTCTGACTGCTGACTCTTGATCTAAAAGTACTAAAATGAATGCCAACAGCAAAGGGATGTCACAAAAGAATAAGCTTTCTTTTTCTGCCTCCTCTGTCACTGGAGTTCTCTCTCTAGGAGAGAAAAGTCGCCATCTCTCTTTTTATAGCTTAGGGCACAATGTTTTTAGATCAAAGCCTGAAACTTCATAAGCACTAGAACAAGAGTTCATATATTTAATTTTATTCTACTGTTTATACTACTCCAATCTATATAAAATTTTAAACTGAAAGAATTTTTAAATCACTTATTTGTTGGCTTTTTTCTATTTCAGTCAATGTGGAATGAAATAGTTCAGTTTCAAATCTTCAGACTCGTGCTGAGTTCAAATAAAAATAGTACAATACTTAATAGTACAATAGTACAATACTTAAAATTATAAATGAGTCTCTTTAAATTCGCAGAGCACAGGAAAGATTCTGGGAAGATGGCACAGTAGGTCAGAACATTTCAAGCTCTTCAGATTTCCCCCACGAACAGAAAAAATTTATTTCTTAGGGCAAATATAGACTAGTTAAAAACAAAGAAGACTTGGAGCAGAATAGGGGCTTTCCTGGGATGAGCTGAGAAGTCCTGAAGAAAGACCTTTGTGAAGTGCAATCACCTCCAGATAAGTTCCTCAGAAACAGTAGAGACTACCAAGTCTATCTGGATTTGGCTGGATCCTCAATAGGAACCATAGAAATTTTCACCTCCTGTATTGTGGAGGGAGTCAGGGATCTGAGTCAGGGAAGACTGAGAGAGCCTTGGCTGATTAGGAAGCTCTGGTCTACTTGTGCTGGAGAGCCATGGCCCTAGAGAGAAAGAGCCAACATACACGAGTGCAGAAATAATGGGGCAGGGAAACTGCTGCTGGCTGCAGGTACTTACAGGTGAGGGATAAGAAGGGCTTTTGGTGTGGGGTTCCAGGTCAGAATGGAGATCTGAAGTGATGCTAGAGGCACTATCTCTCTCCATTCCCATCCCATCCCCATCCAAGATTAGAACTGTTTACACAAACAGTTATTTTTTTAAAAAAATTATGAACAGAAAAAGAAAAAAAGGAACTGAACCATAGAAACTTACTATGGGAATACAGAAGACCAGAGTTCATCTTCAGAGGACACTGAAATACAAAAAAAAAACCTTTTCTATCCCAAAGAGTAATATTAAATGGCTACCTTTGCAGAAAGAACTCAGAAAAGACTCAAAAAATAAAGTGAGAGAGAGATTGAGGAAAAACTAAGACTAAAAATGAAAACCATCCAAGAAAAACAAGATTATGAGAAAAACATTAAATAACTAGAAAAGGAGATATAGAGTCTTACAAAAGAAAATAATTCTTTGAAAATTATAATTCGACAAAGGGAAGCCAATGAAGCTATAAGGGACCAAGAAATAATAAAACAAAATATGAAGAATGAAAAAATAGAACCAAATGTGAAACATAAGAAACATGACAGATCTGGAGAACAGATTAAGAAGAAAAAAAATAAAAATAATTGGACTATCTGTAAGCTGTGACCAAAAAAAAAAAAAAAACCTTGACACAAAATGCAAGAAATAATTCAAGAAAATTGTACTGGAGTGATAGAACAGGAGGGGAAAGTAGAAATAGAAAAAGATCCACCAATTAGAGATCCTTACTGGAAAAGACATAGGAATTTTATTGTCAAATTTCAAAACTCCCACATCAAAGAGAAATTTTTGAAAGAAACAAACAAAAAAAAATTCAAATAGGCTGGAGCTACAATTAGAATTGTACAAGATTTATCAGCCACCACAATAAAAAACTGCAAGTCCTAGAATCAATTTATATTGGCAATCAAAAGAACTAGGCCTGTGGCCAAAATATATATCTAGCAAAATTATCCATAATATTGAATGGGAAAAAGAAAAAGAACATTCAACAAATTTGCAGATTTTCAGGTCTTTCTCGCAACTAAACCTGAACATAATAGAAAACTCTACATATAAGAACAAATATCAAAGATAGTTTCAAGGAACTCAACATGAATAAATCATGATTATGTTGTGTATGGAAATGTATACCATATATTTAAGTTGATGTTAGTAATTGGGCAGCTCAAAAGAAAGATTTGGGCAGAGTTGAGTATGATCTGATTCTAAAAATAATGCTGTCTAGGGAAGGGTAAAAGAGGTGCAAAGGAAGAACTGAAATAGGCATTAGAGAGGGGGAGGAAGTTTCCTAGTTCTGAAAACCTACTCACAACTGAAATGGGTTAAATAGGGAACACTAAATTTGTATATATATATATATATATATATATATATATATACAACTTGAAGAATATAACACCCTCCAAAATGTATTAATAAATAAGGGGAGAGGGAATAGGATAAAGTGGGAACAAAAGGATGTGTATAAATTTATGGCAGTGGGTCAAGATGTATAGAAAGATGTGTAGAGTAATTGCAGTGGGACAAAGTGAATAGATTAATGAGAAAAGGATAAAGAGGAGGGAGAAAGGTAGAATAGAATAAGGTGGGATACAAAAGGCTGTTCAGATTAACAGGAACCTGATAAGATGTGTAGATTAATGAGAAGGGGATAAAGAGGAAAAGAAAGGGTGGAGGGAAAAGATTAGGGAGGGATCCATGGGTAGGGGGAGGTTAAGTAATAGCAAGGCAAGTTAAGGAGCAGAATTAAATTAGAAGAGTTAGCAGGCATAGGTAATAAGAGATATAGAGACACTACAACAAGAATCAGGAGTAAAATTTATTAGGGAAAAAATTAGGGCTAGTAATCATTGATCTTAGACAAAGTCTGACTTAAAGATTCAATCAAGAGAGAAATCTACATTATAAGTAAATCATATTAATATTGTTTTGGATGCATGTTTATATATTGGTAAATGTGTGTGTATATATATATATATATGTGTGTGTGTGTGTGTGTGTGTGTGTGTGTGAATATATGTGGGTATCTGTGTATATGTAGATATAGATATATGTATATATGTAGGTATGTAGGTTGTTGTGAAAATATATATGTGTGTGTATTTGTATATATATGTGCATGTAGATATGTATGCACACATATGTATACATATGTGTGTGTGTGTGTGTGTGCTTAATTGTAGGCTGCTTGGAGGAGGAGGAAGGGGATGAAATGGGGAAAAAAGAATAAAGTAAAAAGTGCACAGCAGACAAGAGAATAATCTAAAAGGAAGCAAAGACGGATACTCGTGAATATAATTTCTTCTATATATATTCTTTAATGAAATAGAAATTTATTACATATTTTGAATTCTCCCTGGTGTTCTGCTGAACTAGTGACACTTTTTTCAATTGTCCTTTTTTTCCTTTTTCTATTTTGTTTTTCCTTATTGTGTATTTAGTTCAATATTCTTGCAAATTATATAAACCTAGGAGGGATACTTGTCACGATACAAGAAGATATGGACATGCTAGAATTTTAGATTGAATCTAATAAAATAACATTAAATAAAGATAAATGTGAAGTCTTACATAGAATTTCAGAAAATGAACTTAATAAATACAAGATGGAAGAAGCAAATATAAGATGGAAGAAAAAGAATGGGGAGTTTTAAGGAGCTTTTAAGTTCTTTCTGAGGCAACAGACGTTGCAGACAAAAAAGCTAATTCACACTTACTCTATATTAAGAATAGCATTATTTCCTTGAAATAAAAAGTTATTCAGCAACATGTTGATAAATGCTTAACAATTAACTCTCCCCCCCAAAAAGAATGAAGGCATGTCATTTTTGTTTAATCTGAATTAGTAAGATTTTCTCCATCATTGTTGGATCATTATTATGAATCTGACCAACATGGGAAACAAAATGTATATGACTGAAACTAAATCAATCTGGTAATCATAATAAAATTTTTGTACAACATGTACTTTGCAAAGAACTTTTCCTCACCAACTCATAAGATAGATAAGACAGATATCATTTGACAGCTTCTTTTACCAAGGGACCACTGAAGCTAATTGGAAAAAAAGTGATTTATTGTTATAATGAAGACTGGGAAAATCTGTTTTCTTTTGCTTGTTCTATTCTTTATACTACAAGTATTTGAAAGATTTGATTTGATTTGATTAAGATTTGAAAGATCTACGTTACAGATTTGACACTGCCACTACTTGTGGGATCATGATAACCTCTTGGACTTCATTTTCCCCAACCATAAAATTAGATGCTAGGACTACCTAATTTTTAATTTCTCTCTAATCTGTAAGGGACAGGTCTATGAAGGCTCAGCCCTAGGAGTATACAAGTTTAGTAAACTTGCTTCTGGAAACACTTAACGACAGGGCATGGACAGTCTTGGGTCTCTACATAAGAGCATTCGTAGCCATTTTGAAACCAATTTTTACTGGTTTCTTAGGTAGTGAAGATAAGACCTTTTGGTTGCTGCAAAGTCAGAACTGAATACATAAACAAAAGCTAAAATTAGCTAAATCAAAACAACAATCTGGCTGGAACACAGAATACGTAGACAAGAAGAGAATGAGATATGGCTGATGACAGATTGTGGAAGATCTTAAATGCCAGGCAGAAAAGTTGAACTTTATTTAATTGGCAATAGAAAGCCATTGAATATTTTTCAGCAGAGGATCAGTATGGTCAGAACTATTATTTAGACTCACAACATGGTTTTGGACTAATGTAGAGAAATATAGTGTTATGATTCTTATTTGTGGTACATGACCTTCAACAACCTTGAGAAATAGGTGTTATTTTACAAACTGGGGAAGCAGAGGTTATATGAATAAAAATCCAAATTTGATTTGACTTGAGGTCTATCTTTATTCCAGGTCCAGATTCAATGAGCCACAAGTGCTTACTATTTGCCAAGCATTGGACTAAACATTCAAGTTGTATATCTAAAAAGAAGCTAGTTCCTCCTTTAAAGGATTTTATAGCATATATTTTAAAAAGTGGTGATTAAGGAGAAGTATTTTGGTTTGGAAAATTGTAAGGTTAGTGAAGAAGACTCCAAGAAGAGTTGAAATGACATACCCTTTCCAGGAGTAATGACAAAGTTAATATGACTATCATAAATGAGGTTAGCTTTTCACTCCATTTTAATCCATTCTTTTATTAATAATCAGTACCAATTAATAATTGGTAATTCATAATATCCCTTTTTATGGTATTCATCATGCTATGGGTGATAGCACTTTATTTAGGTTCAGGCTTGTTGATTCTATGAAGTTTTGTACCAGCAAGTTACATGGTACAATCATTCTTATGGATTTGTCATTTGTCCTCAAACTGTCCTTTCTCTCTAAAATCTATATCTTGATCTAAAGGCTTTTGTTCAATCTACTATTCTGACTAATTTTTAAGAAATTGACAAAAATTAACTTATGATTAAATTACATATGTATAAATAAAAAATTAAAGATAATTCAATTCAATTGAATAAGGATTTAAAGCCTATTCAGTGTTAAATAGATGGGATAGGACACAAATAAGACTTGTTCTTGGAAGCTTACATTCTACTGAATATTCTATTACATTCTATCTGATGAATATAGCCCTTTTGTGAGACAGAGAAAACTGATGGCAAGAAGAAACAGGAAGGAACTCATGAAGCTCTTGCACTAAGTCTTAAAAGGATCTGGGCATTCTAATGAAGTTAGGAAGGAGAGCACTCATTCAAATTATTTTCCATGCCTGAAGTGCTCTCCTTCCTAACTTCATCAGAATGCCGAAATTCATGTTGTGCAATGCTATGGATAAGTTTTGCTTAAGTTGAGAATGAGCAATAATTACATAGAAGAGGATTGCTGGTTCCCATTTGAACAATTGGAAAGTATGACCATATTAATGTAACTACTAAAAATACAAAAACAGATGAAAGAGTTTGTGTTCTTTGGGGTATTGGCCTTTGACAACACCCAAATATTTTAACCCACTGATAAGAGGCTAGTCTATCGAGAATGATTTTCAGCAGCAGAAAATATTCCCTAGCAATTTAATTAGCTTAGACTAGATTCCTTGTTCCTAAAATCATCACTGTCTCATTATTGTGGCCCCTACCTGAAGATCCCTAATTTTCTGTGAACATGAAAGGATGCACGCATGACATAAAATTGGATTAGTCAAAAGGTAGAGCGTTTTAACTGCCACTGTCTGATGCCTATGTTATATTGCATGGATAGTAGGGACTCATTACATTTTATATAAAATAATTGCATGATCAGATGGAGATATTTTTGATATGTTACAACTAAAGTTTAGTCAGTCTTTGGAAATTATATTGTCATCCCACTGTTTCTCATCACATGTTCCTCTCTTTTCACTTTCTCTTTCTTCCTTCTTTTCTATTCTCCTAATCCTTGGTTTTCCTCTTTATATTTTAACCATAGATCATATTGGAGCTTGAAAGACCTTTGGAAACCATTTGATCTATCATCTTCATCTTTAAAAAGTAAAAACTGACATTTACCATCAAATAAGAACTCTGTTGCATAATTAGGTCTAAAATCTAGGTATTGCCTTTCCAGTTCAAGTAACTATTTTTTGATATGAGCCTATATGAATATGTATCCAAAGAAGGTACTTGGAGATGAAACTGAAGACAGTACTTACTTGTTAACACAGTGATTGATCTGGCTGGTTTGATCACAACATTTGCGTTCACTACCACCAAAGTGATTATATAATAAAGACCATGATAACTGGCATTGAAGACCACAGGAGCAGGCAGTGTACTGTTAAATTCCTCAAACTGGAAGAAATAATTCTTAGATTCACCAGTTATTTTCACAACATATACAGATGATGAACTCACGACATCTGATGCTTCCAGGGAGACAACAATACTGTTATCATCTTGGACAGTAACATGGAAAGGTGTAGAATTCTGTTGAGATAGAAAGAAAAAAAAAAGAAACAGAGATAAAATTCACACTATCATCCAGATTTATGTAAAGAATATGAATCTAATAGCTGAAAATAACAGAAATTAATTTTCACAACTGGGTTATGATTTTTAAAACTAATTGAATACTTATAATTAAAAAGAAATATATGAACACTGAAGTAGCTGAACTCAACACCAATGACTCAGGATCTTTTTTAGGTTTTATACTTCTTTGTTCCTTCATGACCTTAAACTCTCTCTCCACTGACACATCATAATCATAATTGGTTTTACTGAATGAGAGAATTACTATTATCATGAAAGAGTTTGTTATTTCATTTTGGTAAAGGGAGATATTCAGTAGACATTAGGGTACTCCAAGGCCATAAATGGAATTAGTACATTGAAGTAATAGGTGGATATTAGGATAGTCCAATGTTTCAAAGTTAAGAGGCTGAAGGAGAGACAGAAATTGAGAAAAAGATCAAAGATTTTGACACAACTCTTGAGATAAAGATTTAAGGTAAGTTAAATCATGTGGATAATGACTTTTAATGATATACTGAAGGGTAAAATCATGACTGATTGCACCTAAATATTGCTTATGAGCTACTTCCTAGAATAGTCAGGAAACCTGGATGGAAGAATGATTAAGCCATTAAGCATAAAATTGCTTCAGATGAGTTACTATGCCGACAGGTACTTAACAATAATAATACCTTACATGTATAAAGAAGTTTTTAACTTATAAAGCACTTTTTAATATAGAATTTTATTTGATCATTATCATAGGCAAGACATATATTGTAATTTCTATTTTACAAATGAGGAAACTGAGGCACAGGGATCATAGAACTTAATATCATACAGTTAGAAAAATAGCAGGAACAGGTTTAAAATGCAGTTCTTCTGCCTATCCAGAGGGACTCTGTATGTGACTGAGGTAGAAGAAGGATTTCTAAACCTGCTGAAAGCCCAAGATTTCTGAAGCCCACTTTTAAGGGGCAAAAGCTTGGACCAAACTGACCTGGTTTTTTTGTATGTGTGTTTTTAAATGCCCAGGGGGGGGAAGGAACAGGCAAAGGAAGTCTGTATGTGTTTGGGGGAAAAGAGGAACTTCTTTCTTCCTCTGTATCTTAATGGAAAATACAGAACATATTTTAAGAAGATCACTCAGGCCAGTGATCTCTTAATTTCCTTTACTTTGAACTTCATCTTGCTCCTCAGTATATTCCCTGTCTTTCCCCTCTCCTTTTTAGCTTCCTTTTGTGTACTGTCTTTCTCCTTTAGACTAACTTCCTTGAGACCAGGGCTTTTATTTTATTTTTATATTAGTACCCTTAAATATTGATAGAGAAGAATAAATAACAGTTAAGAATGTCTCAATCATGATTTCTCCCTGCCAGAGAAATTCTAGAATGTATTGCTTAAAAAGGCAGGCAACATAATATAATAGAGACTATAAAGCTGATATTGGAAGCCCTAGTATCAAGTATCACTTGTGAGGTATATTGACTATATGACTATGGATAAATAGTTTCACTTCTCATTGGCCTAGAAAATTCCCTAAGAATATAAGTTGCACAATGGTTCGCAATCTATATTGCTAGAAAAGTGTGTTTCTTAGAAATTCCCTATACTGGATAAAGTCATAGGAAAAGAAAGGGATAGGGAAGAAGAAGGGAAGGAAAGGAAACAGTGAAAGGAAGAAAAGGAGGAAAAGGAAGGAAGGAAAAGGGGAAGAAAAAGGAGGGAAAGAAAAGGAAAACAACTTTTAAAAATAGCCAAAATCTTAATAAAGCATTTTACCCTGTTCTAAGGGTTGAAAGGGCCAAGAAAAACCCCAAAATAAAAATACTGGTCTGTTAGAACAAATAATAGTAAAAAAAAAAAAAAAAAAAAAAAAAAAAAAAACCCAAATACAAGAACCTTCAGATCTTTACAAAACAAGTGTACCTTAGAATATTAAATAATGTCTATTATTAAACATATAATCCTTGAATAGCATAGCAGTCAAATGTTTAAAGGAAAAGCTAATTGAAATGCAAAAAAGATTTGTGTGATATACTAACTGTAGATGATTTTAGTATTCCTCCATTAAGAGCTTGAGAAAACTAACAGAAAGATAAGCAATGAGAACATTGTAGGTTTGAGCAGAATGTCAGTGTTGTGCCACAGTTCTCTTTCATTGTCCTGACTCATTCTCCCTAATTGTCCTGACTTAGTTTCCCTAATTGTCATGCCTAGGTTTCCCTGAATTGTTCTGCTTTGGTTTCTAATTGTTCTGCTCAACTACCCCTCCCTCCTAATCATGATGATCCAGATAAGGATAAAAGACCTTCTATCTTAGACATCATGACCCCAGCTCTTCCAAACTTATCTGAATGCTTTTCCCAATCCCAGAATGTCTAGGGTCTCCCCTCACCTTGTCAGAGTCCTATTCCTGCTCTTAGCACTCTGACACCACCCTTGCCTCTATCTACCCCTTGTATATGAGCCGTGTGTGTGTGTGTGTGTGTGTGTGTGTATGTGTATATATATATATATATATATATATATATATATATATATATATATATATATATATATATATATGTTATTGAGAACTCAGATTGTTTGCCGGATTCTTAGAGATGATAGTCTCATTCAGCCCTGGGACCAAATTATGGAAATCATGGATCCATTTGGTTGCAGTAAATCTCTCCCTTTCAAATAAAATATTATAACTCTTTAATCTCTATCTTGCTTCAGTTTCTCCAGCACTACATCAGGAAAATTGGTTTAAGGCCTATGGAGAACAATGAATGAGAATATTAGTCTAAAGACTTTCATAGGATTTTTATATGCATTGATTTTTTTACTAGGATATAAAAATTCATGAAAATACAGAAATTTTAGTGACATAATTTTTAATTTAATAATATAACTAAAGTTATACTTAAGAAAATATGATAAAAAGAAAAATCTTAAAAAGGAGATTTACATACACACATTCACAAACATATGCATATGTATATGTTTAGGTCAAAGACAAAAACATCAAAACTGTATTACATCATTAAAGATAATAATGCTGGAGATATAGCATATCATACTCTACAGTATGCAGCTAAAACAGTCCTAGGAGAAAAATTACAATTTAAGATGTATATTAGCAAAAGAGAAAGTAAAGAATACTGAATTGTGAATTATAATATATTAAAAATATACAAGCAGAAAATTAATAATACCAAAAAATAAAGAAAACATGAAAGAATCAGAAATTAGAGTAGGAAGAAGGTAAATTAGTTTTACTTAATTATTTTAAAGAAAAAGAACCTGAAGCTAAAGATTTTAAATCCTATGCCCAATGTCACATAGCTAGAAAGCAACAGGGTTGGGATTAATGGCAAGATTCTCTGTTTCCAAATTCAGGATACTTTCTACTTTACAATAATGAAAGAAACTGATTTATTTGGTTTCCACAGTTCTGAAAATTAAATTGGAGAAATGAAACAAATTAGAAAATTGAAACATATAATTGGACAAAGTGGACAAAAGATACAGATAGAGGAGTAGGGAGATACAGAAAGAGGATATATAGATATATAGGATAAATTGGAGATAATCTCAGAAGAAGACACTAAAAAAGAGAAAAAATATATTGCAAAACTGAAAAATGAGAAGGAAAAATGCAAAACAAATTAAGAGGAATTTTTTCTTAATAATCATATTAATAATAATTAATAAATAATCAATAAGCATATCAGATTGAATGTCAACAATATTAAAAGCTTAAATGGATGAAGTTTTGTGAAAATATAAAATTCCAAAATTAGGCAAATGGAAAATAGTTTAAATAAGTCAATCTCAGAAAGAGGATTTGACTAATTCACCAATTTAATTCACATGAAGAAAGCTGTTGAAATAGTCAGACTTGGTACTGAAGTCTATCAGACATGTACAGAACAGAATTCTTATGCCATATAAATTGTTTTTTAAAATAGAAATATTTAATGTATTTTATAACTATTCTGAATAGGATTTCTCTATTTTCTTTCTGGGTTTCGTTATTGCTATGTACAAATATTGACAACTTTGAGAGATTTATTTTTATCCTATTGTTGATAAAATAGTGGAACAAAAAAGAAATTCACAAAATTGCCAGAATTTCTATACTTTGATAATAAAATACAGAACAGAAATTTCATTCAGAATAATCACAAAATGCAGTCTCTAGCAGTCATTGTAATAAGATATACATAAAAGATTCTTTAAAGAAATAAAGATTGAGTGAAATAATTGGAAGGATATTCATTGCTATTGATTAACCTTCCCCCAATATAATCAAAATGAGGATTCCATTTAAATTAACTTATAGATTTAATTCTGTACCAATTAAACTTCCATGGAGTATTCACAGAATTAAGCAAAATACTCGTGAAATTCAATTTGAAGAAGAAAAATTTGAAATTTAAAGAAACACAATGAAAAAAAAAGTTAAGAATGAAGGGAAAATGTACTTTCAGACATTAAATTTTAAGTAATAATCATAAAAACTATTTGAAGTGGTTAAAAATAGAAAATTAATTCAGTTAGAAAATAATTGATAAGCAAATGATGAGAGGAGGGGTGATAAAGGGTAGATTCAAGAAATTCCTAATTTAGAAAACTATGAGATTGGAATAATGTAATGTCTGGGTTAGCTCTCTGGTGGGCTTAGTGGAGGAGTGAAGTGAGGAGGGAGGACAGCCATGTGTCTGGTCAAAGATGGAGTCTGGCCTCTGGAGTCTAGAGCCTGAAGTCTTCTCTGTGGCTGAGATCGCTGTAGTCATGAAAGCACTCTGTCTCTGGACTCCCTTAAAATACCCCAGCATGACTACCTCACCATATAGCACTGGGATGTGCAGCTGTAGAACATCACATCATCACATTACCCTAAG
This sequence comes from Sminthopsis crassicaudata, assembly GCF_048593235.1. NCBI lineage: Eukaryota > Metazoa > Chordata > Mammalia > Dasyuromorphia > Dasyuridae > Sminthopsis > Sminthopsis crassicaudata. The sequence continues at coordinate 183,626,814 of NC_133621.1, forward strand.
TATACCAACTAGATTGACCACATCATTGCATTACATCAAGTATGTGCTTAGAGAACCACCATCTCACTTGGAGTAGGTACTTAACTACAAGCACCCTGCTGTCTGAGACTCAAGTACACTCTTTCAGAGTTCCAGAAAATTAAAGACTTAGAAGAAACCATCGGAATAAGCAATGAAGAAATCTTGGTAACCTCGGAGCAAGTAATTTTGTTTGGGAGTAAGGAAGCTTGAGAAGTGAATGGGAAATCAGAAATTGGAAAGTAGTATAAATGGTTTTAGGCAATAACTTAAGAATTTTGCTGCATCTAGTAATATATTTTTTTTAAGAAAGGGAGAAATATATCTGGATGTGTTTGCAGACAACATAATATGAGTCATTGGATAAATAAATATTGTTGATTAGAGTGAGAAAGAATAAAGGAAAGATTAAGCCTTAGGAGGACATGAGAAAGGATGGGACCAAGGTTAAGAGAGAGGAGTAGAGAGAAAGGACACATCTTCTTCAGATATTGGAACAAAAGAGGAGTGAATAAATAGGCTAGTAAAGAAACTTGAATTGTATAATTGGACAAAGTGGACAAAATATACAGATAGAAGAGTAGGGAGAAAAGACACATCTTCAGACATTGAATAAAAGAGGAGTGAGTAAGGGAACTGGTGAAGGAACTTGAGTTGGATAATTGGAGAAAAGTGGGAACTAAAAGGGATGCCCTGCTTTCACAGGAGAGTTAGAAGTATTCTGCTGAGTGGAAGGAAGGCAAGAATGATGTAGCTGTCTTGAAGAGATAAGAAAAAGTTTGAAACAATCACAGAGAAATCTTCTGCATAGTGATATTGTTGAGCCAATAGAAAAAGACAGGAACTCCAAGAAAGGGTTGTGTGAGCAAAAGGAAGAATAAAACGATTAGTGTGCAGCTGAGAGGACCCAATGGATATTAGATTATGTGCACTTGTTATTTATTCAGTCATTACAATTCTATGATTGTTTTCAGGATCATTTCTCATCAACAGGAGAGAAAGTAGATAGTGATGGCAAGATTGGCAAATATAGATCAACCGTAGGATTAGGAGGCAAAGGATTTGAAAGAAAAGGACAATGTAAAACTGTACTGCTTAACTTAAGGTGAAGATATTGTGAAGAAAAGAAAAACTGCCAGAAGAGTGATAGATTAGGAATGTAGGGAGGAATGAAACTACTACAGACCAAGATGAAGAAAAAGAATATATCTAAGAAGAGTAAGGCAGAAGGACAAAAGGAAAAATTGGGGGAGGGGACTACTGGAAGGCAAAATGTATAGTCAATCTTTTAAATAGCCTGTGTTAGCATGATTACAGATCTTTCCCAGGATTCCCTTCCTTCTTTCTTTTTTTTTTTTTTTAAAGATTTTCTAGGTTCCCTCCTTCCAGAAATATTCATTTAAGAAGGAAGCGATGGAGTATTGTGGGATAAATCCTTTATTCTGATTCATGGAGTCTAGCTCCTTAACTTTTTTCCTTACCAGCTGTCTCTCTTGAAGATAATATATCCTCCCTTTGAACTTCTGCCCCGGTTTCCCTATCCTTTGACTTGGATTCCAAAACACTCAAATACTCCTTCCTCTAAAATTGGTAAACAAGACCCTTGTTCAGAGAAATTTTCCTGGTGTCCACTTTTTTCAAATGGAACAAGTCACATTACCCCAAGTTCAAGGAAAATGCATCCCAAAGATCATAGACTGTTCTTTCTTTATGAATAAAACTTAACTCCTATTCCCCTTTATGGGTTCAATTCAATTATTCTTACTTTTCAAAAGCCCTCAAAACACAATAAGGGATTAAAAAAAATCACAGGGCATTTTCCTCAATGCTTGGCCAGATGATAATATAACTCCCGATCTCTCTTCTTTTCCTCTGCTTTTCCTAACCAAAGTCTTTTCCTCTTTACTATTCTCCTAGCCTCACAAAAAGGTAATTTTTAATAAGGAAATATATTTTTTCAATATCTAAAGGATTAACAGAGACAAAACTAGAAATCTAGTTGTATTAGTCTAAGTCTTGAATCCTTTCTGTGACACAGACACAAATATTGTCTTCTCAATACGCTAAATAGAATGTTCTAACCTAATACAAGAAGGCAAAGCAGTACTATATTAAATAGTTCTAATAAATATTTTCCCATGCTATAGTTTGGCTTAATTATAATTTCCATCATCTCATAGTACAAAATAGATCACTGTCCTCATGCTGTTTTTGTATAAAAGATAGCAGGAATAACAATATGATATTTATGTTTTATAATTGAAACTCAAAGACGTTGTTGTCTTCCAGAACAGCTGTAAATAGACATTATGTATTTTGCTTCATCAAGTGAAAAGATTCCATTCTTTCTGAAGGATGGACATTTGTTTAAGTCGTGAATTGGTGTATGACATTAAGGAAATATCATTAATTTTCTTTGACAGAACATAGCAGTTTGTATTAACTGGTACTTTCCCATTAGAATATTTTTATGTTATATTTCTAATGATTATTAAAATATTAAACAAATAAAAATGCATTTATCACTTTAAGAGAAAGAATATCAGATTTTTGCAAAATAAATTCCAAAGGGGAAAATGTTAAAAAAATAAAATTCATTATAGAAAGCATTAAATCTCTTCTTTCTACCTCTAGTCATTAGTTTAAAATCTCAGTAATTAAAGGCAATCTATCCTTCTGAGAATTGACACACATAGTTTTGAAATCACTCATGCTTTACATTTTAGTCCAAATGTCTCCACTTAATAAGCTGTAATGCAATTCAAAAAAGTAGGACTAAAAGTCAATAAAAGAACTTAGCTCATTTAAGAACAGTTGAGATAGAAAGAAAAAGGAAGAAAATTAATCAGATATACTTTTTTTTTAAAGTGAGATCACATATACGAAAGTTTTGGTTAGTTAGTTTGTTTGTTTTTAAAGCATTACACAAAGTTGATATGGAATGGGTTCAAACTTAGAAGTGGCTCCAAAAATCTTATTTCTTTGTCGTCCCCCCCCCCAGGAATTGCCTTTGGGAAATCCCCATAGGTCACCATATATGTAGGTAAAAGGATTCCTTGTTCCAATGTAAGTACTCAACATAACAATATATTTGGGTTATAAAACTACATCATATCTGACAGAAAATTTTGGAAACATATAAAAGACTTACAGAAGCCACAAACAGTTCATATAATTCCCCTTTCCTTTCAAATGAATCCCACACTCCTTCCCAGAGCCTAGGTACTACTCTAGCTTCAAAGAGACACCCTCAGATTTGTATTGCCTTTTGCAGGGTGATGGAATACAGGAAAATGTTAGGAATATATGTAGAATAAAGGGATTCAATCTATCTAGACCAAAGGTCCTTATTCTGGCATCAAAATTTGCTTTCAAAATATTTTAATAATTTTATTTCATTATAATTGATTTCCTTTGTAATCCGTTTTTACTTTTTGTATTTAAAAACAGTATTTTAAGAAGGGTTCCACAGGATTTATCAGACTGAAAAAGGTTCTCTGAAATTAAAAAAAAAATTAAGAATCCCTAACCTAAAACATATGCTTTCTTTTATAGGTAAGACTATTAAATGCTAAAAAGAAGACGTCACACAAGTATTTGAGGAAAAGTAAACTACACGCTCTAGGAAGGAGAATTGTATTGGTTACTTTTTGTCACTATATTGTTTATCCTTTCACTAAAGGTAAATTTACATGGGATAGAGTACAAAGCATGGAGTAAGAAATAGCTTAGTTCAAATTCACCATCAGACACTTATTTCACTGTGTGACTTTAAACAAGTCCTTGTTTTTTTTTAAAACTTATGTTTGCCTCAGTGTTTTTCACCGTAAAATGGGGATAATGATAATACATCCCTGCCAGATTTGTTGTGAGAATCAAATGAAATGATAATTATAAAGCGCTTAGCTCTGTGCTTGGCACATAGTAAGTGCTCTAAAAAATGTTAGCTATTATTATTATTTTCATTATTTGTAAAGCAGCTTAGCACAGTGTTTGTCCCTTAGTAAGAGTTCTATAAATATTAGCTATTACTATTACCATTATTGTATTTATGAAGCACTTGGCACAGAACTTAGTACATAGATACCCTATAAATATTTTTCCTTTCCCCTTTTCCTTTCACTTTTCTTTCTACATTTCTTTATGGAATCATATGATTTCCTTTTATTTTCAGCATTTTCTTTTTATGAAATGAAGCCTGTTCTACACTCAACAAATGCACTCATTATATTCAGTGTTTGTATAGTACCTGAGAATCCATTTACTCATAAGTGTAAAAATCTAGACAAGGGATACAAACAACTTATATTTAGAAATAGATTTATAGGTAAGTACAATAATGAGTAAAAAGAGTGACCTTTTGGGTCACCTCCCAAATTTGACTTGAATGAGCCCAGAGCTGGAAGAAGTTGTTTTGTGTTGATAAAATGTTGATTAAACAGTAATGAATAAATGTATACTTAGATAGCATTTTAGGGACTCAAAATGTTTTCATACATTATTTTACCTAACCTTCACAATTGTGTGATATTGCAAAAGAGGCATTATCATATCAAGAAAGTAAATCTCAGAGTGGTTAAATGAGGATCAGACAACTACTAAGTGTCTACATTAGCAGCTGCACATAAGTGTTACTTCTTTCTGGTACTTTTTCCTACTTCACCATAGTGCCTTTCATAGAAAAATTCCCCATGGTGCTAGGCTGACCTTATGCCATAATTTTAAGATTGAGAGTGTTTCAAAGCATGCTGATTTAAGAAGCCAAGTGATTTTGTCAAGTGAGGGAGAAGTGAGACAACAGTTAGCTATATCTGTTTCCAAATATAATTTGTATGTATTTCCTGTCTAGATTTCTACAATTATGGGTAGAAAGGTTCTCAGGTACTATACAAACACTGAATATAATGAATGCATTTTGGTCTTTTCAATTTATGCTCTTGAGAAGAATATTTATGAGTTCCTTTACCACTGCTTCACCTTTCCCTTATGCTAGATGAAAAACTAGAGAATGACTTGAACTGGTGAGGAGAATAATAGGAATTAAAAGGAATTTTCTGGGAAAAGCAAACAAACAAACAAAAGAGTTAGTCTGACTGAGTCAGTCAGTGTGCTAAAGACACAAAGAATAGTAAAAACATAGTCCCTGTCTTCAAGAAGCTCATATTTTGATATAGGAGATAAGGCAAATAATTTTGGATAAAAATTATATATAAAGTGCAAATGGAAGGTAATTTTAGGAAAAGCACTAGAAGTTGGGGTTAAGAAAATAAAGGGAGGATGTAGAAAAGACCTTTTGCAAAAGGGGAGTTGAAATTTCTCTCTTTTTATAAACTGGGATAGCTAGTAGATAGACCTGAAGTTAGGAAAACTCATATTGATGAGAATTCCTTAGTTCAATCTGATTTATTAGTTGTCAGATCCTGGAAAAGGCACTTAACTCTTTTTTTTTTTTTTTTTGCCTCAGTTTTCTCACTTCTAAAGTGATCCAGAGAAGAGAATGGCAAACTATTCCAGGATCTCTGCCACAAAAACTCCAAATGGGATCATAGAGTCACACATGAATGAAAAAAATTATTTTTAACCAAGAGTAAATGATTTTGGTGCCTTGTTTTATAATATGGTTTGAGGTTTGGAAGTGCTATTCAAATATCTCTTTATCCCTAGATTTTTAGTGGTTTTTTTTTTTCCATTTCCAGATTTTTTGGTTTTTCCAAGTGAAATTTTGTGATTATTTTATTAAGTTCTATAAAGCATCTCCTTTGAATTTGATTGCCAGAGTATTAAAAGTGTAAATTAATTTTGGTAGTCTTGTCATTTTTATTATATTGGCACATCCTAGACATGGGCACTGAATATTCTTCCAACTATTCACATTGTTCCTCATTTCTTAAAGGGTATTTTGTAATTGTATCTATATAAATCTTTTGTGTGCTTTGTTATATCAATCCTCAGATAATTTATGCATTTTGTAATTACTTGGAATGAGAACTTTGTTCCAATTACTGTTTCTTATGTTTTGTATTATATCTAGATATGTTGATTTTTGAGGGTTTGTTTTATAATCTGTAACTTTACTAAGCTAATATCTTAATTTGCTTCTGCTGATTTTCTAAGTGTAAGATTCTCTGAAGATCTTTGAAATATAATCTATCATCAGCAAGTAAGGATAGCTTTATGGTTTTATCTATAAAAATTTTTATTTAAAAACTTGATATATCAATACTCCTTTGAATTAACCGTGACATGGAAATTCCCCTCTCCCCCACAATTTGACGATTTCTTTGTAAGTAGTTCTATTTATCAATTCTTTCTTTCCTTTCTGTTTCCTATTTCCTTTTCTGAGATTAGATTATTTAAACTTTTCATTTGTTCTGCTAGTTTGGATATTTTGTATTTTTATTCTTTTATGTTTTCAGTTTTGTTAGAATATACCCCAGTTCTCAAAATTATTTTTATTTCTTTTCATTTGCTATTTTGTTGAACTGAATTTTTAAAATTTTCCAAATGTATAATAATCTTTTTTTTCAATTTGAGTGCTTCATTTTAATTCTATGTATATATTTTTGTGTGTTTCTAAAATAACAGATTTCATCAAATATATCTCCTTAAAATTTATATTGGATCATTTAAAATTTAAACATTTAAAATTATTAGAGTTAAATTTGCATTTTTCTCTATTTGTGGATAACAGCACCCCCACCCCCACCACCATCAATCCTCCCAAATTGGGTTTTTCTTAATATGGAAAGACAATACTTTGCCTCCTCTATTAATTTAGTTTACTCCTCTTTAAGAGAATCATATTTCCAACAGCTTTATTTCCCTTACCCTCAAACACCACTACTCTCCCATTGTTATCCATTTTCTACATTCTGAAGTTTTGCTAATTATGCCCATTTTCTTTCTTTTAACTAGTTATTTAATTCCTTCCCTCTTTTTTCCTTTCAATTAAGTAGTCAAGTAAAATTCTTCTTTCCTGCAATTTATTCATTGCTTATCTTTTATTTAATTTTATACCTTTTTAAAATAAGAATGTTTCCTTCTTTTTTTTTTCATTTTCTTTCTTTTGTGTTTTTTCTAGACATTATTTTTGATTCATGACTACTATACTTATTTGTTTTTTTTTTAGTTCTTGTATTCTTCATGAATTAAAGCTTCTAAAATATCTTTTTAATTTCCCTTTTCTAATCAGTTTCTTTGCAATTGCCTGATAGATGTTGCCCCATCCCCACTCCATTTTTATGTTATGCCTCATTTTAAAAAATGTCCTCTGGTTGAGTAATTCCCTCTGGCAGAAATTTTCCTATGTCCATGATTATGCAGTATATTTTTAACCATTGCTCTCCCTAGGGACATTTTTTTCCTATTTGCTAAGAAGTGGCTTCATATATTTTCATTCTTTTGAATATTGCCTTAGAAGCTCTTACTCTGGAAGCAAGAGGATAGTCTCTCTAAGACGCAAAAGCCTTAACATACTAAAAGGTCTCTGTAACCTCTGTAAAATATCTCTTTCCTTATGGGAACACAACACAACACACATCATAGAATCAAACTTACAGAAACAAGATTTCTCCTTTCCTTTCTCCCTATTTCAAGCACACCTTTTATTTTCTTCTTCCTAAGATTCCAAAGAAGTTATTTTTATTATAAGCTTTTACATTACATCCCCCTATATCTTCTTCTTACCCCCTCTCCCTTTTATGCATCTTTCTTTTTATCCCAGTTCATTTTTTTAAATTATAGCTTTTTATTTGCAAGACATATGCATGGCTAATTTTCCATCATTGATCCTTGCAAAACCTTCTGTTCCAACTTTTCCCTTCCTTCCCACCACCCCCTCCCCCAGATGGCAGGTAGACCAATACATGTTAAATATATTAAAGTATATGTTAAGTGCAATATATGTATATATGTCCATACAGTTATTTTGCTGCACAAGAAGAATCAGACTTAGAAATAAGATAAAATTAACCTGAGAAGGAAATCAAAACTGCAAGTGGATAAAAACAGAGGGATTGGGAATTCTATATAGTGGTTCACACTCATTTCCCAGAGTTCTTTCACTGGGTGTAGCTGGTTCTTTCTATTCATTAATGAACAAATGGAAATGATTTGATTCATCTCATTGCTGGAAAGAACCACATTCATCAGAATTGATCATCATATAGTATTGTTGTTGAAGTGTATAATGATCTCCTGGTCCTGCTCGTTTCACTCAGCATCAGTTCATGTAAGTCTCTCCAGGCCTTTCTGAAATCATCCTGTTGGTCATTTCTTACAGAACAATAATATTCCATAATATTAATATACCACAATTTATTCAGCCATTCTCCAATTGATGGTTATGCATTTTATTTTATTTTCATATTAATGTTAGTTTGCCTGTTATGAGCATTATAAGGTTTTGTACATTAAATTTCAGGCCAGTTTTTTCATCATAATTTTCATTTGACCTCTGCTCTTATTCTTGTTTCCCTTTGTATTTTTTGAAAAAAAATCTCTTATAGTCTCTTATTCTATTGTTATCTTTGGTATCTGTATTTGTTTACCTTTCTAATATTTCAGCTTATAGAGTTTTTGAAAAGCAAATAATTTGTTCATGTCTGATTTTTCCTAGGATTGCTTTGAATGTCTTTTTTTTATTGAATATCAACTTTTTTTTTCATTAATAATTAGACTGACATTTGCAGAGTAGGTCACTATGGGTTGAATTTTGAGCTTCACTGTTTTTGAAAACATTAGTCTATGTCCTTTCATATTTTCTAGTGGGTATACAATTGTTTTATACAACTTACTTTTCCTTTATATTTGAAGATCTTTTTCCTGGTCATTTGAGGAATTTATGATTTTTCTGTGGAATTATTAAATTTCACTACTTCCTTTTAATTTCTTCAGTTTATAGAATAATGATCACTGATAAAAATTTTGGAGTCCATAGAGTTTGCAGTATAGTTACATTTTGGGTTTTTTTTTTTCTCCTTGAAGCAATCTATAGATTCTTTTGATTGACAATTAGTTTTCTGTGTTCAGAAATTCTGGTAAATTTTGTTATGCTATTCCTTGCATTATGGTTTTCTGATCTTTTGACTTGTTTTCCAGCAGACCAATAAGTCTTATCCTATGTGGTAGATTGTATAATAACAATGCTTTTTAAAAACAAAACAAAAAAACATTGTTGCTTTTTTCTTCTCTCCTTCCAGATTGTCCTTTACCTTTGTATATTTGCATTCCCAATCAGTTGTTCTATTTTTCCTTTGGCAAGGCTTTCCATGGTAGATTCAAGTTTTTCTGTTCTATCAATTATTTCTGCTCTGTGGGCCAAAAATTCTGTTTTCATAATTTTCATTTCATTTTTAAATTATTCTGGAAGATCTTTTGTGGTTTTATGCTCTTACAAATTCACAGAGTCCTTTGCATCATTAGATATTGATTTTTTTTTTTATCTTTCAATGGTTGTTCATAAAAAAGTTTGAAATTATACCCAAAGAGTTATTAAAATACCTATACCCTTTGGCTCAGAAATATCACTACTATGTCTGTTTCCAAAAATGATTAAGGAAAAAGAAAAAGAACCTATATGACATAAAATATTTATAGCACCTCTCTTTGTGGTAGCAAAGAATTGGAAATTGTGAAACTTCCTGTCAATTAGGGAATGGCTGAACAAGTTGTGCTACATGATCTCGAAGGAATATTACTGTGCTAAAAGAATGATGAGTTCAGAGAGGACAGAACTGGCTTCAGGTAAGGGCCAGATTTAGTATATTGTCACACAGCCACATATACTGGCATTATGCCCCAGTTCCCTCTATTCCTCAGCTCTCTGGCTGAACTTTGTTGTAGCATAGCATACTGTACACTGAAGTCCCATTCAGATCAAAAACCTGATTTTTTTTTATTTTTCTTGGTACAGGGAGGAGGAATGGGAGCTAGGACGGAATTATTTTGCAAGTCCATGGGTCAGCTTGTGTAGCCCTGAAAGAATGTGATAAAATTGGGGAGGGGATACTCAATCAGTGAATTAAGATTAAGGATTAGCCTGCACTGTTGTTATCTCCAACAGATTGTTATCTTATTACAGTTTTTAGTGTTTGGCTCTTGGAGACAGTTTAAATTACTTTTGACTCAAGCAGAATTCCTATCTTGGAGAGGGATAGGTTGTAAAGATCAGTAAATAAAAAAATTAAAAAATCTAGTTCTCCAACTTATTTATCACCATGCTTCATGTTTTAAGTCATACTTATGTATTTTGAGTATTTGTGTATGTGTGAGAGAGAGACAGACAGACAGACAGACACAGAGAGACAGAGACAGAGACACACAGAGAGACAGTTATTCTTGATCTAGAACCTTTATATTCAATTCCAGGATATATTGTAGACACAATCCAATCTTTTAAGCAATTTCCCCTGGAATTCTAGCATAGGCATATAATATGTCAATGCAAAAAAAAAAAAAAATCTAACTCCTTTTTTTTAGAGGGCAAGGTTCCCCATTACTTAACCCAGCTTTTGTCAGGATCCCAGATCTGGGATTTCTTAGTGTTAGCAGGTGCTCCATCCCCGTAGGCAAATGTTGGTACATATATGTGGATATGTGTAAATATATCGTTTAGATACTGCAAATGAAAAAAAAAATTATTCAAATCAAAAATTTAACAGAGGGAGAATTGACTGGATTGCCTTTGGAAAAATGCAAAATTCTTTTAATGATCCAAAGCTTCTCCCTAAAACAAACGTCCATCTATCTAAATCAATAATCTATCAGTGTTGTATATGGCTGTTGTTAATGGAATATTATCTTCTCCAAAGAATGAAAAATGAGCTTCATTCAGAGAGCAATGGAGAGATGCACGATAAGTGTGAGCAGGCTGTGGCATATTACAAATAGTGAACTATGAAGGAGAAAGGGAGTAAATTTTTTCAGTATAGAATTCTCTGGTCAAAAAAGAAGGTGGTACATTGACCTCCTTGCCTTCTTAGTGAGGGGGGATGGGAAGGGAGGAAAGGAAAGGATTTGAAACTCAAGTTTTAAAAATAAATGTTAAATTTTTTTTACATGTAACTGGGGGAAATAAAATACTAAATAAAATTTTTTAAAAAGAAAAAATAACAAAAGGTGGGTTGAGCATGAGGTAAGAAAGAGAAAGAAAATAAACAATTCCTGTATACCCTGGAACCCTCATAATACCAAGAGAAAGCAAAGAAGGCAACCAGGACATGGGGTGGACTTCCTGCAATGAGCAAATGCAAGGACATGGCCAATATAAGCACAGGAGAGGGAGACATGAATTAATTGAAGTCAGCATTGCTGAAGGGAATGTTAAAATCGATGAGATCAGAAACCCAAGTGAGCTTTGTGAGAGTGGTTGAAAAAGGCTCATAGCACAGTATTATTAAAACTATCTATTGTTACAATTGCTTATTACACTTTCTTATTATAACAATACCTATTAGCCTATATGGATTAATTATTCTTGCCAACAAACTGCTAAAATTAGTTGTTTCTTTGCTGTCAAGGGATTATATTCCTCACACATTTGTGCCCTCAAATTTTAACACCCTATAGTCAAAGCCCTAATTTTCTATTTTATTGAGAATAGATGATTTATTATTATCTCTGACAATAACAATAATAATGGCTTGGTTAAGAACGATGAAATTCAGAAAGATTTTATTATCTCTAACAATAACAATAATAATGGCTTGGTTATAAGAACACAAGATTCAGAAAGATTTATTAAATTTATAATCAATTGCAAAGATAAGAGCTTGGCTTTAAATCCATGTTTTCTAATATAAAAATCAGTACCTCTCTTTACACGACAGTGTGCATGGCAAAATAGCACGGACACATACTAGCTTTAGAAACAGAAGACCTAGATTCACAACCCAGATCTGATGCTTTCCAGCTGTGTGACTTCAGGCAAGTCAATTTAACTCTCTGAACTTGTATCCTTAGCAGCAAAATGGGTACTTTCACTCACTATATCAGAAGGTGCTAGGAGGAAAACTCTTTATAAACTCAAAAGCCAATAAAATATGACTTCATTTGAGACTGCATTTTCAGTTAAAGTATTATTATTCTGTGTTACATTTTTAGGAAACCTAGGCACAGAGTGAATTTCTCATAGTCTGAAGGCTGAATGATGAAGTTGATTCTCAATCACAGTTGACTTCAAGCCCAGAGTGTTTTCCATTATACCACGTGACATAGTCAAATACCTCATGACAATTTTAAAATGATGCAAAATGAAAAAAAAATCTGGAGACTCAGAGGACCAGATTAAAATTCTAGCTTTTCCCCCCCTACTTGTGTGATGTTTGATCACTCACTTAATAACAATAACATTTGTTTGTTGTTCAGTTATTTTAGTCTGAATCTTTGTGATCCCATTTGATGTTGTGTTTTTTGTTTTTGTTTTTTTGCAAAGATATTGGAATGATTTGCCATTTCCTTCTCCTGTGTATTTTATAGAGAAGGCAAGCAGGATTAAGTGCTTTGCTCAACATCATCCAACTATTAAATGTCTGAGGTCACATTTGAATTCAGCACTTGTTGACTCTAGGAACAATGTTCTATCCATTGCACAACTTAATAGCAATAATTATTAACATTTATATTGTATTTTAAGATTTCAAAGTGATTTATACCCATTATCTCATACCTCACAACAACCCTGAGAAGTAGGTGCTATTATTATCTCCAGGTTGAGAAAACTGAGGCAGAAAGAGTTTTTAAGTTACAACACAGCAATAAGTGACTGAGTTTGGATCACAACTCAGGTTTTCCTGACCCTATACCCATAGCATCGCTTAACTGCCTCAATTCATCTGTTCCTGAGCTTCAGTTTACCCTTCTGCAAATGAGGAAGTTATATATTAGATATCTTTTAAGGTTCATTCTACCGCTAAAGCTGTAATCCTATGAGTAGTGGTAATTGTTAAATTCAGCAATATTTTAAAAGGAGGTAGCCAGCTCCTACTGGGATGAAAACTTAAAGGGTGAAAACAGCCCTATGATTCACAATCCAAACATCATTTCTTTGGGGGTAGTGTAAGTGCTGCCCTTGTCTGTTTGTGAAGAGTGAAGGAAGCATAGAAATACATTAAAATTAATCTAAGAC